>NC_064621.1:510644020-510950320 GCF_023898315.1 Schistocerca nitens
CGTCATGAAGAAGGAAATGCATGACAGTTACATGTGGGTTGCATGAAATCAGGTGAAATCCTCCACTGGCACTCATTCTTGGGGACAGGCAATATTTTCCAGGCATCTTTACGTGCTCACAGTGCGCTCAGAACTGAAAAGAGCCGCGTGATGCGATCGAGGGGCATGCTAGAGACACTGCCCAACGCATCTGTGCAAAGCTTCAGTGGATTTTCACTGCAGTTTCCATTTCGCGACCGATCGGACCTTACTTTCCGAATAGACGTCGTATTTTGATACTCGCAAACCCACTTTTCAGAATCTATAGATGAACTATCTGTATACATAATAAAGTTTGTACGGAACAATCAGAAAACCAGTATTACTCGCACTAGTCTATTTTTAATTTTTTAGTTATGCGTATCTTTTTGAGGCTCCAGTCTTTGCAACTCAGAAAATGGGAAGAACGGCAAGACGCATGGCGTTCCTTGAATGCCTGATGCCTCTCCGCAGTTGCTGCTTGTTTTGCAGAGTCTGCTGAGTCCACCGCAGAGATCGTGAGGTAACAGTAGAAGTTGTGGCGGCACCTGTGCTCTCGGCGTCGCCAAGAGGCGGGGAACAAGTGTGGCGGTGGCGGAGTGTGCCTCGCCGCGCCACGCCGCGTCCCCTGGGAGGTGAATAATTCACGGCGACCACTATGGGCGAGCTTTGTGCGCGCCGGCCGGGGCTGCATTATTCAGGCGCGGGCGCGCGCGCACCGGCGACGCCGCACTGTCCCGCGACGCGACAGCGCAGATTGCGCCCAAAGGAGGGCGCCTGCATAGCGCCGGGACCAAACCTCGTTGTGAGTTTCGGTCCCGGCCGATTCCCTAGTGCCGTGTAGCGCAGCCATAGGGGTTTCCCGGTCAAGCAACGTGCTGCCTGATAAGCTCAGATCGGCGGAAGCGCCGCGTCTTGGCGGATCGTCGCCACACTGCTTTCGTATACACAGATATAGTCCCTCTCGGACTTTAATAGCAATGAACGATGTGGTCTTCAGTCTGAAGACTGATTTGCTGCAACTCTCCACGCAAGTCTATCAAGCCTCTACCTTTCTCCAAAGCTATTGCGACCTACATCCAATTCAAGCTGCGTACTGTAGTCAAGCCTTGATCTCCCTCTGCTATTTTTACTTATCATACTTCCCTCCGCTACCAAATTGACGATTCCTTGATGCCTCAGGGTCTGTCTTATCAGCCAATGCCATCTTTTAGTGAAGTTGTGCCATAAATTTCTTTTCTCCCCAGTTCCATTTAGTGCTCTACATCAGTTTGCGATCTATCTACACAATCTTTAGCTATTTTCTTTGGCACTAATGGAGGAAAATCTGCGAGAGTTTTCCGAGGGGGGGGGGGATAAAATTGTGGAGGATAGCCAAGATTTGACTCAGTAAGGACGTGCAAATTTTGACTATAGCCGTCGTATTCGTCGCAAGAGAATTGAGCAACTCCATTGAAATTTAAAAATTTCGGGTTCAACTTCGTGTAGGTTGCATTACTTATAAAAGATTATGAGTCTTGCACAGGATAAACTGGTTGGGAAAGCTGCACCAAATTAGCAGTCGGAATGAAGACCACTAAATAGCATCTTAGCGTCAGGTGTGACTAATTTTCTTTACGATGAAAACGTAGCCGAAAGTATGCCACGTAAGTCAAACAAATCTAAAAATATGCGTAACTGGAGCGTCGCAAACCCCGTGACGGTGTTAGC
This sequence comes from Schistocerca nitens, assembly GCF_023898315.1. Classification (NCBI taxonomy): domain Eukaryota; kingdom Metazoa; phylum Arthropoda; class Insecta; order Orthoptera; family Acrididae; genus Schistocerca; species Schistocerca nitens. The sequence continues at coordinate 510,645,749 of NC_064621.1, forward strand.
GGTCAATGCTATTATCTATAGTAAGGTTACAACGACAGTTGGTGCAGTAGCAGGCAGGTGGCATCATTCTAATACATAAATCTCCACTTTCATACGCTACATTCAAGTGAGCAACGATTACTTTCTCATGCAGATCTTCGCCGGATGTTGACTTGGTTTACAAAATTGGAGGCATACTTTGAATTAATTTCAAAATGAGGAGAGACTACGCGAGCCCCTGATTGACTGCGAGGACGAATCTATGTGCTACAAGATTCAAAAAGAGCGGCGCGTTTTAGTAAGCACGAGAGCGTCACGGAAACGCTCATCAAATTTATGTGCCAGATGCTGCAAGAGAGCTGTTGTATATCACGTACCGGCTATTGTCAAAGACAGCATAGGTTCCAAGAGTCAAGGAGTACTACTTCCGTTAAGGTACCTCGTGGGCAAATAAGGAAAACAATAAAATCTCAAAAATTAAAGTTCATATGGAGTCTTTTTTTTGGAGGGAGCGGGGGGGGGGGGGGTCATCAAGACTGGTTTGATGTGGTCCACAACGAATTACTCTCCTGTGCCAATCTCTTTATCTCAGAGTAGCAGTTGCAACCTACGCTCTCAATCATTTGCTGGATGTATTACAGTCTCCGTCTTAATCTACAGTTTTTATCATCTATAGCTCCCTCTAGGGCCATGGAAGTTATTCCCTGATGTCTTAACAGATGTCCTGTCATTCCGTCCCTTTACTTGTCACTGTTTTCCATATATTCCTTTCCTCTCCGAGTCTACGCCGAACATCGTTCCTTACCTTATCAGTCCACCTAATTTTCAACATTCTGTGCTTCGATTCTCTCCTGTTTCGATTTTCCACAGTCCATGTTTCACTGCCACACAATACTGTGCTCCAAACATACATTCTCAGAAATTTATTCCTCAAATTGAGGTCTGTATTTGATACTAGCAGACACATATCGGCAGGAACGCCCTCTTAACCGGGCACCAGTCCGCTTTTTATGTCCTCCTTGTTCCGCCCGTCACGGGTTATTTTACTGCCTAGGTAGCAGCATTCCTTAACTTCGTTTACAGTAGACTGTTTATTCCATTCAACAGATATTGTAATTCTTCACTTCCATTGAGAATAGCAATGTCATCAGCGAATCTTATCATTGATATCCTTTAACCTTGAATTTAAATTCCACTCTTGAACCTTTCTTTTACATCCATCATTGCTTCTTCGATGTATAGACTGAACGCTAGAGGCGAAGGCTACAGCCCTGATTTGCACCCTTTTTAACCCGACCACTTCGTACTTGTTCTTCCACTCTTATTATTCCCTCTTGGCTCCTGTACATGTTATATATTACCCGTCTCTTCTTTAGCTTACCCCTATTTTCCTCATTATTTCAAACCTCTTGTTCCATTTGACACTATCGAACGCTTTTGCAAGGTCGACAAATCCTATGATCATGTCTTGATTTTTCTTTTGTCTTGCTTCCATTATTCACCGTGACATTAGAATTGCCACTCTGGCGCCTTTGCCTCTTTCTGAAGCCACGCTGAACGTCATCTAACACATTCTCAATTTCGTTTTCCATTCTTCTGTACATTATTCTTGTCAGCAACTTGGATGCATGAACTGTTAAGCTTATTGTGCGGTAATTCTCGCAATTGTCAGCTCTTATAGTCTGCGGAATTGTGTGGAAGTTATTTTTCCGAAAGACGGATGGTATATCGCCAGATTCGTACAGTCTATACACCAAAGTGAATAACAGTTTATATGAAGATGCCATCTGTTCTTTCTTCATATATTTAAGGCTAACCGGCTAATGACCTCCTTCAGTGCGGATGCACACGATTTGCCTGAACTCTTACGGGATTTGGTGGATTGTCTGCCACGAATAATGGGTACAATGGCAGGGGCACTACGAATTTAGTGTGTGGACTATAAGTTGAGAATGTGGGTCTCACGGGGAGCGTGCGAGGGATAAATCTCTGCAGTCGCTCTATCCTCTGTGCCCTCGGTGGCTTCGATGGATAGAGCGTCTGCCATGTAAGTAGGAGATCCCGGCTTCGAGTCCCGGTCGGGGCACACATTTTCAACTGCCCCCGTCGATGTATATCAACGCCCATCAGCAGTAATGGTATTAATTTAACTGTAATTTCACAGTTATTTACTTGTTTTGGCGTCAGCTTAGTCGGGAGTCTTGACTTCCAGTCAATGGACCACCAAGACGAATGCTACAGCCAGAAGGACACAAGTCTACACAAAACAAAAATACTGCCTAGTGTCTTTTTCTAGAAGTTAGAATAGCAAAGAGCCCAAGACTTCTTTGCACCAAACTACTGACTGTTAGCCTATTCCCCAGCCAATCAGTTTCCAGAAGCTTTATAAATAGTCACTAGTCTCTTGTCTCGCCTAAAGCATAATCCAAAGACATTAAACTCCGTCTCTCAAGAAGCATCTCTTAACTTAGAAAGGGCTGAGCATGAAATAAGCCACAATTGTGTTTACCTCTTTTTTTTATACTGTAGGCTTTAGTGAGCTGCTGGTATTATTTTACTGCCTTTTCGTACCCACACGTGCTTTACTTCCGCCTTGGTGCATTGTATGTATGATAAGGTCCGTTTACTCGAGCCTGCTGGTCTGTAGAGGAAAGCTGACTTTAAGAGCAACCAGTGGAAACGAAGTACTTGAGGAGGGAGGTGTGCAGTAGCAGCAGACAGCTGCTGTAGAGTGTGCCAGCAAGAGGCAGCGTCGTATATCAGCAGTAGGCTATGATCTGGCCCGCAAACGCCCCGCGCTGTCTGCTTTAAGTCGACTGGTCGTAAAACACCGATCTTCCAGTTTCTGTAACAAATGCCTCCTTGGCAAATGGACATGTGCATGAGTAATAGAAGGCAGCTTGGGGGTTCCCCACCACCAGAAGAGTACAGGAGACCAGTTTATACTTTCCAATGTTTAGAATGTTTACAACGTTTTCACATTATGGGAGTAGAAGACGGAACTTACCAAAGGTTATTTCTTTACCTGTCTTCCTCTTGTCATTAACTACTCTTAATCTGTTTAATTCTGAAACGATTATTGCCATTCCCTGAAAAGATGGAAGTCAAATTTAGAGAAACTTAACATTGCTTTGTGTTTTGGTTATGTATTTGGGAATCACATCCCAAATATTTTCTATCCGAGTACAAACGTCGATTGTCTCTGCTACTAGCACGCGCCATAATGAGTCGTCAAGAGGTAGAATCTTAGAATTATTCATAAAAAGACAAGTCAAGTGAATGATCAGCAAAGGAAAAAAATATTCGTAGTTTAGAATGCAATAATTGCACATTACTTATAACAATTTCCAGATTTAATTGCCGATGTTCTGAATACCACCATTTCTGAATGGGCAGAGTCTTCCAACATACGCTCGCCAAAGCAACTAAGGCGTTCATTCAACATAAGTCTGTACCGTATCACACGTTCTGGGCGAAACGCAGGAGGAGAGAGAGGGGGAGGAGGGGCAGACAGAGATTTGTTGCCAATCGGCTCACCATGATCTCTACAGCCGCAGAGACTGGTGACAGAGACGGGAGACAAGGCATTACGCGTATCCCGTGTTTCCATGGCAAACCGAACGCAGGCGATCTGTAAGGATGGCGGGCAATGGCATACTTGTAACTGTGCTCCAGCAACATTCGAGATGGGGGAGTCATGGTTCATCAGTGCTGTCCAATAGAAGCGTCTGTCGGAATCACGACTTGCCTGGTTCTCTTGCGTTCTTTTCCTCCAATTGCACATTACAGTAACCATGCACGATCAGATGACGGGGCAAACCACGGTGAAAAAAGACGACCATTCGCTCCGAGTAAACGCCGCAACTTGGTCACATGGCACCAGCGCTGGTTGCGCTCATCGATCTTCCAAGCATCGATCTCTCATGCTCGTACACTTCTATTCACACAGTCGTCTAACGTGGTTGATCACCGTTCGTTACCCAACACAAATAAGCACTATCATTCTCCATAACTAATTACATATATTTCATAACTCAGTTTCAATTTCTTAAATGTTTCCTGACACACTCTGAAATTCTGAAGCAATTGGGGATAAAATCCTGGAGCGGAAGGTTGCCTACAACTACTACAGAAACCAGACTGCCTTTACAAGAGTCGAACGACGTGAAAAGAAGGCAGTAATTGAGACGGGAATGCGATAGGGTTGTAGCCTATCCCATTTGTTATTCTATCCTTAGACTGAACAGTTAGTAAAGGAAACCAAAGTGCGATCTGCAATGGGAATTAAAATTCAGAAAGAATGAGTACAAAATTTGAGATTTGTCGATAAAATTACAATTTCCTTAATGCTGGTAAAGGAATTGTAAGACCAATAAAAGAAATTAAATCAGATAATACTGAGAGAATTAGACTAGGGAATGAGTTACTAAAAGTAGCAGCCGAGCTGTTCGTACTGGCAGCAAAAAATTGACATGACAGAAGTAGAGCGAATATGAAATGCAGATTCGTAACAGCAAGGAAAGCTGTTATGAAAGAGGAAAAAGATATTTTCACCATAAATTTGACTGCTAGGAAGTATTTAACTGAATCGGATAAAAAAGTGCTGTATGCCTAACTTTATTAAAATAAGGGATAGGTTGATAGGAAACATCCTGTGACATCAAGGAATACTTCAGTTGCGTGCCAGGTTCATTAGCTACATAGACATGAAACTACTTTCACGGGGTAGAATACTGCGCAGAGCTGCATTAAGACAGCCATCGGACTGAAGAACCAACGACATTTGTGTGCGTTCTGTATGGTGTAGCATCTCTGACAAACGGTAACGTGTTACATTTATCGTGTGCCTTGCTTGTCTAGCATTGAACGACAACAAGGGGAGTGCGGGGTTGCGCCGCAGCGGTGGCTCGACTGTAGGCAGCTGAGGGGCAGGCGGCCACTGTGCCCCCGGTAATCCGCCCCCGCCCGCGCTTGTCCCGTGTCCCCCAAGGCCGCGCATCTCGCCCGGAATCTCTTTGTGAGGCCGCGATGACCTGACGTCACGCCATTGTGCTGACCCATTGTGCGGCGGATCATTGTGTCGTGTCCCTCCACTTACTCGGGCCCGCCGCGCCAGACACATCTGTCGGCCGCGTCGTAGGAATGCCCGCAGCTGCACCGGCCTACTGTCTCTCTGATTTCGTAGTCCTCGCGCGGCTTCATCCCAGGTAAGGCGCATCAGCTTTCACTTTTGTCGCCACCCCCGCATTTTGCGCTGTGTAGCCGGTTTTATGGTCGCGGGACAACGTAGCATTCCGGATGTGTTCGCATCTCGTTCACATTATGCTAATGCTGAGTACTTCCTTTGATGTGATCGTCTGTAAAGTGACAGGCTTCACGTAATATAAACTTCTTTTGTATTCCTCGGACGATTATAGTGTCTTAACACGTTCGCATTCCGAATGAATTTGAGAAATAATTCAATATAACTTGATTAATAACAACTGGTACTTCACCATTTTTAAACAGATCATTACTGATGTTTCAAAATCTACTTTAGGTCTTAATATCATGATTTTCGTTACGCTGGATTACACAATCAATAAGAATTCGTTCAATTTAAAACGGTTATTCCACCGATACTGCAAACTCTTTTTCCCAAAATTAAAGTTCATTGCCATTCACTTCAGCCCTGTCTTGGCTTTTAAGCCTGTGGCAAGTGACACTAGCATACATACGCCTCAATAAATTTCTGCACTGACCACTTTTCTAATTTAGCATACCTACGCGTAATGTACATTAGCGAACACGTGTATTGGGAGGCAATTGGTGTACTGACAGTCTACAACTTCATGGCGTGCATTATGAACAAACTGACGTATTAAGATCAAGCTACATGTCAACACTGTTATATGACTGAGAGTTTTTTTAGACTGTCGATGTAAAAATGTCCTTCTGACGGACAAGTCCCCTAGTGTACTTGTGCTAAATTGTCCGTTGGCGCATACACACGCAAAGTTTAAAGAAAAAAGCTTGTCAGAGTAGATTTGTTGCTGACGACAGCTTAAAAGCCGAAATAGAGAATGCCAATAAATTTTTAATTTTGATAAAAAGTTTGCAGCGCTGGTCGAGCCATACTTTTAACCTTCACAAAACTTATTGTTACGCTCACGTGAATTAATCTTATAACTTTCTCATTATTTCCTTGTGGCAAATGTCACACGAATGTGAACCAGGAATTTTCTGTTGTGAGATCCAAGCACTATCTCCTCGTTCGTTATCTTGCTTGCCTGACCTTTATGACAATAATTCACTTGCAAATTTTTACTACCCACGTAGCCTCCATTTTCACCTTCTTATTCTTTTTAATAAATCTAGACACTGTGTTTACACCATCAAGTGTTCAGGCAATTCTTTCCATCAACGACTTTTTCTTCATTTTAATTTTGTGATTCAGTTCAGTCATTCTTAGTGGACCACTGCGTTGTTTTGTGTTATCTTTCGGTTTGCCGGCCGAAGTGGCCGTGCGGTTAAAGGCGCTGCAGTCTGGAACCGCAAGACCGCTACGGTCGCAGGTTCGAATCCTGCCTCGGGCATGGATGTTTGTGATGTCCTTAGGTTAGTTAGGTTTAACTAGTTCTAAGTTCTAGGGGACTAATGACCTCAGCAGTTGAGTCCCATAGTGCTCAGAGCCATTTGAACCATTTTTGAACCATCTTTCGGTTTCCTTGTTGACGTAATTGTAATTTATGTCTTTCTTTTATCAAATACTTTAAACGTTTCCCGCTTTTTGAAAAGATTAATCCAGAGTCTTGGATTCGAGTATAGCTTATTTTGCATTCCATTTTCACTGCCTTTCTAGAGACAGCTACAGTATTGTAACTAATGTTTTTCTTTCAACTGCGCTTGTTTCTTACTACCACATAAATTTAATATTTGTCTTTTTAATTGCTTACATACGCGTATCCCCTGCAGTTCATTTTGACTAAATTTACTGAAAAGCTATACTTGCATAATCACATTTTCCTCAATAAACTTATTACTTACGTTTATGTTATTGGTAATTGACATACTGGCGTAGAAAAGGAACATTGGCCAAGAAAAAATGCACCACAGAAAAGACGTCATGAAACTGTAGTCACACCTGCCTCTCTTCCGCACATAACAGTCTGTTTCCGGAATGGAAAGCGATCAGCTTCTTCTCTTTTGTGTACTAAAGACGTTCGTCTATATAAAGTGATAGTTAACTTCATCAAGAGTACTGGTTACAATCTGTAGGTATTAATGGTGTACATAAATTATAAATATGTTTTGCTGATGAAGATATTTCAGAATTGGTGTGAATTGTAAGCCAAGACACTTTTAACTATTTTCCAATTCAATTCAATTCAATTTTTAAAACATTATGTACAAAACTGTAACAACTAAGCTTTTTATTATTGTAAATATGCATTTCTGTATTTGTTTATTCAATTATGTGTACATTGTCACTATGTGTTGGCGATGGCTAAATTGAGTACACATTCAAAGGCCAAATAAAATATATATATATATATATATATATATATATATATATATATATATATATATATATATATATATATATATATATAAGTAATCCCACAGTACACCGCGAAATCATCAAAAGCAGAAGGGGATAAAAGAAAATTTTTAATTGGCTTCATAGAAACAATTTCCTGGGCGATTTAACTGCATCTATATCTGTTTTGACGAAACGATGACGGTACAGCAATCCAGATGCTTGAAATAGTAGTACAGGTTTATTCACAAATACCTCTGCGTTTGCCCGCCGGAGTGGCCGAGCGGTTTTAGGCGCTACGGTCTGGAACCGCGCGACCACTAAGGTCGCAGGTTCGAATCCTGCCTCGGGCATGGATGTGTGTGATGTCCTTAGGTTCGTTGCGTTTAAGTAGTTCTAAGTTCTAGGGGACTGATGACCTCAGGTGTTAAGCCCCGTAGTGCTCAGAGCCATTTAAACCATTTTCAACCTCTGCGTTTCAGAGAACGATAGCACGAGAACTACAAACGTACAGAAAAATGACACATAACAGTGGCATTCTCTCTGTATTGTCCCATTGAATGCCTGCAGATAGGCAACCAAGTGAACCGGTTTCCGAAGCAGGCTGCTTATATGCCGGCCGGTGTGACCGAGCGGTTCTAGGCGCTTCAGTCTGGAACCGCGCGACCGCTACGGTCGCAGGTTCGAATCCTGCCTCGGACATGGATGTATGTGATGTCCTTAGGTTAGTTGGTTTTAAGTAGTTGTAAGTTCTAAGGGACTGATGACCTCAGATGTTAAGTCCCATAGTGCTCAGAGCCATTTGAGCTGCTAACGCGCCTTGCTGGGCGATTCGTGTCAGTAACTTCAATAAATTCGGCACACGCATTACAGTTGCTGCGTCACAAACGGTGACTATATTGAGCACCTAAAACATTAGTTAAGAAATTTTACAGAGGCCCTGTCCACTGATATGGGTCTGTTTTCTGTATGTACTTCTGAACTATCGTGTATTTATAATAGCTTCGAATATACCGTTCGGTACCTTGGTCGTGAAGAGTGTGACAAAGGAGTTTACCATTCTTGCCGCATTCTGGCTAGCATTCAGCTTCCCTTCAAAAATTACTAAATCAGTCGTGTTGTCATATTAAATAGCTCCCCACACCATGATTCCTGAAGCCAGAGGGGTACGAGTCTCGAGAATCGCTGATCCCATGACATTTCAGCAGGTTGTCTACGCACACGTTGGCGGCGATCTGACAGCCCCATACAGAAGCGAGACTCAGTGCTGAATATCATAGAATGTCACCCAGTGTCCTTGTTGACTCTGGCATTGCACCATGCAAGTCTCTAGTGGCGCGGCGTCAGCGGTAAAAGACGCACTCGAGATTTCAACCCAGCTCCCAGTAACCTGTTTCTGACGGATCGTAGTGGTACTTTGCCCTTAACCTCTGCCGGGATTTCGGGCTTTGTCATCCGTCCGCCAGTCCAACAATCCAACGATCTTATGCTTTAGTGTTTCTGTAAGGACCTGTACCTACTGTTGTTGTTCGCTATTGTCCTAAGGCCATACCGTAACCCCTCTATCTGCAATCATTGCACTACTGCCATCTGTCCGTGCGATAAGTAGGTATGATGTTTGCATGTTCCTGACCTCAGTGACTCGACCTACCTCAAAGTCCGAAAGAAAGCGATGATCTGCGCGTGCATATTCTCTGTGCATACTGAAATGTTCCAGCAGATATTAGGTACTCACATCATTTTTCATTTGTAGTAGTGTGTTTTTTCTGTACTGAAAACACCGCAAATAAGCTCTCACACGAATGAAATTTTAATCAACATATACAAAAGATGTTGTAAAACTGTTTGGTCAAAGCGTTCATATTTTTAGCATTTTCCATTTCTGTCAGTGTGGATTATGGTCTTACTTGTAAACCTCCCACCCTCGATTCTCTCAAGAATCGAACTTCCGTGCATAAAACAGTTTCGAGCGTCTGATAACTTTAAAGAAGAGTTAATGTTTTGAATATTTGACATAAAGTGTGTAAGCGATAAAAAGTTTAAAAAAGGTTTGAAATTATGTGTAAAGTTTTTGCAAGTCGCAAAGTGATCGCTTTCTCATACAATGGATGAACATAATCTGGGTAATTTGCACGTCGTGAGTTACAGTGCCTCACGACACATACACAATTTCTAACCTTAATACTTAGCTTTCTGTGTTAAAAATTTTACATGAGATTATGACAGCATTTAAAGTTTTGAAACGCGGGCAATAATTATACTGTATGTGAAAAACAGAAAATTACATTTTTGTTGGTCCTGGAAGCCTTTACACAGGCAACATGCAACTGGGATTGTATTAGGGACAGTGAAATGTAAACGAGACAAATGGAAAAAAAGTAAGTAAACTGTTTATTATTTCAAAAGTAATCGCCATAACTATTAATCGCGCTGAGAGACAAGGCGGTCAATGCCCTCATGGAAAAATGTTTGCAGATTTCTGTGGAACCATGATCGCACCAGGCGTGCACCTCATCGTCCGATGCAAATTCGAGGCCACGGATGTCTTTCATGGGGAAAGATCGGGACTGTATGGAGGATGAGTAAGGGCTTTCCAGCGAAACTTCCGCTGCGTAGTCGAAGCAGCCTTGGCAACATGTCTACAGCATTTTGAAATAATAAACAGTTTACTTACTACTTTTCCATCTCTTTCGTTTTCATTTGACTACCGCTTATACCAAGAAGCATGAACCGGGTTGGCCGTTTAGTGATACAGGTAACTACTGTGTTGGCTCCAGACGTACAGAGACGAGTGACAGCAATGTATGTGTGTCTTTGCAGCAACGAGCTGTCGGGCGACTGTAGCGGCGGCGGGGGCGGCTGTCTGCCAGTGGGGGTGCTGGAGGGCGCGGCGGCGCTGACGCAGGCGCTGGCCGGCGAGACGTTTCTCGAGAAGGAGCGCCGCCTCTCCGAGATGATCATGCAGCTGCAGATGGTGCGCCAGCAGCTGCTCTCCCAGCAGCACCACCAGCACCAGCAGCAGCAACAACAACAACAACAGCAACAACATGAGGAGCAGCACAAGGTAAGTCCGGCCACCGCCTCTTCTACATAACACCACGTACAGCGATAAAATTCGAATGTCACACAACTCGATGCTCGCATATCAGTCGCTAGCAGAGTAAACTTCAGCTTCTCTAGCATTTAGAAAAGATGAGTAAATTTACCATCATGTCCGGAGGACCACCTGTTGCTGGCTGGCCGCTGTATCAACTTCTACTCTACAACGACGTTTGGGTGTGGTATGGAAGGACATTGCTTCTGGGCACCGATTTCCCATTTGTTGTCAACTCTCGACACTGTGGCCGCTATTTCTCATTCCAGTAGAGCTGATGCAAAGCAAGCTGGCACATGCGAGGAAAGGAATTTTTCTGTGAGTGCTGGGCGAATCCACCCTGTCGTTCCAAAGGGGTCACCACTTCACTTGCCTGTCACCTGCCAACTTGTCTTCTCCTGGCTGTCTCTTCGCAACACGGCATGGCACCGCAGTCCTTACGCACGATAGACGCATGGAAAGATCTTCACAATCGGGCACGTGTGGTTATATGCCGTGCAGTTAAATTTATATCGGAAGAGACAAATGAGGAAGGAAAAATCTCGTTGAAAACTTTGTTTGTGAGGATTGTAGAAATGGCTAGCTAATCGAACAATAAAAAGGAGGGGGAGTGAGGAAAGCAGCTTCAAGTAGTGTCCAAGGCTTCACTACTCTTCTAAAGACGTCAAATATGGAGAAGAAAATATTATTTTTAGGAAACACCGACGAACAGATTCCAGGAGAGTAAAACGTAATTTCCACATGACCCCTGTTTACATTTTGAATATCGTTGTAAGCGACGTTGTCCTGCTACATTTTTTACCCCTTTTCGGTTCTTCAAGATTTAATTTTGGCAGTGCGTGGTCGATTCCTTTCACTTTGGTTTATCCTTTATTATGTGAATTTCTTTTCAGCGCGGTAGTGAGAAACAGCTGACTGCGAATGCCTATATTTGTTGAATTATAGCTCGAACTATAGTAACCTGTTAAAACTATCGTTTCACACTTGCTAGCTGTAGCTTGTAAGTTACGTGAGATTTGTGTTTCTGATAGGCCTCAGCTGTCGAACTGCACTTCCTCCGCCACGTTGTGGGGCGCTGTTTAATGTGACAACACGAGTGATTTAATAAGTACTGAAGGGAAGCTTAAAGCTAGCCAGTATGCGGCAAGAATGGTAAACTCTTTTGTTATGTCCTTCATGACCAAAGTACCAACCGGTCTATTCGAAGACTACTATAAATACATGGTACTTCATAAGTACATGCAGAAAACAGACACGGTAATGAAGAGAAAAATAAAGTTAGATTTTCTGGTGTGGGCATTTTCTGCAGTAATTACAAAGGCTGATTTATTTATGTGTGTCGTAATGGATAAAGGTGAAAGGAATCAAAAACTTCTGTATTATTTTTCACGAGACCAGTGTTAACGACCTTGTCGGTATTATACTGCAGTTCACAAACAAGTCAGAAGAACAAAAACTAAATCGTATGTAAACGAATCACATTGTGGTCCATCATCAATAATACACGTAAAGTTACAGTCGTGCAGAAACTCAAAGGAGGCAACATCAACCGTTCGAGAAAAAAGAAGAGAAATTCTTGTCTGCCAATAGCCCGTACGTTCTACTGGCAACGTTTCCCAACACATCGGAAAGTTCCTGAATTATTATTCAATTTTCTAGACGAATTTCACTTTAATGTGAAAGCCATTTTCAGTGCATTTTTCTGGAATCCTATAGTTGCGGTTTTACATACATTAAGGATAGATTCAACACAGTTCACGGCCTCGATTTTTACATAAATAAAATACTCAATAACTCGTTTCTAAGGATTTATTGTGTTTGGGCGTACCGAGGACCACAGAATGGATTTGTTGCCCTATTTGTTGGTGTATCAGTGCAGACTATCCATCGTGTCTGCAAGGAATGCTGTACAACCCGCAGCCATGTAACATTTCGCAATAATAGTAGCGGTAAAAACGTCATAGCCGACAGGGCCTGGAGGCAATGTCACACCTCGTCAGTGATAATCAGTTTCTAAAGCAGCTCAAATTGTTGCCGTCAGTGAATTCATGTCCATTTCAATAAGTTTCCGAACAAACATTGTGAATGGAATTGCTTGTAATAGACATTTGAAGTCGGGTACGTTGCAAAGGGCCACTGTTCACAGCGGTGCATACACTGAAGAACCAAAGAAACTGGTACACCTGCCTAATATTGTGTAGAGCCCCCGCGAGCACGCAGAAGTGCAGCAACACGACGTGCCATGGATTCGACTAATGCCTGAGGTAGTACTCGAGGGAATTGACACCATGAATCCTGGAAGGCTGTCCATAAATCAGTAAGACTACGAGAGGGTGGAGATCTCTTCTGAACAGAACGTTGCAAGGCATCCCAGATATGCTCAATAACGTTCATGTCTGGGGAGTCTGGTGGCCAGCGGAAGTGTTTAAACTCAGAAGAGTGTTCCTGGAGCCATTCTGTAGCAATTTTGAACGTGTATGGTGCTGGAATTGTCCATGTCCGTCATAATGCACAATGGACATGAATGGATGCAGGTGATAAGGCAGGATGCTTACGTAAGTGTCACCTGTCAGAAATGTATCTAGACGTATCAGAGGTCCCATATCACTCCAACTGAACACGCCCCACACCATTACAGAGCCTCCTGCTGACATGCAGGGTCCATGGACTCGTGAGGTTGTCTCCATATCCATACACGTCGTTAGGCTGCCTGAATCTTTGTCAGAACTGGAATGTACGGGTGCAGCTCCGCGGGCACGACAGTTGTCGTCTTGAAAGACGGGATAGTTCATACCATACTCGTCATGAAGATCTAGAAGTTGGGGAACAAACACTTACCTATCATACATCCCGCCTTCCCCTCTCTCCCCCAAAAAAAGAAGTCACAGAACCATCTCTAGCCCGAACTACACCCTCTGTAAACTGACGCTTAAATGCTTTATGCAACTATCGGAGTACTCGACGCCTTGTACCACTGGAAAGAGGCAAAATATGACTCGTCGGACCAAAAGACAAACCTTCAGTCAGCTACTGTCCTGTGTCCATATTGTTTGGCTTGCTGAAGACGTGCAGTTTTATACTGAAGCGCTAGATAAACTGATACAGACATGCGGATTCAATCACAGAGATATGTAGACAAAATACGGCGCTGCGGTCGGCGCCGCCGATATAAGGCAAGTGTCTGGTGCAGTTGTTAGATCGGTTACTGCTGCTACAATGCCAGGTTATCAAGATTTAAGTGAGCTGAACGTGGTGTTGTAGTTGGCGCACGAGCGATGAGACACAGCATCTCCGAGATAGCGATGAAGTGCGGATTTTCTCGTACGGCCATTTCACGAGTGTACCGTGAATATCAGGAATCCGGTAAAACATCACATCTCCGACATCTCTGCGGCCGGAAAAAGATCCTGCAAGAACGGTACCAACGACGACTCAAGAGAATCGCCCAACGTGACGGAAGTGCAACCCTTCCGCAAATTGCTGCAGATTTCAACGAAACATCATCGACGTGGACTTTCGGAGCATCGTACCTCGACTGGCCGCTAAATCACCCCTATTAGTCCCATAGCCAGTATCTGAATCCGTTTGGAACATAAAATAAACTTACCAGTCGACATACGCGCAATTTGGTAACTCTACTGGATCTAGTCGTAAATAAATGACTTTAGTTGGATGTAGCATACTTAAAGAAACTTGTGTACTCACTTCTACGTCGAAATGAAGACATTATCAAAGCTGCAGGTAGTGCCGCACGCTCTAGGGAGTTGTTGGTATCCAGGTATTAGTATAAATAAGCTCACGACGAATGTCTTGAGCGTCCTCCCATGAGATGCTGGAGTGGTTTGCTTCGGGACTAGCAGCAAATGGTTAACCAGTAGGAGTATGTGTACGTCAACCCTCTCCTCTAGTGTCCTACGATGTTCAGTCTGGATATATCTTTGCACTTGATTGGCCACTCGGACTCTTCGTACCGCCAACTGAGTCCATTATATCCATTGTGAATGACTAAGTACAACTTTGATTTAAAGTGGCAGTTATGTAGGTACAATATGCAAGGAGTCGCTTTTAGAATTTGTTACGATTTATTGCGCCTTCAACTAGTCTTCGAGCAACTGCAGCTAACCATCAGATGCAAGTATTACTACCACATTATTTTCTGGACGCTGTGCAGCTAGACGCTAGGATCCTGCTGCTGACGGGAAGATAGCGAGTGGCAAAGTGTGATATCTGCCATCTTCATGCTGTTTGTAGTTAATATTTAGTATTTATTCACTTTGAAACCACTTGGACTTCACCACTGTGTGTGTAAGTGTGTATGTGTTTAAGCTGGCTAAAATGTAAATTATCGAAATGAATGTGTCATGGATAAAATGTTGAGTTAACTTATGTGTTATTTTCTGTTATCTCCGTCGGCACCACGACCCAAACGTCATGGTCCAGAAAATAATGTTGTTGTAATACCTGCATCTGACGTTGTGGCTGCAATGGCTCATAAACTAGTTAATTGTACAATAAACAGTAACAAATTTATGAAAAAAGGCTGGTTGCGTACTATCTGTACTACAAAACGGCTAAAACGGCCAGCTGGTCCCAGTTGCAGGTTGCTTATCTAACGGCTGCCAGGGGTAACGAAAATTTGATTTTCTGCACTTCATATAATTACTGACCGCATTTAAAAATTTAAGATGTCATTATCTAATTAAGTAGTGTAATCTTACGTTAAAGATTTAACGCAATAAGCCAAGTATTAAAGTTTGGAATATATAAATGGGACTTTAAGCCATGCAGATGACACTGAGGTGACTAATTTAATGTAAGACACGTGGGGCCGCAAATTTCGGGAAGTATCCTTAAGTGGATGACAAATGTTGAACATGTGGCGCCATCAGGTGACCTACCTCGCCACATGTGCAGCAGTGGAGCCTATCTCTCGCATCTAATCATCCCAACCAAAGACAAGTAATCACGGCGGTGTGGCTCCGAACCCACGTGCGCGACTTTAGAGTGTGGGGGTCAGGGTTTGGGTCTTGCGTCTGGCAGCCAGTGTTTCTTTGCATTGCGTTTGACAGTTATGTATTCACACTGAGGTAAGATCCGTCATTTCATTCACAGGTCTCGCGGTCCCTGCTGGTTAATGTCAGAGTACAGTACACCAAAAACGTACCGTACTGCGCCACAAGTAAATAAGTATAGCTTTCGAATTGCGTCGCTACCGGTAAACGACCTTAGTTTTATTTAGTAAACAAAGTCTGTAACGAAAGAAAGAAGGAACAAAAGGAAAGAAACACAAAATAAGAACAGCTTTTTCATGGTGACAGCGAGGAAAACAATTTTGTAACTTCTATGTTTTACAACAGATCGTATTTACAAAAGGTATTCGAAAACAGCCTACCGGTCTGATGTGTAACAGTGCCCCCCACAGGCGATGACAGGATCGACAGGTCCAATCGCTACACCTGCGGCGAGGTGCGTCATCGGGTAACGTCACATGTTCAACATTTGTCATCCACTTTTTGGGTATTCCCCGATGTTTAAGGCCCCATTTGTCTTACATTAAATTACGAGGGCAGTTCAATAAGTAATGCAACACATTTTTTTTCTCGGCCAATTTTGGTTGAAAAAACCGGAAATTTCTTGTGGAATATTTTCAAACATTCCCGCTTCGTCTCGTATAGTTTCATTGACTTCCGACAGGTGGCAGCGCTGTACGGAGCTGTTAAAATGGCGTCTGTAACGGATGTGCGTTGCAAACAACGGGCAGTGATCGAGTTTCTTTTGGCGGAAAACCAGGGCATCTCAGATATTCATAGGCGCTTGCAGAATGTCTACGGTGATCTGGCAGTGGACAAAAGCACGGTGAGTCGTTGGGAAAAGCGTGTGTCATCATCGCCGCAAGGTCAAGCAAGACTGTCTGATCTCCCGCGTGCGGGCCGGCCGTGCACAGCTGTGACTCCTGCAATGGCGGAGCGTGCGAACACACTCGTTCGAGATGATCGACGGATCACCATCAAACAACTCAGTGCTCAACTTGACATCTCTGTTGGTAGTGCTGTCACAACTGTTCACCAGTTGGGATATTCAAAGGTTTGTTCCCGCTGGGTCCCTCGTTGTCTAACCGAACACCATAAAGTGCAAAGGAGAACCATCTGTGCGGAATTGCTTGCTCGTCTTGTGGCTGAGGGTGACAATTTCTTGTCAAAGATTGTTACAGGCGATGAAACATGGGTTCATCACTTCGAACCTGAAACAAAACGGCAATCAATGGAGTGGCGCCACACCCACTCCCCTACCAAGAAAAAGTTTAAAGCCATACCCTCAGCCGGTAAAGTCATGGTTACAGTCTTCTGGGATGCTGAAGGGGTTATTCTGTTCGATGTCCTTCCCCATGGTCAAACGATCAACTCTGAAGTGTATTGTGCTACTCTTCAGAAATTGAAGAAACGACTTCAGCGTGTTCGTAGGCACAAAAATCTGAACGAACTTCTCCTTCTTCATGACAACGCAAAACCTCACACAAGTCTTCGCACCCGAGAGGAGCTCACAAAACTTCAGTGGACTGTTCTTCCTCATGCACCCTACAGCCCCGATCTCGCACCGTCGGATTTCCATATGTTTGCCCCAATGAAGGACGCAATCCGTGGGAGGCACTACGCGGATGATGAAGAAGTTATTGATGCAGTACGACGTTGGCTCCGACATCGACCAGTGGAATGGTACCGTGCAGGCATACAGGCCCTCATTTCAAGGTGGCGTAAGGCCGTAGCATTGAATGGAGATTACGTTGAAAAATAGTGTTGTGTAGCTAAAAGATTGGGGAATAACCTGGTGTATTTCAATGCTGAATAAAACAACCCCTGTTTCAGAAAAAAAAATGTGTTGCATTACTTATTGAACTGCCCTCGTACATGTCTCAGCGTCATCTTAAGTCGCTTCGCGTATTTTTAAATGTTAATAAGAATTACCCTGTGTGTGTATTGAAGCAGCATTGACTCCAAGCCGGCCGGAGTGGCCGTGCGGTTCTAGGCGCTACAGTCTGGAGCCGAGCGACCGCTACGGTCGCAGGTTCGAATCCTGCCTCGGGCATGGATGTGTGTGATGTCCTTAGGTTAGTTAGGTTTAATTAGTTCTAAGTTCTAGGCGACTAATGACCTCAGAAGTTATGTCGCATAGTGCTCAGAGCCATTTGAACCATTGACTCCAGGCACGCAAATTACTGAAAATACTTAGCGACCCCCAACAAGCTTTACGCATGCTTAACGTCAAAAGTTTACCATATTAACTCATTTGTGAAGTAAATAGTCGTTTGAAGCTGTTTTATACATTGGCCTTCGATTCTTTAAGGAATCTGAGGCGGGGGGGGGGGGGGGGGGGGAGAAGAGAGAAGAGAGCGGCTAGTGGTACCTATATAAGCCGCGAACGAGTTATTTCTCAGTAACATTCGTTAAGGGTGACTAACTTTTTCTCCGGTGTGCTTATAAATATAAACACATTTCAGGAGCAATGTACGGAGTGTTTGTACGATGGACGTGATAATGCTGTATCTAAGCTACCCAACAAGTGTCCAGTTAGCAAATACGATTGGAAGAGCTCTTGTAGCGTGCGTGAGTGAAGAGCAGACTGTCTGCTTGTCGGGATAAAAAGAGGCGCCCTGGCCGGACAGGAATGCAGCGCGGAGAACAGTGCGCAGGCGGAGGAAATGGATCCGGGCAGATTCGCGGGGCGCGATCGACAGACGCAGCGCAGGCGGCCGGGCGGCCGTCGGCCGGCATCCGTCACGGCGCGCCGAAGAATAGCGCCGCTTGTTCGCTGCCGCGCCGAGGGACGAGAGAAAGAAGCGCTGGCTGGGCCGCGCCTCGCCTTGCCGCATTCAGCCGCTACGGCCCCGCTACAAGAAGAGGGAGGCGCTGCGCTGTACAACGCCGCCCATTGTGGCCGCCGGCCGATACAGCCGCCCACAAAAAGCCCGCCAGATCGCCTTACCACGCCCGCCCGCCGGTCGAGGACCCCGCCGGGCGCCGGACACGCCGTGATAAAAGCCCGCCTATCTCCAATTGAGTCCTCGTCCTGACAACTGCGGACGAATGCCACGTCCAGACACATTACACCGCGCGTCCGAGGGGTGCATTTTGGTAGAAGCGCTTTTATTTACACGTAAAGCGAGTTAAAAGTCTCACATATACCTACAGGAGAAGTATTCGTCAAAACTTGAAGAAAAGTTCCTGTAATTATTGTGTTGATGCATGAGTTCGAAGCGCTTTTCCATAAGTTTAATAAACACAACAGATACACATAACAGCGATTTGGGTCATCAATAATATATCTCCTTTACTGTTTACAACAGCCTGCCAAAGTTGGGGTAACTTTTCGATTCCGCGACTGCAGAAATCACATGCTGTTGAGACGAAGAACCCCTAGAGCCATGTTCGGAGAGCAATTTCACTCGGAAAGGAAGTTCCTTGAAGATTTTTCGATAGAGACCACAAAAGGTGAAAATCTGAGGACGCAATTTCAGGTGAATAAGGTGAGTTCAGAATGATTTCCCTACCCAACTCCTGTACAATATTTTTGTCTATCTAACAAAAAGCGGGCGGACGTTATCGTGGAGTACCATCAGCTCACGCAGTCTTTCTGGTCGTTGTTCTTGGATTGAGCCTGCAAGACGTCTCGGTTCTTTACAATAAATGTCAGCGGTGGTGGTTAAAAAAAATGGTTCAAATGGCTCTGAGCACTATGGGACTCAACTTCTGAGGTCATTAGTCCCCTAGAACTTTGAACTAGTTAAACCTAACTAACCTAAGGACATCACACACGTCCATGCCCGAGGCAGGATCCGAACCTGCGACCGTAGCGGCCTCGCGGTTCCAGACTGCAGCGCCCAGAACCGCACGGCCACTTCGGCCGGCGGTGCTTAAAACTCGGGGTAGCAATTCGTAGTACACCATACCGTCGCTGTTCCACCTGATGCATAACAATATCTTTTGTGGATGCGCTCAGGTCTTTGTGTGTAGCGTTGCTGCTTTTTTGGGCTCAACCATTCCTTTCTTTTCCTTATGTTAGCATAAAGCCACAATTTCTCGTCGCCAGTAACGATACAGGACAGCAATGGTCGGTATTGTTCACGAATCAATTGATGACGAGCAAGCAGAGATGCACATATGGCCACCCGCTGAATTTTGCTGTCTTGGCGTACAGCATGCGGTACCCATACACCCGATTTTTGAACCCACCCCATTGCATGTAGATAGCGCACAATAGTGAAATGATCACAGTTCTTCACAGTAACCAGTTCTCGAGCACACTGACCTGGATCATCGTGGATTAATATGTTTAAACGATCTTCATCAAACTCCTAAGGTCTTCCAGAACGTGGAGAGTCACTAACGTCAAAACGATCCTTAAAACGAAAAAACCATTTTCCTGCCGTGCTTTGTGCAATAACATTATCTCCATACACTACACAAACGTTTCTGTCTGCCTCCGCTGCTGTCACCCGTCTGCTGAACTCAGACAGAAGAATACGTCGGATATGTTCCAATCTCTCCATTTGGCACTCCATTTTTTAGTGTCCTCAGCTCCAGTCACTATCTCAAAATGACAAAATGACAATATGTAAACGAAAACAGCAAGCGTGAACTACAAATAAAAATTGACAATCGATAAATAAACCCATAGCAACCGGAATGCCAACATGTAAAACAAAAACGCTACGAACCTAATCACAAACCCAATGTATGCCACGAAACAAATACCTGTTGAATATGGGGTTTTGACGATCCCGCATTTTACTGCCTGCATTTTATTTGAAAATGAGACAGGATTCACAAGAGATGGCGCAGTGAATTAACACAGTAAGAACGTTTGGTTAGAAGTAAATCCTCGAGCAATCACGGAGGATAGGCATCGGTATCGCTTCAGTATCAATTTATGAGCAGGAATTGTCGGTGAAAGACATAGGAGAATACGCTTTACCGAAGAGGTTAACAGGTCAGGTTCTGTGAGTCACCGATGTTTATTACCAGCACTATTGGAGAAGTTTATCCTTGCAGAAAAAAAGACTGTGTTTTTTATGCACTACGGGGCACCACCCCTTTTTCTACGGGCGATAGACTGGTCGAGGAGGTCGTGTAACATGGTCTCCCCGTTGACTAGACCTAAATCCATTGGTTTTCTGGCTATGGGGACACTTATGCCCTATAACCGACAAATTGCAGACATTACAGGAGCATGTGATAAATGTATGTGACGACTCTGAATGGAACCAAGTATATTTGAAGGATAGCGTTATTATCTACGAAGAAGGTGTGAATGACATGTCAGGATAGGTGGTAATCGCTTGCAGCACTACCTGTAGTGCCTACTTCTATACAAAAGACAGATGGGAATAAGAGGACAGAGTGGCACATATCTCAACAGATATTGGACAGATGTTCAGGAACAGTCCTAGTTTTGATCAGTACTTTCTCCTGTAGGAACATGTGACATTTTTTTAAACACCCTGAATATCAATTTAAAAATTTTCCAGCTGACTTTCAGAGAATAAATTAGGAAAAAAATAATGTGTCTCGAAAATGGTTAAGAATTCTAGAAATTACAGGCTACGGTTAACATAGGATACTTTTCGTATCCTTACGTGAAGGGCTGCCCACGTGGATAGACCTCCGGCCTGAAAGGTTAACATCTCAACAAGTTACAGGCGCACATTCTGTAAACAACAAATCTGACACGTTTCGTGAGTCCACATGTAGAGCCCGAAAAGCACACGAAAATGAGTGTGGTACACAGAAGAGGAACAGCCCGCATATCATAAGTGAGGCGATAACGGAGAAAAGTGAATACCAGTCGTGGGCAACACTTTGAACGACATTTTGAATATGATAAAGATGGCTTCTCGCTGGATTCCGCGCTTGCATACAAAAATTCAAAAGGCCCGCCGAACCAGGCAGCAGTGGAAATGTTTTACCTGTATCAAGTCAGTACAGGTAACTACATCAGCTGCTTAATCATTATGGAGACTACCGGATGCATCACTATGGACTCAGAGACAAAGGAGCAATCCAAGTAGTGGAAACATGTCTATTCACACCGCCAAAAAAGGTGTAGACCCAGATATAACCGGGAAATTTGATGCTGAGACTGCCTTAATGTGGTGATAACAGATCATATTCGTAAGTTTCCAACTTTCAAAGGAGCAGACGACGTGTGAAGGGAAGTTGTCCAAGGAGGTATGTTCGCTCCACAACGGCGCCCTTCTCATTGCACACACAACCCTGACACACGTGCTGCTCCTTTCGACGATCGACTTTTACCTCGACCCCGTATTATCCTGTCACGATACCCGCAGATTTCTTCTTCATTTCTCAGATAAAGGAACCATTTCAGGGTTACCTGGACAGCCAAAATTCAGACTTCTACACCGAAGGTCTCCGCTAAGTCATCTGTCAGTGGAAAAAAAAGTGTCGCGTTGAAGGGTCAACATAGAGAGAAGATTTAAAACTGTCATCAAGTTTCGTGGCCGCAGTTTGATTTGGATAATAATTAAAGCTTTATGATTATCTCTCGTATTTTTTATTTAGGCGGTAATTAAAACTTTATGATTATTGCTCGTATTCGGGTCTTTGGAACCATGCTGTCCTTGCACGTCCCGAAAGTGTTTTAGGGTGTGTAACTGATTCACACAGCAAACTCAACGATTCATACAATTCAACGATAGAGGTCGTCTCTCTCAAGTCTTTTTTATTCTATTGTAGTGGCCGGACCTTTTCTATTCCTGTTAAGAGATCCTCAAAATCTATGTATTTACACATACGAATATCAAGGAATGTCACTAGAATATTAACGAAATAGGACTTTCTGTGCACTTTGTGCTTCTAACGTGAAATTTTCCCCCTCTATTCCTGTAGATTTCTATATGGTTCAAATGGCTCTGAGCACTATGGGACTTAACATCTCAGGTCATCAGTCCCCTAGAACTTAGAACTACTTAAACGTAACGAACCTAAGGACATCACACACATCCACGCCCGAGGCAGGATTCGAACCTGCGACCGTAGCGGTCGCGCGGTTCCTTCCAGACTGAAGCGCCTAGAACCACTCGGCCACCAGAAGCCGGCCCCCAGATTTCTATAACAAATAAAATGGGGGAGGGGATCAAGTATATGGTCTATTCTGACAGTAGCTTTATTTTGTGCATAGTACTCACTAAGAGTCATTTCGGCTACTAGAATCATCAGATCAGACCTTAGACCTTATAAAACGTTATGTGTCAGTGTATGCTTATTTTACAAGTTCTAAGTAATATCTAAGCGATCTAGATGGCTTCTTTCAAAAAAAATCCACAATGATCGCAGACGCATCTGCGAAATACATTTGCTTCATTTATGATCAAAAGTGGTTTAATCAGACTTCATGGTGTCTAAACCGCGAGTTCCACGATGTACGAACTGGTGACTGGGAGCCCAGACCGCAGCTGATTAGTTTCTCTTAGCTGTGAATTGCCAATATAACTGCAGGTACTATTCTTACACCCTGCATGCCCAATACAGGTGGTGTTACATGATATTAGCTTATGTCTTCTGAGGTTGATCAGTGTCAATTCGGTGTGACTAGAAAGATAAAGAAGAGAGATGAAACCACCAACCGGGATGTCCAGCAAAGAATAGACGAAGAAAGGTCATTTAGGAGAACAACAGAGCGAAGGAGACACGGTGGATTTATCACAGAGTACGACACGACGAGTTCCTTTTAAATGTCCTAGACGGAAGATTAGAAGGGAGTATAGTTCGAGGAAGAGCGCGACGGGCATTTTAAAAACAAGCTATACTTGCAGGGGTGTCTAATAAGGCAGAAATGTAGAAATTAGCTTCCATTTGATTCAGGTGGATAGTTGCCAAGCAATCGAAAGAAAAGTGGTAAGACAGTAAATACGGTTTCGACGGTGCATTCGGAGTATTTTACTTGTATGGTTGGACGGTAGTTGTCTTCAAATACAGTATGTGATCAAATGTATCTGGGCACCCTTCTTCAACGTGGAATTGACCAGTAGATGCCACGAGACACGTACAAGCCAGTATAAAAGGAGGCGGGGAGCATTGTATTGTTAGTATAGAAGCAGTAACAGCAGAATTGGTCGGTAATGAGATCTCAGTGACTCGGAACATGAACTATTCATTGGATGTAACCTGACAAACAAATCCACCAAAAACATTTCAACAGTTGTAAAGCTGCCCACGTCGACTGTTGGTGATATGGTGTGAATGAACAGCCACAGCTAAACCACGACCAGACAGACCACATGTACTCGCGGAAGAGACTGTCGAGCACTGCGGACTGTGGTTGTAACAAACAGCATATAATCAGCGAAAGAAATCCCTCGTGAGTTCCAGTGAGCTACCTGCAATCTACTTAGCACAGTGACTAAGCTTAGGATGTGAAAAAAAGGTGTACAATGATCCAACTGCTCCTCATACTTTTTTGTAGTCGATGCTAAGCGAAGCTTGATGAAATCTAAAGAGCTACGCCACTGGACAGTGGATGACTGAAAACGAGTGAGAACGTTACCTGCCATCATGTGTAGTACCAACAGTGAAGCATGGAAGAGATGGTGTTACTGTATGGGGATGTTTTCCGTGGTTATGGTGTGGACCCTGTATTGCGCCTAAGAAAATGCTTAATGTGGAAGAATATGGCCACATTTTACAACACTGTGTACTGCATACAGTAGAGGAACAGTTCGAAGACGGCGATTATGTGTATAAGCATGAGAATGCATCAAGTCAAAACGCAGAGTCTGTAAGGCAATGGTTAGCGGACAATATCATTCCTGAAATGGATTAGCCTGCCCACAATCCCTACCTGAACCCGACGGAAGACGACTTAGCTCCAGACCCCAGCCTGCAACATCACTACCTTCTCTTGCTCCAGATATTGAGGCAGAATGGGATGTCATTCCTCCATAAGCATTCAGACACCTCACTGAAAGAGCCCCCGGCATAGTTCAAACCATTATAAAGGCGTAGGATGGACACACCCCAAATTAATGTCCTCTAACAGGTGTCCGGATACTTTTAATCACATAGTGTACGTGATTCAGTAAGTATTGGTGGACTGGTTAGGGTGATCAGGTGTAGGTTACTATCAGACGCAACTGGGAGTACCCACGCGCGTCGCTGGCCATGGGACGTTCCGCGGAGGAATCCCGGCGGCATTAATTGGGCCCGCGGGCAGAGGCTGGGCAGACGCCGGCCGGCGCCAGCGCTGCAAGTAATTCCCGCGGTGGCGCTCATCTTGTTTCCAAATTACGGCCGTTATTAAGAGCCGGCGAGTACCCCTCGGACGTCAGATGAGCCCCGCCCGAATAAAGGAGTCCAGCCCTTTGGCGGGACGGACCCCCCTTCTTTGTAAGGGACCGTCCTCTGTGCGTATTTGTGCGTCGCGCACTAGCCGGCCGGCCGTGTGTAGTAAGCCACGCAGCTCCGCCCGCCGCCGTGGCCGCCGCCTCCGCTGCCGCTATAGAATACACAAATTACAAAGTTTGAATATAAAAACGGGGACATAAGAGGGGAAGGGGGTAGGGGGAAATAAAAACATCAAAAGCTTACAAAAAAAATTGTGAAATCTAGATGGATGTATTCTTCGGTGTGCTTTTTCTGTTGCGCATCCATTCACTTGGGCGACCGCCGCTGCTCTTTTATTCATTATCTCTTTATTTTGCTCCTCCTCGTGCTTCCCTCTTATTTTCCGCGCACGATAATGTTTAATTCCGGTGCCTCTCTCCTTGCAGGGCGGGCCGCTTTTATTAGCGTCGCCGGTCCGTCGCAGGGACACGGCTTTTGTCATTGGCTTCTCTCTCTGCTCCCCGCTTTCTCCGCCGCGCGCCCACTTCCTTACCTCTTTCTTAGGCGACGTCTTTCTCTCCACGTTAGTATTCATACCGTGGTCCTGCCCTGCTTCCGGGGCGACGCGGAACTTTCTACAATAGCTCCGAGTTGGTCGCCAGATACCGAAAGTCTCTGTTTGAACGGACTCGCTACCCTGAATAAAGATGAAAATGAAAAAAAAAAAAAAAACTGGAACACGCGTGTCACGCTTGCTATTGCACTATTGTATGCTTCTCCACTTCTTGTTATTCTGAGGCAGTACCTCCTTTATCGGGTTCCATCAGCTGCACAAGAAATTGCACGATGTGATCGAATGTCTTCAAGAAAGCTAATAATCTGTCTACTGGAGTTTATGTCCGGAATCTGTCTTGTTCTAAAGCCTGGATACAAATCAATATCTTCATATATTACTGCGTTCTTCACTCATTATGCCCGCGAGAAAGTCGTTATTTACGTGTAAATTTTGCAAGACAGTATGCGGTGTCTGATTGAGGGTTCTTGGGTAACCACTAAAACTGGGCGCTGATGACCCCGCTGTTTAGCGCCCGTAAACCTCAAACACACACACACACACCACTAAAACATCTCTCTTTCCTGTTTAGTTCACAATCGGTGTGGAGGAGAAACGCCTCTAAGAGCAGATGTATCGCTGATTTTACCGTCACTGCTATTTGTGATACTCAAGGTATATGAGGCATGAAGTAATATACTACTATAAGACGAAGAAAAAGGACGCACCAAGAAGGAGACAAGGAAACGGAATGAAACAGCACTGATTGAGAGGGTTTATAATGTTATTTCAGTAATTACAATATTGAGACAAATTTAAATAACTTTGCTGTATACAAGCACTGATAAGGTTTGGAATGGCGCCATAAAGCCTTTGTATCCTCTCCTGAGACAAACTGACCCACAGCTGTTGTAACTGGTCCTTGATAACCTGGATCCTGACACTGGGACGGAGCTGAAATCCGAGCAGGTTCGACACATGTTCTATCGACGAAAGATCTGAGGATCTTGCTGGTCACGAGAGAACTTCAACACAGAGACAGAGCTATATGTGGACGAGCATTACTCTATTGAAAAATTACACCACGATAGTGTCGCGTGAGATGTAACACATGAGGTCGAAGAATGTCCTTGTTGTACCGTTTTGACGTCACGGTTCCCTCGATCACTACCAGCCGTGACGTGAAGTCACACCCGATGGTTCGCCACATGATGACGCTACAACTGACATCGCTGTGGCTCTCCAAAACATTAGAAGAATAGGATTTCTCCTAAGGTCGCCGCCATGCTCATCCGGGGTAGTGCAGAACCACGATTCATCGCTGAACGCAATATGACGCCATGCACCGGCAGTCAACGCTTCCCGGTCACGGAATCGCTTCAAAAAAAGCCATTCGTTTTGTGGATTTGACGGTAGCGTAAGCATGGAACGGTAATTCCTTAGTCCGAACGTGCCACTAATCTGGATATTACACGATTCGACTACCCGGCCAAATGGAGACCCACAATTGACCTCTTTTGAAACCCTGTCAGTTTCTAATAACGCCATCCCACGAGAGTAGGCAGCTTCTCCGTGTCCTTCAGAGTGATCACTCAACAGCTGACGCTGTTTACGGCCCTTAGAAACCCTACGAGGCCTGGTAACAACACTAAACACGGACAACCCTAATGCATTCTGGCGGCCGTTGTGTCGATCAGAGAGAATTGCAGGTCTAATCATTTGCATATCTTTTATGGATGTCCGTCTTATTGCTTTCATATTTACATACCTCCTGGAGGTGTGCATGTGTACAAAGTTATACTGACATCCTATCGTTTCTTCTGGGTGCTTCACTTTTTCCTGACAGGTACTGTACATAGGATGATTATTCCTGAAACGTGCGCTCTGGAGATGTTGACAGTAAAATTTTCTGTGGTACACAGCGCCTCCCTTGCAGCGTCTACCGGTGTCGGATGAACGTCTCCGTAACACTTATCAAACGAAACCATGACTGAGCGTGCTACTCTTCTTTGGACTTTGTCTCCTCCATTAATCTTCACCGAGAGAAGTGCCGCAGCAGTTAGCACACTGGACTCGTATTCGGGGGACGACGGTTCAAAACCCGAGTCGAGCAATCCTGATTTAGGTTCTCCGTAATTTCCCTAATTCACTTCTGGCAATGCCGGGATAGTTCCTTTGAAAGGGCACGGCCGACTTCCTTTCCCATCCTTTCCTAATCCGTTATTTCCCTAATTCACTTCTGGCAAATGCCGGGATAGTTCCTTTGAAAGGGCACGGCTGACTTCCTTTCCCATCCTTTCCTAATCCGATGGGACCGATGACCTCTACCAAATCAATCAACCAACAATTAACCTTCGGTAGTAAGCGTTCCTCATTGACGAACACTGAATTATGTTTCCTTGGGGATCTCTGAATGAATGTACGGCATATGCCTTTTGCATATCTTGTTTTAAGTGGTCTTTACACTTTAAGCTGCTCCAGACGCACATTTTTCAGTGACTGAACGCCGATTGTGTAATTCAACGAATTGTATTTTTCCCATATGTGGTAAATACGTCATAATAAAATTTTTTGTATGCTGAGAATCATCTTTCGGTAGTTAGATGAAGTGTTATCACAATTTCATAGGCTTCCCTACATACATATACAACAGTGTGATACGAGAACAGTGTCAAGGAGTTTCCGACGTTATTCACAGATCATTTATGTAGGTCGTGAGCCCTACAACAAACCTCGGGGTGTGTCCAAAGCCACTTTGACATTTGACAATTACTCCCCATTATGGACAAGACCTTGACCGATATTCTTAATTACTACCCGTGCTTCAGACAGCTGCTGCTATTTCAGGGTTGCAATGAAGTCATGTTCCACTTCAGCACAAATAGTTGCGTCAAGAAACATTGCAACATAAATGTGTATCACTGATTTGAAATTCGTCACTCCTCGGTCCAAAAAGAAGTGCCCAAAGTCACGCCGTCATCCAAGACATACTTCCACTGTCGTCGATAACAGCCAGATCAACGACTGCATAATTTTGAAGTAGGATCTTGTGCTCCATTCTTCCCCCACATGGCTACGCGTGTTACTTGCTATTATAATAGGCAGACATGACTGCTGCGCGTAACGCAACACTCAAAATGCCTGGTCGTTAAACTCCATCGTTTTTGCGGACACCACGGTAGCGACACCGTTTTAAATCGCGAGGAATGTGATGTATGGAGCTTGCACATGGGTTCAGGGGGTAGGCACCCCTTCACTAATTGGACCTGTTGCGCCGCGCACCCTCAATTTCCGATGAGAGGCGGCGCGAACAATAGCCTCTGTTATCTGCTCGTAATGCATATTTGCCCCCCGGTCTCAGCGGGAAGGGGGCAGCAAACTACCGGTAGTTAACCCCACAGCTCTGATCGTGAAGCATACTAATTGGAGCGTACGTCAACTCTGGTTTTCCCGGCTCTGCCCAGCCAGTGGAATTCAGCGTTTCAAAAATATTTCAATAGCTCTAATAGGGATGGTAATTGGTTTTGAATAACCCGTAGTTTTCAGTGTTTGGTATCTTTTGTAACAAGTTTTTTCAATTTTTACTAATAGCAGCGTAAAAATGCCGATATATCAATTTTTTGTAGCACCAGTGCTTAAATGTTTTGATTTAAAACGAAACAGTTTTTAAAAGCGGGTAGTGTTTCTTCGTAAAATTTCAATTGTTTTGAAATATTGAGTTATTACAGAATCTGGGAAAAGCAATCAGCACTATTTTAATAAAACGCATACATTTAGAAATCAGCAACAAACACATGCCATGAGAATCGGTGCAGCCCTTCAGAGACAATGTGCCTGTTGTCCTGTGGCATGGCCTATTACCCGGTACGCGAGTACGTCGAAGGTGCAATTCTTTCCCCCGCCCGGTCTATACAGTAGTTTCTCGCTGTCACCCTTGGGCCTCAATTGTACTGCAGAATGATACCATGTCTTGTTCGGAAGTATTTTACAAAGCGTGGTAGCAATGAAGTACAATGCTCCATTTGTTTTAAAAGATTAAAAATGAAAGGAGGCACAACAAACTTGCGACATCATGCAAGGAGAAAATATTCGCAATGTTTCTTGGAGTTGACGGTAAATTTGATCGATATACCTCTAATTTTATTGACGTGCTGTAAACTAGGGATAGCAACTGAATCCTTAATTTTGTGCTTGCTTAAGGGTGAAAAATTGACACCATCCAAAAGTAACGATGCAAGTCATCAACATGAAACTTCTCGCTGTAGCCACGACGGTCTCTTTCACCTTCCCAATCTTTTCTGGACACAATGACACCGATTTCTGCTACTGCCTCAACTCCATATTGACCGTGATTTCCTAGTCCTTCCCCTTTGTTAAAATTTCTCAATCTTTGTTTGATATCTACATTTATTACTGGACGCAATAGCAATAAAAAACCTAAACTCCTTTATTTCAGAAACCGGTTTTTTGAGCGTTATTAACAGTCAGGTTGAAATGGAGACGAAAAGAACCGGTGTCACCGAAAACTGGTTGATTCAGCGATAACTTGCATCCTCAAGCTCTGCGCGCCACTTATATTCGAAAGGCAATACAGTGAAACCTCATTAATCAGTGTTTCTCATTAATCTGTATCTCCAGTTCATCTGATTCGAGTGCTGGTTTTTTTTATGCTGTATTGATACTCAGGAAGTAAGGCAGGAACATTCTAAAAAGATAGTAATTAAATTCAACCAACCGCCATATACAGACCCTGTAACAGTGTAAGATAGCATTTAATTGTACAGTACCGTATTTGCTCCGTTTGATACTAGTGTTAAATGACATGAACGAAAAAGGAGGTGGTAGTGTCTATGAGAGAAAGTTTAATGCGCTGCGTAGAATAGATAAAGGAGAATTGTTGAAGAAAATTATTGGTTAGTTTGGTGTTGGGACAGCAATGGTGCTAGACCAGAAGAATAACCTAAAGGAAATTGAAAACTTGTTTCAAAATGATATTCCTCATGACGAAATTAGGGGTGTTTGTTCAGCTACAGGCAATGACGATGGTGACGAAGTTGGTGCTCATAATGATGACATATAGCGACAACAACGCAGAGTGCAAAATAATGGTCTGTCTGTATTGGCCTACTTGTATTGCTGTTGAAAAGCCTGCGTGACTGTGCTGCACGTAGACGACAGCTTGCGCAAGGTAGCGAGGGATTTTATTGCGATGAGGTGTAGAATGCGTTATTTCGTCCTCGACACCCAAATTTAACGATGTTTGATTTTTCTAATACTAACAGAACACAAGTCAGTGCAAAACGAGGAGATCCATTAAAGAAAAACCTCTCATCGGTTTTTTATCTTAACCATAATACAATGTTGTTAACAATGGCAGATTCTAGCTGATCTCTTCATGGTAAAATATCCAACGAGCAACGAAAAGTCTAAAAAGTAGAAAATTCCTAAAAACCGAGAATATCGTTGAATGGGGTATAACTGTTTCGTAATCGACAACTGACTGGTGATATTCACTGAATATTTAAACTTGGTGGCTAAGAGGGTTAGTGTCAGACTCAAAGGTTTGTGGATCAATATTCCGATGGCCTACAATTTTTTCTATGACTTACAGCTTTATTTATCTCTGGATAAGTTTTTTTTATGTAAAAAATGCCAAATTACCCCGTGGTTTGTAGTTCACGTTAAATCGTATGAAGATCAGAAACAAGCAAGGACTTATCCCACCCATAGGCCCGTACGCAATAAAGCATTGCAATGTTCCAACTAACATTCCAATCGAGGACAGCTATGCATTTTTACTTCGGAATTACAGTAGCTGTAAGTGTCTATTGGCGCTCTTCACTCTATGAGACGGTGTGGAGAAATTACAAGAATGACTGGGAAGCAACATGATTTAAAAAACAAGATATCAGCTGAGATTTGAGATTAAGAAGAATACAATGATCCATAGTCCATTTAGTTTTATTTAATGGACGCCACAAAGTGAGTGTCAGTAACCTGACGATTGGAGCATTATGTATTGAAAGGCGCAGCTTAATTGTGTCAGTGTACAACGGGACCTGAAAAAGTAAGTCCTGCGCTGACAATGGAAGGGTCTCACATGAGACTCACAAATTTTTATCAAGTTTTTCAAGGATGACCTATACTGAAAATAAAAAGTCATTTTTTCGGCTTTTTTCTAGGCACTCCCTAGGTTTTGAAAAAAAGTCGAGATCAAAGTTGACGACGTTGAACAGAACAACGTTAATAAATCAAACATAATTAACTTTGGATCTCATATTATATTAATAAAATATAATTGTTTTTGGACTATCTTTCCATTTATAGCATTGAAAATACGATTTTCCATCATCATCTTCGACCCCGATTTTTTCAGAAACTAGGAGGTGCTAGCAAAACGCCGATACACGTGTGTCTTTATTTTCAATATAGAACGAGCTTGCAAAACTTGATCAACATCGGTGACCCACAAGTCAGACCCTCCAGTTGTAAGAACATCGTCAGACAAGAATGCACGTTTTCGGTTTCCTGCAGACAGAGTTCTGCTGCGGTACGAATAACAGATGCCTCACAGTGTGCGAGTGAAATGGCACGACAACTACAAACGTGTTCCAAAGTTGAAGTACGTGTGACAGTACTATTCTTGTGGGCAAAACGTACAAATTGCACACAGACTCACTGTGAAATTCTGGCGGTATGTGGACCAAATACAATATCGAGTCCAGCTGCAGTGAAATGGTGTCAACAATTTGACCAAGACCGCACAGACTTGGGTGATACTGATCGGGAAGGAAGGCCATCGACATCGACGACCCACGGCGATATTCAGGCGATCGAGAAACTGATTCGTAGCAGTCTCACGTTTTCCAACGCCGAGGACTTGGAACAGCGTTTCTCGGATGACCCCGTGACCAAGGAGCGGATTTCTATCGTCTAGGCGGATTTCTATCGTCTAGGCATTGGAACACTGATAGAACGTTGCAACCGTTGCATACAGAGTGTTGCTGACTATGTTGATAAATAGTGTCATGTACGTGTGTCACTGTGAAGTGTAGTGCAGCTCTCAATAAAAGTTACTTGGCCTGACATAATAATTGGTAACTTAATTTTTGAAGTCTACTTGAATTATAAAAATTTGTTAAGTGCAAATAATAATTACTGATAAATAATAAGAACCGCTACTTCATATCAGAAATACATATAATATTAAAATTGTGTGAGCTGATGTTTTTCTTTTAACTTGTTTTGGGCTGTCTGTAAACTAAAAATCGAATGGAGCGAGTCACAATTTTCTACAATACAATTTTCATCACAGCTATTTTCAACAACCCTAATGACGGGCCTGATGGCCTAGTGGTGAAGCGCTTGCGTGGAAGTCGAGAGGACGAGAGGTCGAATACTGGCTGGAGAACGGAAATTTTCAGTGTACCTTTAATCTAGCCTTCACCTCTGAACGATGTGAGGTATCGGTGGTTCGGATTTCATGTTGGACTGTTGGTCCCCTTTCTGCGGTTGGGTAACTGGGTTAGATCACGGTCACATAAGTTGTCGAAGAGGCGTCCAATTGAAAGACTTCCACCCATCCATTGAGCCACAGGAAATCAACAACCGTAGTGCCCAGTTTTTATGTATATTCACCTTTTAATAATGTTTTAATGCTTCCGAGCGATTTTACATCAGATAGTTTGGCTTGTTGTGCGCTGCTATGCTTCGCTGTAATTGCTATTCTCGCAAGCTACGCGTTACCCTCAAATCGTGTTTTCAACTTCTGTCATCCGGTAAAAAAAATGGCGTTGAAAAGAACCGGACTAAGGTAAGATACAGGAGAAAACGTGACGCACGCGACTCTGATGACGCCAGATGTGAGAGAAGCGGCAGCAGCAGCAGCAGCGCGGCAGAAGGAACGCGGGAATATTTCGGTGACGGGACCGTTTAAACGCTTCGTGAGAACCAAAATGAGGCGTACACGCCACTGGCGCTTAGGCGCCGGGGCAATAAATTGGGGAAAGTTCTATTTTAACGGGTCGACTAACGAAGGGCCCGGTCGCTCTCGCGCCTGGGGGCAAGTGCAGGGCGCCGCCGCAGCAGGCGTACGCGGACGGAAGCTGTCCCCAGCATCGGCCCTCCTTGCGTCACTAATTGCCACCGCACTGCCAACTAAACATAGCGCCTGTCCCGATACACAGCAGCCATCAGCGAGCGCACGACCTCCAGCTCCAAGAACCACCCTAAAGCTGCCGTACACACGGGACGCCACTAATTCTCTACAGCGGCACAGTTTTCTATACGGCGTCAGCTGAAATTCACGTGGTTATTAGTGTTATAGTGAAGGTTGTGATATTAGAGCTTTGACAATAGTTAAAAGTAAAGTAAAGAATACCCAAATACTGGATCCGAAAACGGATTTCATGCACGAATAAATTGGGGACAAGAAATACTTATGAAGAAATGACACTCGAAAGCGAAAATGCTCCTGCTGTGGCAAAACAACCAACAGCTCTCTTGTAAATTCATTTACAAATCCACTATTCACTTGAAATTTCAGAAGTTTCGTGTATTCGTAATGTAGGCACCTTGAATACCTCTAATTTTTACTTTCGCAACTGTCACATCACAGTTGGGGGCTACTTCCTGTACACAATGCACAATTTCTACAATTCTGGATCTCTCAATCCACAATCTTCACACGACTCGGTTTTTTGGTTTCGTATTCGCCTAGTCGTCTAAAAATCTTTCCAGATATTGTGGCCGTGCGGGGTAGCCGCGCGATCTTGGGCGCCTTGCCACCGTTCGCGCGGCTCCCCCCGTCTGAGGTTCGAGTCCTCGCTCGGCCGTGTGTGTGTGTGTGTGTGTGTGTGTGTGTGTGTGTGTGTGTGTGTAAGTAAGTTAGTTTAAGTTAGATTAAGCAATGCGTAAGAGTAGGGACCGATGACCTCAGCAATTTGGTCCCATAGGAACTTGCCACAAATTTCCAAAAAAATTTCCAGATATTGTGGCATACAGAATTCGTTTGTAAATATTGCGTATAAATTTGAACACACACACCAAAATAACCACTTATTTGCCTATATCAATTCGCTCTTCATATAGTTCCAGAAAATATGAAATTGTGCCTGTCGACGACATTTTTCAAAATAATCCAGTAACAAAATGTAAAAAAAAGAAACCCAAATCGAACAGACCTTAGCAGCAATTTTGCAATAAAAGTTGTGACAGAATGACGGTGTTTCGAAAAACTACCAACCTGCAGTGCCACTGCAGTATCCCACGAGCAGTGGTATCACTGAAGTTGGATGTGTGAACGCAACCTAACACTTCAACACCCTACTTGTCGAATGTCCCCGTGAGTCTATAATTCGATATTCTTGGAAGGGTTGCTAATTAATAAGCTCGTAAGCGCATTCATCTGATGAAAACATGATGCTTATAAATTATTGTCTATTACAGCACAGTTTTTATCCTTCGTTCGTGTTTCTAGCCATCAATGCCTTAAGGTCGAATTACACTCGACGGAGCAGAATGTGACGCCAAAACATTCCACAGTGTATTACAAATGGCAAGAGTCACACAGGCCGTCAACGGAACGGAACAGGACATCAATGTCAAGGGTCCTGGGAAGAAAGTTTTGATGCTGAAGTTGGTAGGGAGTTGATGGCGTCGTCTGGTAACATCAGAAGTAATCTGCACCGTCCATCCAAGAAGTTCCGAGGATTGAGCGACATCAGCACTGTAACAATTGTGGCAGCTTGTACTAACAACTGTAAACAACGACATTTTTCTTGTTGTTTCACTTCCCAGCAATTTACATTACAAGAACGTCCGTTAGAAAGTTTGCTTTGGCTGTTAAGACACCTCTATCATAGCTAGTTCCTTAATTATAATGCTATATTCAAAATTTTGGATCATGGATGCTATCTCATAACCTCTAGTTCATCGTTAGTTGCTGGACTGAGAGAACTGATATTCTGCTGAGATTGGATTTGGATACTCTACCATTTGATGGTAACGTTACCTCCGTTCCATTGTCGTCCAATCGAGCTTTATTAAAAATTATGCAATTCTGACCTAAATTAGAACGACATTGCTAATAGCACGTTGAAAGTTTTGGAACAATTTGTTTAGTATTCAATCCATTAGCCTTTCCACTTCACATAAGTTGATACAAAGCAATTTCAGCATCAATTAGTTTCGCCCCCTCCCCCCTATCGGCCAAGTCAAAAGATCGCAGACTGCTAAAACAAAATGAAAACGAACCGCGCTATATCAGGACAAAGAAATACAGATTATCATGACATGTATACTCATATGATTCAGAGAATTTAACAATCCATACTAATCACTCCGTTTACCTACTTAGTTTGAGGAAAATATTACGAAACTAGTTACGACAACATGAACGTTACGAAATATCTTCTCTCGGATGAAGAAAAAGGTTATTTCCTTGGCATGAAGTTGATCGCTATTCATTTCCTTGCAGAACTACGTAAACTATTACCTTCAGGACGTTGAAGCAGACATACAAATCAGTACATATCTGTAAACAAAATCGTTGAATCATCTTTGCCATTTGCATCAACTCTATCACACACGCGATAAAAGCTGACCTTAGGGAAGATCAGTGAGTGTTCCGGAGAAACTTAGGAACACGCGAGGCAATACTGATCCAATCATGGCTTATCTTAAAACAGAGACTGAAGAAAAGAAAACCTACAGTTATATAACATCTGTACAAGCGGAGAAGGATTTTTACAGTATTGACTGGACTAAAATCTCCGAAGTTTTGAAAGAAGCTGGGATTAAATACAGGGAGCAAAAGAATAATTCAAGTTGCACATAAACCAAACTGCAGTTGTAATAGTCGAAGGACATGAAAGGGAGCCAGTGGTTGAGAGGGGAATGAGACAGGACTGCAGCCTGTCGGAGTAACACTCAACCTGAACACTCAGCAAATAGTAAGGAAAGTGAATTCACTTTAAGGGAGAAGAAATAAATACTTTTCGGTTTGCCTATGAAATTGTATTCTGTCGGATACGGTAACGGGGTTAGAAGAATAGTTCAGCAGAACGGATAGTGGTTTAAAAAGAGATTTATACAATGAACATCAACAAAAATTTAAAAAAAGGGTAACGGAATATAGTCTGATGAAATCAGGCGATGGTGAATGTGTTAGAGCACGAAACGAGACACGAAGAGTAGTTGGTGAGGAAGAAAGTACATATGTGTGCGAGGGGGAAGGGGGAGGAGGATTTTAC
Organism: Schistocerca nitens; assembly: GCF_023898315.1. NCBI lineage: Eukaryota > Metazoa > Arthropoda > Insecta > Orthoptera > Acrididae > Schistocerca > Schistocerca nitens. The sequence continues at coordinate 510,682,479 of NC_064621.1, forward strand.
AGGGAGACCCAAATACAATCAGCAATTTTACTGGAATGTAGGCTGCATTACTTATTCAGAGATAAAGAGGCTTGCACAGGTTTGACTAGCATGAAGAGCTGAATCAAACCAGTTTTCGAACTGTAAACGACAACAACGACAAGACGGAAGCTTCCCAAGCTTTTGGAACATCATATAATGTCTGTCTTTTTCTCCCTACTGTTGTACTTCTGAAGACAAACATAATAAGGCGTCTGACACTTTGATGCACATATATTACACTGGCGATGTTGTAAACGTCATGGGTTATCGTGCAGCCTGTTGTTCTGGGTGTGTTGATACTCATCCGCCATTTCCTTAGGGTAACGGAATAGTTCGTTGAGTTTTTTGAGATAGAATTGAAATAGACCTGATGGCTGTTCGATAGCTGTAGAAAGATACTAGTCAATCTTATTGTGAACAAGATAAATTTCACATACAAATGCATACCGTCAGATTTATATTATACTGCACGTACTGAGTTTACAAAATTTGAAATAACGTACGTTCGTTCCTTTGTGACGCAGAACGAACGCTTCTTGTCCCGTACAGAAATGTTTAGCGCTCATATAAATAGGACTACGCTCTGCATAAACTTCATGAATGTGTTTTCGACGTCTGACAGGATATTTTTGTAGGTAGTGATGTTACGAAGTTTTCGATGGAGAGGTTCAACAATCTCTGACCAACAGACAAACACATGCCGTCAAAAAAAAACGCTTCTCTCTTCGAGAAATTCTTTCACGTATTCGAACAGATTTCTCACTGCATTGGCCTACTATTCACAGTATCCGCCTAAATCAAAACGCCGGGATGATGCCTCTGAGAAAGACACGACAGACTTCTCTTCTGTCCTGCCCCAAACCGAGCTTTTGCTTCGTCTCTAGCGACCTCGTCATCGACGGGATGTTAAATCCTAATCATCCTTCCTAAGACCACTTTCACTAGAAAGTAGTCCGAGGCAGTAATCCGAGAGTGTCGCATCTTTCCTGATGCTCTCTGCGAGTACAGGATTGGTGTTCTGACGCATTAATGTTCACAGTTTCTTTTCTCACGTCGTCAACTTTCCATTAGCTAAGTCCTATAATTCGTAGTATAGTTACAGGTCTTTATTATCGTCTCAATTCATCTGTCCTTGACGCCTTCAATTCATGTCTTACCAACCTAAAACTCCTGTCAGTATGTTTCTCGTACATTTGTTCTCCAGCACTTCGTCATTTCACTTTTTCGTCGGTCCTTTCTACTGCATTTAATTAACAGCCAGTACTTCCTGATTTATTATCCATTACAAAGAATATAATAATATAAGACATGTTATGCAAAGGAATAAATCACAATCTTGTAAGAACAAGCGCGTTAAACCTAGTTCGAACGAAGAAATAAATACCTAAATTTCCGTGACCAATTTTTATTGGAAAGACACCATAATCAGTTACGAATTTAACGGCACAAATCTAGATAGCTACTACGGGTATTTTATTGGATCCTCGTTTTGTCGTCATATACTACAGTGATACTATGGAGTTTTTCCTCACTCCGCGCATTATATTGCCGGGATGCAGCCAGTCACGCTAAACAAAGCTCTCCCGGTACGCACGGAACAAGCAACACAGCGAGCACGCGGCAGTCGAAGAACAGCCTAGATTGAGTGACACTTGATCAAAGTTATTTTAATCGAAGTATAAAACGAGATGCAACTGCAGCGTGTATGAAACTAGTTCAGGTGACCACTGTCGCTGAACATCGCAAACATCGTAGACCCAGCGGGAGATACCTCTAATTACGGTAGGGTGCAAATTAATTGTGACAAGACGATTAAAATGTGCACTTTCATTACTATACGTATAATGCAGTTGGTGTACTGAATATTAATAACTAAAGTATCCTTCTTTTGCTTTAATAAGCTTCTGAACACGTCGTGGCATAGATTCGACCAGGTTAGAGTATATTTCATAGTCTGTAGTCATGAAACAACACGTTTACCACATTTACTAGCACGCATGTTGACAGTCCATTTTACCAGGACACTTTTTTACAATACTACACAAATTCTCGGCGGGATTTAAGTCGGTGAATTACCAGGCCAGTGTACATTACACAGTAAAGTTGTTTTCCTTCATGAATATCTTGACTGCTTTAGAAATTTGACACGGAGCGAGATCATGTTGAAAGATTCCTCCACGAACTGCAAAGGTCTGTGGGAATGGCACAATCCTGCGCCCAAGGATTTCCATGTAATTCGTTGAATTCCTCATGCCATCAACTGGAACTAGTGCCCCACGGCCACGTGCAATGAAGAAACACCAACACATTTTCTGGATGGGTATTTTACAATCTGTTCAAGATGCTCAGCTCCCAGTGCCTCATAAGTGCTTCGCCTGACAACCCTTGCTCTGTATACTTGAAAAATAAAATGATACTCATCACTGAAAATTACATGTTTCCAGTCATATTTTGGCTCCTACCAGCCTTTTCTCTTCATGTAGGTGTTAACAACTGCTTCTTTATTGACTTTCGTACCTTCCGTCAAGAAGCCAACACCGTACCGTTGAAAAGCCAACTTCAGCCCCGGTAGCCAATAAATCTCTCTGAAGATCCTTACTTGACTTTTGAGGATGAATTCTACTGCTTCTCAGTATTGTCAGTTCTAAGGGAGGTCCACATCTACCTTTTCTCTTTGGAGACAACGAAGCAGTGTCACTATATGCGCTAGTAAGTCCTGAAACACTAGATTTTCCCACACGAACTACAAATGCAACGTCTCTTGTAGTCATACTCGTAGATGTGTGTTCATGAAGAGCAACGTTTTTGCTCGCTCCTTAGGTAAAATGTCTATTTTAACAAGAACACAAATTTTCCTCTCGGGAACACAGACATAACACATGTTGTGGTTTCGCTTACAAACACTCAACTATCGGGAACCTACAATTGTTCTTCGTAGTCAAGGCAACAAAAGTCCACCAATAGTCCAACGCTATTATTTGCGCAGAAACCTAACAGGCAGCGCTGACACGACAGAGACTTGGCTGTAACTACGAAAATTGGCTCTTCGATGATGCCCCTCCAAGATGGCGGCTATTGTGGAATTTGGCAGCGACACTAGTAGGGGCGGTCTGCAAAGGGTACTAGCTAGGGAGGGGGTGGAGGGGGGGGGCAGAAGGGGAGTGGACACCAGCCGCTTTCAGTTTGCTTTCTTTTGAAACGAGCAACACAGTTTACGCGCGAGTTGAGTGCTAGGCTTGGTAGCCACACTGTAGTGCTATATGACTGAACGCATTCCCCCACATGCCTACACTACAGAACAACTCTCCGCCTAGTGCACAAAATACGCGCTTATGGAATACCTGACCAGCTTCGTGACTGGATTCAGGTATCCCTGGCAGATAGAACTCAATGCATCATTCTTAACAGAGCAAAAACCATAAGATGTAAAAGTGTCTTCGGTAGTACTGTTCTTCCGGTAGAGGAAGTCAGAAGCTCCGTGAGGCTGTTTCCGGATGTTGCTGCGTATAGGAAAGTTGCAACGCCAGAAAATTATAGCGAAATGCAAGGACACATGCAGACGATGGAAGCTTTGTGCAGGTACTGGCAGTGACACTCAACATAAATATGAGCCGTTTCGCATAAATACGTTGAAAAACCCTTTATTGTTGGATTATAATATTGGCGATGAATCATTGAAAACATTACAAAAAAGAAGTATCGTAAGATTAGAGTCCCACACTCAGGGAATGAGCGCTGCGGAGCATATGCCGGAATCCTGCCCATGGCAAGATCCTAGTGGAGATCGTTTGCCATTGCCTTCCTCCGACCTGTTATCAAGTACCAAGTGTACCTATGTGTCGCGTAGATGACCGTGATGAGTAGTTGTACAGTGTAGTGTTGGGTTTGTGTTATTATGTCTGAAAGAAAGGGAGGGTGAAACCCAGTGCCGGCTCTAGATTAGCACTAAGGCGGTAGCCGAGCTTAACGTCCCCATGCGACGGACGAACCACCATCAATAGTGTCATATGTCCTCACTTCATGAAACACTGCGAAGACGTTTGTAATTGTCCAGCATATTGACGTAAAGAGTGGTGATCAGGAACTTCAGGCCACCACCTCTACTCCCCTTGCCAGCCAAATAATGGCAGTGAAAATTTTCCACCACCAGAGCTCAAACCGACTTACCTCCGAGTCGATCGCCAGGCGTGCGTTAGCGACATTTTTTTTTCCCGTGATCTGATTTTGTCCGGAGCGGACGTCCCATGACATCCGTTCGAGTTCATCGTTGATCCATTGACTTAGTTTCTTTTTATTACAGAGAACAGCTAGCCCTCTGACCAAGCACACCGAGCTACCGTGCCTGCACAACCTCGGCTACGGAGACGGGTATCCGTAACGGTGCGACCTAAAGTGTAACGAGCACGCATACGTATCTAGCTGCTGTACATGCGGACGGTACACTGAGGGTCACTAGAAGAAGCCGAAGGAAATGTAGTTAATCCGCGAAAGCGGTAGCTTACAAATATCTCGCTCGACGATTTCTTGAATATTGCTCGTTAGGATGGGGCTCTTATCATGTAGCGTATTTAGAATACTACTGCTAAGCGACCCGGTATCTGTTAGATTGCAGACAATATTTTACTTCTTCTGATTTACAGATTTGTAGGAAAGTGTCTGTCAAATCTAGGTGTCGATACATTTGTTCGTGAAGAATACAGCTGAGGTTGAACTTACAAACCAGGCTGGCATGCGTCCGCGCGAATTTGTACACGCACACGAAGGACATAATTAACCATCTAGCACATCTATGTACGTGTTCCATCTCGAATAAAATGACTTAGTAATTGCAAGTTGCAGTAGCGGGAACAGTGTTGCCAGCGTGCAGACTAGAGATGGCAACGGCATGTAGATATTAGAGATGGACAAACTCGTTAGCCTTAGGGAATTAGTTCGCTGGTTAACTTTTTGAGAACGATTTCTACTCGTTCGCCGTTACTTACTTATCGAATTGTGTACTATATGGGTTTTAGATACATTTCCAGAAAAAATATTAAGTACGCTCAAGTATTATTTCTACCTGATAAATTCATTGATTACCTAATGTTTACTCTGACTTCCTTAGATGAGTGCGTTCTCAGAGAGCATCACACTAGTTGGGTGATGCTACAGGCCAGTGACTGCAAGCCAGGCAGAGAGAGATGAGGACAAGCTGAAGGGAAGTACGAATTATGGAACCTGTTTAAGACCCAGTGCAGACAATCCCAATCGTCAGTCACTTTCGAGGGAAGCTCGTAGTCTTAGAAAGTACAATGTCTTGATTTCCTGTTCGTTTACAGAATATTATATGTATTTACGTGGGCGTTACTAGTATGAAACAGCTGAAAGTTAATTGTCATCTGTCAAATCAACATTAATAGCTTACTTTTACAATTTGTGGGTGTGTAAATGAGCTATGCATTCAAAGTGTCATATGATGTAAGGAGAGAAAATTTATTTGGGAAATTATTGACTTCCGACACAGGGGCTAAGAAACAGCTTATTAAAATTAGAAGATATGCATCAACAACGGCAGCAACTACACAAAAACGCTGCGAGATCGTCGAAAATTAACAAGTGAAAAGAAACATTTTTTCCGAAACCTCGACGACGTAACACACGTCATTGTGTTGAAGATCTTTACAATCGAAAAAGATAACCAGTTTTTGATCAGTCGGCAGCTGACAAGCGCCCGAAGGTATAGCAATGGAATCAACCACTAGCTACTTAAGAAGGAGAACATATGAGTTAGCAAAGGCAGCCATTGACATACAAAACAGAAACGAATACGAAAAATCAACAAATCAGTAAATTACATATCAATGTACTTAAAAGACACATTTTCCACACAAATGTGTTTGAAAATAAAATAATTCTGATAATTTTACGCACACTTCGGTTGTATATCCTACAACGGGAATGGGCATGAAAAAGTTGTAGACGAAACTCGCAATGAATGGCTTTTTTGTTAAATCAGTTATTTGTTTCACAACGGCATAAAATACATCCGAAGGCTTAAGATAAAAGAGACGATTATATTGATAGTTTTTGAATTAATTGCGAATTCTCTTGAAGAACCATATCATGCAGTATTTTACCATGCTGCAAAGGGGTCCATCATGCAAGGTGGTTAGCGAAACTTATTTATATATTGAAAAAGTCTATGTTCCTTGATGAATTTGAACTGTGACCACAAGAACAGACTGCAGTTTGTTGTGTTCGTATTTTCCTAACCGCTATGTACGTATGTCGTATGTCCAAGCATGATCCTTTACCGCTTCGGAAGCCAAAGCTGTGTATTTGGATTTCAGAATTCTTTCAATTATATCCCGTGTGTGAAGTTGCAAAACTGAAATATCATTTATGGTTCTTGTCACTGTTCTGTCCCTTTAATCTTCTGAATCAAAAATTAAAACAGTCGCTACACTAAATCGTGAAGCAGAACCAACAGACGGAGATACAATAGGAGTCAAGTATGAATTAATCTAATCCCAAAAAATACGACTATTGGAATTGAGTCCGCAGCTCGTGGTCGTGCGGTAGCGTTCTCGCTTCCCGCGCCCGGGTTCCCGGGTTCGATTCCCGGCGGGGTCAGGGATTTTCTCTGCCTCGTGATGACTGGGTGTTGTGTGATGTCCTTAGGTTAGTTAGGTTTAAGTAGTTCTAAGTTCTAGGGTACTGATGACCATAGATGTTAAGTCCCATAGTGCTCAGAGCCATTTGAACCATTTTTTTTTTATTGGAATTGAACTGCTCGTTTCTAATAAAATAAAAGTATATTTAAACAATTTGATTTGAGTGACGAGTTCCTTAAGACGGATTCTTCACAGTGGCCTGTAAATGAAAATGTCAACGCTCTACAACTAGTTACTAAACTAAACGTCAAAAATTACCCGATTGAGACAGGCGTCAAGTTCATGTAACACTTTAATAAATAATTTACAAAAAAATGAGGAACAGGAGCTATATATATTTCAGGTGCGTCCGGGTACCCCCACAAGGGCAAAAAGGACTGTCCAATAATAATTGTGTTTAAGAGAAAATGTGATTTTCTCGTCATATTTTCCTCACCTATCTAGTTAACATTAGTTTTGTTGGTTATAGTATTAAAATTAATGCAGCAATTTAGTATTACTAATTAAGCTGACAGTAATTAAGTTTTTCGTTAAAAAATACTTTTTAAAATATATTTTGAGATAAAAACTAAATATTATTTTATGCCAGTCTAAGATTTTTGAAATGGAAAAGCATTCCTTCCCTTTCTCCTACTGAGTCGAAATTACGAACAGCTCATATTTTTGTGCAAAGAAACCTAAATAGAGGATAATGCAAAAAAAAAAACTTAAAAGAAATGCCTTCAGAAGTGTCAGGTTGTATTTTTGGAAGAACGCCAAACTCTTAAGTTTTCTGTAAATTTTCTTACTCTACGATGAAAAAAAATTAAAATCTAACTTCAGAAGTACTCGTTAAATAAAACAGAAGAAACGAAAAAACGCAAAAAGTAAAATAAGTAACTTGCCGTGCGTTAATCACACTATGTGTTCTACAGCTGATCAAAACGACGAAGAGATAAGTAGATTTCTTTGTTTACTGTCGGAAAAATGTATGTATTATATCCAACTTATTTTTATAAAAGTTATATAATTATTAAAAATGGGGAAATGGAACGTGGAACGAGTGACTACAAGAAAAAAACAATACCGAGACGCCAACAAGGCAGGTCGCTACAAAAGTGAACAGTGAACGATCTTTCCTTGGAAGTCGTTCCTCAGTCTTTCTGTTCACTTTAATGAAGGAGGAGGAAGAGGAAGATGAGAGTAGTGTTTAACGTCCCGTCAACAACGAGGTCATGAGGGATCGAGCACAAGATCGGATTAGGGAAGGATGGAGAAAGAAAGCTGCCGTGCCCTTTCGAGGGAGCCATCCCGCCATTTGCCTTAATCGATTTAGGGAAACCACGGAAAACCTAAATCCGGATGGTCAGACGCGGATTTGAACCATCGTCCTCCAGAATGCGAGTCCAGTTTGCTGATCACTGCGCTAACCCGTCCGATACACTTTGGTGAACCGTTCAAAAATGGCTCTGAGCACTATGGGACTTAACTTCTGAGGTCTTCAGTCCCCTAGAACTTAGAACCTAACTAGCCTAAGGACGTCACACACATCCATGCCCGAGGCAGGATTCGAATCTGCGATCGTAGCGATCGCGTGGTTCCAGCGCCTAGAACCGCTCGGCCACTCCGGCCGGCTGGTGAGCCGTTCCTTTTGACCCGTTCATTCGTGAACAACTCACCTCTTGTAGATATGTCGACGTTATACTGTCATATAGTGACAGTATCAATACATTCCTGAGATAAATCCGGTATTAATTATTATGCTTTCTGTAATTTTCATTGGGTAGCGAATGTAGGTACTCGACGTTAGTCACACATCCTGTCATATACTTTACAAAATGAAAAATTATTAACTATTTTTTGTATAATATTTACATACGGTACGAAGTAAATAAGATGATTAGAGACGTTGATAAATTCATAAAGCGATTAGAATGTCAGTGATACTGTGAGACAACATCAAAAATGAGAGGTATTCTTTGAAAACTGTACTGATCATCAGGACATGTTGAAACAGCATACTCGTCTATTATGTGTGGCAAACTCTTGTTTTGTCCAGGGTGCCACAATCATACAGGAAGAAGCAATGTTTCAATTGATTGTGCAAATAATGATACAGCCTCAAAACTGAACTAAATGAGTCTTCCAAAAGAGAAAAATAGGACGTCAGTAGGAAAAAAAGAATTTTCCAGAAAAATTAAAGTTACCTATTTATTGCCACACTTTAAAAACTTTTTAACCGTGGCCTACCCTTCAATTGATGAGCTTTTGTTAGGCTTTAAATTGGGACCACATTGTCTCGAGCCAACATTGTACTAAGGTACTAAACAGAACGATAAGAAATTTTATTGTTGCTGGTTTCCCCACTTCTGCCTGAAGTTTAAAAGAACTGTTTTCTTTCGAAATCTGCATTAATACGTTCAGAGTTATAAACCTGCTCTATAAATTATGTTTATTTTAAAACAATCAAAATTATTTATAAAAATTAAATAATCTCTAGAAAAATAAACTCGTACGAAAATCAATAAAACCAGCCCTTCATTACAAAAATATTAAATAAAGACATATTGTTTTCGTAAAACTAACAAATTATTCGAAATAAGGATCACTCTTTTTTATGTATCGAAAATATCGAAATGTAGCCTTCAGTACATTAGCGTCGAGATCACTAAGAAAATTTATCGTTGAGTCAATCTAACGATGCTTCATGAAATTTTATCATCTCTGCTCTTAGCAAAAATGTGTGTGTACAGACGAAACAGACAAGTTAGTGAGCACGTGGCGCTCGAGTAAGAACTCACAACGAAACCTTACGGAAAACTCGAAAACCTCGCGTTTGAAGATTAGATTTCCGAGCGCTGTTAATTACAAAATATTTGTAGCTAATTAACGTATTAGCTGGTAGATGTGTACGTAACGTAAAAGTTTTGTAACGTAAAAGTTTTGTAAAATCTGTGTTTCGAATCTCGCTAGTAGCAGTTCTTTTTTACCCTTTTTTTAATTTTGTTATTAACAAATGTAAATACTGAAGAATAATTTTAATAATACGTATTTTAAGTACTATTCGCATGAAAATGTGGGTATTCTCAATAAATTAAAATATTTTGTGCAAAACTGCGAATATGAAACAGAAAATAAAATCCCTTTTTATTTCTAGAGATTGAACAGTATTATTGATGTATATAAGTTTTCATTGAACAAAGAGGAATTTCGCGTTTATGTAACAAATTTTAGTTATTTTCATGTTACCAATAATTAAAACTAAAAATACGTTTTTTTATAGAAATTATTACGCAGTGTTTGTTAAACTACATTTCTATTTGTTAATAATTCTGTAATTTAAGTAAAAGTTAAAAAATGCTATGGCAGGAATAGAACAACTCCCTTTACGACTACAAATATTTTATTTTAATGAAATCGTCTACTGACGAATAGGTTGCAATTGTTTTCTACTTAACAGCGCTCGGAAGGCTTCAAAGGCGATTTTTTAAAGAATTGCTCCATATTGCTTTAGAAAATTCATGAAGAAAATTGAAGATCCTCGGTCGGTAAGGTTCCATTGTAAAAGTAAAATGCGGCAGACCCCTTCGACTCGACTTGCTAAAACGTTAACTGCAACGTTGTATTAATTGGAATACACAGTGCTTGATCAGGATAAGGGAGCATTCTCTCTGACGTATTGTGAAAGGATTCCACTGTCGGATTGCGTCCTCTCTGCCCCAGCTACCGTCCCAGAGAGGCAGATGAGCAGCTAGCGGAGTCTGCCTGGCGTGGCGTAATACGTAACTAGAGAGCTGCAGCCGGTGCCGGTGCCAGCGTGGAGGGGCCCGGGAGTGCGGAGTGGGTGTAGCGGAGGTGTGCCAGGGCCCAGGACCCGCCCCCGGCGGCCGGCGGCCAATGCGCGCGCGCACCTGCGCCGCCGACCCCCCATTGTCCCCGCCTGATCGCAGACAATCGCCGCCTGCCGGCTTCCGCCGCCTGGCTACCTGCCGACTAGGCAGCCCTCCAAACACGCCGCGGCCGCCGCACTCCTGCCACGACGCGCTCCACTGTCAGTCGCGCCACACACCGTTTACCAGGACTTAACATAGCACAAGCTCACTGGACAAAATGTATCAAACTCATCTACACATTTTATTCTATAACGTATTTAAATAAAAACAATGATTCAGCATGCCACCACCATCATCACTATACAGATCCAGTCTCCCCGGTACTGTTGCCGGCCGGGATGGCCGAGCGGCTCTAGGCGCTACAGTTTGGAACCGCGCGACCGCTACGGTCGCAGGTTCGAATCCTGCCTCGGGCATGGATGTGTGTGGTGTCTTTAGGTTAGTTAGGTTTCAGTAGTTCTAAGTCCTAGGGGACTGATGACCACAGAAGTTAAGTCCCATAGTGCTCAAAGCCATTTTTCCCCGTTACTGTTAATGAGTCTCTCCCGCTTTCTTTTGTCCATTTACGATATGGCACGGAGATCATCATCCATTGTCCTTCCCTTGGCAGCGAGCTCATCCGTGATCAAGTCCTTCCAACGGGTTCTGGGTCTTCCTACAGGACATGTTCCTTCCATCTCTCTTTCCAAATTTATTCTGGCTGTTCTTGTAGCTTCCAACCGCATTACACGTTCATACACCACCGTATTCTGCACGTGCAAATTCGGTCTAAAAGAGATGTCCTTATTCCGATGTTCGTCCTCAACTCCTCATCCCTAAACTCATCCATCTTTGTCTTCTGGGCGGTGTATCTAAGGACTTCCATTTATGATGTTTGGAGTCTCGTTGAGGGTGCATGCTCCGGTTCCATAGGTCCGTATTTTTACGAATTAGCTACTGAACATCACGGATTTCATATGTAAGCTACATTATTTCCCAACATATTCTCCTTCCTTTGCAAAGCACTTAGTCTGCAGTCTACATGCTTGTGTATTCCTGCCAAGATGGAAGTTTTTGGTTGGTTGCAAAGTTACTTTGGCACCGTTTTACCCGTCTCCGGCCATCCTGATTTAGGTTTTTCGTGATTTCCCTAAATCGTTTCAGGCAAATGCCGGGATGGTTCCTTTGAAAGGGCACGGCCGATTTCCTTCCCCATCCTTCCCTAATCCGAGCTTGTGCTCCGTCTCTAATGACCTCGTTGTCGACGGGACGTTAAACACTAATCTCCTCCTCAGTTTTCTGCGTGCCTGAGGAAAGCCGACGACTTAAGAAGCATCCTTGAGCAGCGCAAACAAAATAAAGTCGGAGGGAGTAAGAGCTGCGCTTTAGAGGGGTGCACCAGCAATTCAAAAACCAACTTCTTGACGGTTTCAGCGGTGTGGTAAGCCGTGTGTGGGTGCGCGTTGTTATGCAACAGCAACATTTTCTTTGACAACAAAAATTACTGGCTTTAGCTTATTTTCCAACAATTCACCTAAAGTCCCTTTGCTGACGATTTTTCCGTTTGTCATGTACTCTCCCATTACAGACCCATCTGCTTCCCAAAAACTGGTTAGTGTAACCTTTCCGCCGATAACAGAGTCTTAATTTTTTTCCTTTGATATTAGGGGTGTTTCCACTCCTGGTTCATATTGGTGAACCCACATTTCATCGATGATGACCACCCTAGTCGAAACTCAGTCGCCTTTCCTGCTGAAACGGTCGAATAAATCTTGGATTATGTCAAAATGTTTGACGTTCATTTCTTCAGTAAGCTGCCTCGATACCGATCGGGAGAAACTTTACAGAAGCCAAATTCACTGAGTATAATGTGATACGCAGACCATGACTGATGTCCAAAGAAGCCACTGCCATATCGACCATATCGGTGGTAACTCTTCTACCTGCTAAAACCATCTCTTGAGGTTTCTGAATCTTTTGGGCCGTGGGTCGACTCCGATGTCGTCCTGTTCCGTCTTCATTTATCACCGTCGTCTTTATTTATCACCGTCTTTGGTCACTTTTAAAAATCTCGATACAGAAATTAACATATTTTATGACACGACGCTTGTATTGTGCTGAAAGTCTATGATGGATTTCAGTCCCCTTCACCCTTTCCGATGGTAGAAATCGAATCATTGCTCTTTGTTCTTACTACAACCCACTAACGGAGCGGTCAAGTTTGCGCTGTCACTGACAATGCAACTGATGTGGTCGGGGCCGAATGGTGCTTATATGACTACAGTGATACCAACTGTAAGCGTCTATACGCAGAAAGTAGTGTGAAAATTTAAAAGCGTGTTTTGACGAAAATGTAAATTTCTTTTTATTCTCACATGAAAAAGCACATTGGTTGCTTTGGAGCGCTGGGAGTAGAACTGGTACCAAGCCGTCATGTGAAATTTCACCGCTGAAGTAACTCGTAGCAGTGACATTCGGTTGTATGGATTCAGTGCATTAAGGTCAGCTGACGTCGAGGCGCAATACGTTGATAGGAAGGAGCTATCTTCTTTGGACGTGCCCATCTCCACATCGTGAATGACGCTGGGATATTTGTTGGTGCATCAAGGCGGACTGCCTAATGTATCTACAAGGAATGTTGTACCACTGTCAGTCATGTACGTAGGGACTTAGGAAAGGAAATTACACATGTCGTCCCAGGTTAAGACCACTGTTCCAGGTTCCCTGCAGAGACAGTTCTGCTGCGCTACAAGTAACAGGTGCATCATAGTGTTCCACTGAAACGGCGCGTCAACTGAAAACGTAATCCAAAGTTGAAGCACGCGGGACAGTAGCCTACAATACGTGTGAGCAAAATGTTTAAATTGAACACAGTTCACGGTGAAATTCTGGAGACATTATGACCAAATGCTATGACACGTCGAGCTGCAGTGAAATGGTGCCAACAATGTTACCAAGGCCACACAGACGTGGGTGACGATGATTTGGAAGTTCAGATCTTGCACCATGAGATTTCCATCTTAACGACAAGCTAAAAGAACTCTGGGGAAAGAGATTTTCCAGTGATCAGGAAGGAAGTTCACGGTTCTCGAATGGCTCCGTGACCATTGCGCGGATTTCGATTGTCGACTAACTGAACGGTTGACAGAACAATCCGACCGTTGTTTACATAGATCTGGTGACTATGTTGAAAACAGTGTCACGTGTCTGTATATACAAAGTTCAATAAAAGTTACTTCTCCTGACATAATAATGGGTAACTTCCTTTCTGAAATCCCCTCGTAAAGCGGCATAAGGGCAGTTATAAAAAATCCTAAGATACAGGGATCGGGGATGAGTGTCATATCTCGTCAATGACAATCGGTTTGAAACACGACGGGAACTGTTGCTATCCGTGTATGCAGGCTCATCTCAACCAGTCACCGAGCGAACACAGCATACGGCACTGCGTCCAATTGACACCTGGAGACGAGGACCTCGCAAGGCCGCTGCTCCCAGCAGCATACAAAGCTAGGTCAAACAGTAGAGAAACTGGACAGAAGCTGACTGGTAGCGTTTTTCTGTCCGACAGGCCACGACATTGTTCTTTTCAGATAATGCAAGGCATAGTGTGTCCGGGCAGCCCAATGAGGCTTTTAGCTGTACGGTGTGGAAGGTGTATCTAAGGTTGGACGTAGTTCCACGATGTTTTGGGGATGTCTTTTTCACCAAAACACTAGCTTATTCATTCAGGAATACCGAAAAAATAAACCCGAATGTTTGTTTCAATGCTCACGATGACAAAGCGTTGCCACTTCTTCCACATCTTCATGACGATTATGCCGTGGACACTCTCGTCTTCCAAGATAACAGCCATGTTCACAAGGCAGCACGCGTTTTTGACGAACACGCAGGCACCATATTGTATCCTTGACTGATCATCCGATCCTAATACCTTAAAAAATGACTGAGATTATTTGGAACAACAGGTTGTAACGTAACAGTCAACACCCTCGCAATTTGGTAGCTATAGAGTCTAGGGGATCTAATCGTCAATGGGTCACTTCAGCTGGATATAGCTCCTCGCAGAACTGAGGCCACTGTCAAGACTAGAAGTGGTTTTATACGGTTTTATTGTCTTGTGTGGTGACGGTGAGCAGTTTTTATTCGGTGTGCTTATTTTTCGAAATTCAAGTACGTCTCCGATCTTTGCCGCGTTAATATGAGATTATTATGATTTTATGGTGGTCTCTCTTTACTGGTAGATCCTGCTTCTGGGTATACAGTCGCATATCTGCTAGGTCTGTTTTCAGCTACTGCACATTATGTGACTACTGAATACAGAGTTTGTGGAACGCTTCATGTGCTAAACACGATAGTGGATGGAAAAACAAATAAAATGTTAAAGGCAGGTGAACATTTCAAGGGATTATTTCTTACTATATTCACCTGGATAACATAGTGTCAACAAAACAGTATGATGTGGTTTGCATTAACGGAACGTTCGTGGTGGAGCGACTATTGTAAATCCTTTCCTCAGCCATATGAAAGTAAACAGCCACAAGACCTGGGCTACCAATAACAGGGAACGTTTAATGTTGTTTTTAAGTCTCTGTTTACACTGTTACCTCCAGCAAAAGAGTTTGCGCTCGGAGAACACCCTGGGATACTTAAAATTCTTACCGAATCTTCGTGGTTCTCTAACAATGTTGCATGACGCAGACATTGTATCCAGCAGGATATACCTCTACCTAGATGAAAAAGGCGCTATTTGACAGCTGGAAATGGCCAAAATTTGTTTATAAGATTATAAGGACATGTAAAACATCCAATACAGAAGGTAGTAATGAAGATGGTCGTCTATTGCCAAACTCAACGTTCTATCTCCACAATAGAGTGGAATGCCATGTTTAGGGAAACAATCGGCGCTCTAAATCATGATTGTAAACGATTTTTTAAAAGCCCGGTCCCTCATGAACAGTATATTTTCTGCTGCGGCCCCTCGTTAAGTGAGAAATGGTGGTAAGAGAGCTGCACTCATCATTGTCTTCATGGGACGGATGTGCCACGCTAATACGTTTTTTGCTATATGCGTCGCATTTTAACTAATGTCCTTAGTTGAAGAGTTCGTTTGAAAGAAGTAATATTAAGTTTATATAACAAACGAAAGCATCTTCACATAAGCTTGACGGTGGTCCCGTTTGTGACACTTATTTATGTAATATATTAACGTTTCGACACTTTTATTTCGTAAATCACCTCCTGACACGTGTATTCTTGACGAATAGCGCTCGGAGGGGAAGATTTGGATTTTAGTGTTTCGTCGACATGGAAGCCATTAGAGACAAAAATAGCGTTCGGATGAAAGAAGTCGAGGCTGTTTTTCGACATTTTTCTCTCTCGACTGTGCGAAAGATTAGGGAAGTAATAAGTTGACCTGAATTCAGTTTTAGTGTCTGATTAATAGTGCAGTACGAAGTTCTATGTTGGTCATATAATACTTCTCTGCCCCGAGCCGATTGTCAAACTGGAGCAGGTGTGGACATTACGCGTCCAGTGTGATTATGACCTATAGCGGCAGTAGGATTGTGAAGGTTTGCGTTTCATTTAAGTAGATCATTCGTCAAATCCCGTTCTCGTACGCTAGTACAGTGTTCCTCTAGTCAGTGTTAGTTGCTTCGAGTACTGGTAATAGAAGAATTTCATATCGCCAGAATTTGCACTGGACTGTTTTCCAAAAGTCTCCACAGTGCTTCATAGAGTCAGAGCGTGGACTGGTGTCGATGTTACGATCGTCGGATGGTGCTATTAGAGAGAAGTCATGTGCTTACAAACTCTACTCTTTCATTCCGTGTACATCTGTAAAAACACAAACACAGAACAACACTGCACAGGTAGTCAGCATAGTCATCCGTAGGATGCAGATACACACTTCTTACTTTATAACAGACTGGAGGAATATCACATAACCACGGCAGCAATGCAGGATTCTTGCCCTGATATCATCGCTCATCCATCTGGAATTGAAAGGCGCTTACAAGAAGCTAGCGCTATCTGCTTTATAATACTGGGGCCCTAATAAAGTGACATGATGGAAGACGTCCAAGATCAAAGACGCATTGCTAGGATCGTAAGAGATCGGCCTAGACCATATGGAAGTGTAACAGGAAACGTAGCTAGGAAGCATTGGAATAACGGATTAGTTGTTATCGCGAAACTCGTGGGATCAGTTTAGAGAGAGAGAGAGAGAGAGAGAGAGAGAGAAAGAGAGAGAGAGTAGGAAGGCAAAGCCACGCCACCTCCAGTAAGACCTTACGGAGCAAAGCATTGCGGTATTAAAAGCAACCAGCTTTACTTTTAGAATGCGAGATAGAACAATGAACAGGTTTAGTGCTTTTGTCGTTGGTACTGCAAAGAATACCACGAGAATAAGATAAATTACAGTTCATATGGAGGTAAAAATATAATCAAATTTTCCTCTCTCTTTACGCGAAATGTCCTATTACAAATCTTCCTAGCGGTGATATGATTCAGTTCATTGTGTTTCGTGGATTAAAATACCTCTATACATTCAATATTTTTCGTTGTGTACCTTGCAATTGATTACACGATTACTTGACCAAGATACATCTCTGCTATCGAGTCATTTTCACTTTTCGACTACGAAGCATGAAATAAAGTAGACCCTAAAATAACATATTCTCTTCGTTACAGACGCAAAATTAGAAGCACGCTCGTGTTTGTAAAATATTAATTATAATAAAATGTGAGTTTATTTTCACATGTGCGTTGCCTACATTATTTTGAAACAAGTTATTCAGTTTTACACCATTTGAAGCTGTAGCAGCAGTGATCTCAGCAGCAAAACGAATGGCCGTTATATTACAGAATGGAGTGAGATATCTAAAATCTAAGGTGCTATTCAGGAAAATAAAATTATGACGTATGAAGTTTCAGTGAGCCCGTTGTTTTCATACGGCGCTGAAACCTGAACACTATAGAAATTTGATGATGAGAAGCGGCATATCTGAAAGAAAGAACATGACAAAAAATCTTGGGCCCGTGAAAGAAAATGGTGATTGGAGCAGGAGATATAACTGTGACTTACCTAATCTACATGATGAACCACACATTGTCAGTTGCAGTAATATTAATAGGCCGGAATCGGCAACACATGTACTGAGAGCTAATGACAGAATGATTAGGAAGTCATTCAGTGGAGTGTCTGAAGGTAACCAGCGGATGGAAGACAAAAGCTAAGGTAGGTAGAAGGTGTCACAGAGGACCTAAGGAAATCTGAAATTCGGGATCTGGAATTAACCAGCAAAGAATGGAACAAAAGGGCTGCAGTGCCAAAGATAACGATGATGATGATGATGATGATGATGGAAGAGTATCTAATCTATTACATGTTGTCTTCCACCGTGCACTATGCAGTGGCTTCAGTAACACAGACAGACAGCTTCGAGCTAAATAAAGTGTAAAAATGTGATTTTTTGGTTCGAGTATGCAGTTTAACACTAACTCTGAGCAGGTAAGCGAATCCACACACGGTAGAGACATTTTTAGTTCGTGTAGCGATACTGGTGAGCACAGCTTACAACAGAGCAGGTAAAACTCCTCCGAGAAGTGAGCGCTAGCGACAACGGGGAACTGCCAATCATTGTAATACGCCGGGGGCGTCCACCCGCCACCAGGGAATGTCCCCTCGCCTCTGCTCTCCTCTCAGCGCGGGAGGTAATTGTGTGCGAGAGCAGCGCGCAGGCGACCGGCGCACCCTGCCCCGGTCACAAATCAGCGTCCACTCGATGCCCATCATTTATTCATTCCGCGCGAGCCGTCATCCTGAAAGGCCCTCAGGGCGACCATTACTGCCGGGTTTTTCCTTCCTCCCGGAAGGGCATCGGCGACAGGGTGGCCAGTTCCAGCTCCTTCTCCTTCGCAGCTGCCGGCCAACGCGTAAACGTCAGCCCTCGGACAGTCCGACGCTGCGCCAAGCGGCCCTCTGCTGGCACCATTTCCCGCAGAAACTACACTATCTGATCAATACGGAACCAAATACTAGATGTCACAAGAGACAGACGCGCCACTACAATAAG
The DNA here is from genome assembly GCF_023898315.1 of Schistocerca nitens. Classification (NCBI taxonomy): domain Eukaryota; kingdom Metazoa; phylum Arthropoda; class Insecta; order Orthoptera; family Acrididae; genus Schistocerca; species Schistocerca nitens. The sequence goes on from NC_064621.1 coordinate 510,701,082, forward strand.
AAACGAGGAGTATTGTGTTGTCAGTAGAAAAGCAATAACAGCAAAATGGCTCGTTCAGGAGCGCCCAGGGATTTCGAACGTGGGCTAGTCATTAGATGTTACGTGAGTAACAAATGAATCAGAGACATTTCAATCCTTGCGGTACCATGTGGCCACATTTTACAGCATTGCGTGCTCCGCACAGTAGTTGAGAAGTTCGGCGACAATGATTCATCGTATCAGCATCGTGCCGCGCGGGGTAACCGAGTGGTCTTGGGCGTCTTGCCACGGTTCGCGCAACTCCCCCGGTCAGAGGTTCGAGTCCTCCCTCGGGCATGGGTGTGTGTGTTGTCCTTGCGTAACACAATACAATAACGTATCAGCATCGCAATGCACCTTGCCATAAAGCAACATTTGTGAGGCAGTTGTTTGTGGACAACATTCCTGAAACTGATTGGCCCGTTCATAGTCCCGACCAGAACCCAATGTAACATCTTTGGGATGCAATAGACTGTCGACTTTGCTTCAGACCCCAGCGTCAGACATCGCCACCTTCTCTGGTTTCCTCTCTTCTGGAATAATGGGCTGCTATTCCTCCACAATCATTTAGAAGTTCCACTGAAAGCGTTCCCAGACAGTTGGTTTATGTAGCAGAAAACCCGGATGCAGGAACTCTTTGTCGCCGTGTCATGGTGGCCTGCGAAACCAATCAACCATTCGAAAGACCATGATTCGACGAGTGCATGCGTGTGTGGGAGCGAAAGAAAAATATTTTAAACATTACGACTTTCTGAGTTCATGGTACTTCCCTGCTGACAATATGCAATGATATGTTGAACGTAAGGTTTCATTACGTGTGATTAATAAACTAAGAATGTTGGGGATTTATTTATACGAACTTTTTTTCTTTTTTTGTTCCAAAAAACCAATCCCAGAGTTCGATAAGATATTTTTGAATCACCCTGCATATGTTGCACATTATTCAGTTGTTACTGCCTGGCTAAACTGTGATATCTTAAAAATATCTGCCATACGAAATTAATATAAATAACTGTTGTTCCTACAAAGTAAATGAGTTTTGTGTTTAGCTTTAGAAAACACTTGTGCGTTTGACACAGATGAGGTTGCATGTCCGAAGGAACACTGCATCATAATTCTTAATACCACAGGAACAGTTATTTCGTATTTATTCGCCAATACCAGGCCTTGGACGCTTAATGAATGTGTCCTTCCTGGCTGGAAATATAAGTAGCGTTCCAGTGCAGGTTGTGATTCATGAATGACGACATATGGAAGTTTGGGTCTGGCCATGATTCGTGCTCAGATGTCGGAAGCGGTTAAGGCAACTGCTCGCGTAATGCGGGAAATGCGGGTTTGATTTCCGGTCTGGCACAAATTTCCACTGTCGTCATTCCAATACATAGCCGATGGTTGTTCACATTTGCAATTGCAAATACATTTCCTTTTGATATAGTGCTTTGATGCTATCCTCGTAGGCTATATCCTTTTTGAACGGTTTTGTACTTAGTTACTCCTCTGTGTTTTAACATATCTGAAACCTGTTTTTTCTGGGGAGAAGATAACAGTTTTGGTCACGATGTTGAAATTATCGTAAAAGGTTTTCACTCCATGGTGTGGTGATGCAGCAATTAATTTCAACATCGCAACCAAAACTTTTTTTCTTCTCCTCATTCTACATAGGACCTACTAGTTGCTCTATCACCACGCGATGGAGTTAAAATTTTTATTTTTATTTTTTTTGTTTTACCTTCAATGGATTCGTAACAGTATAGTAAGAGAAAGTATGGTTTCGCCAATTAAGCTTGAGTAAAATCTTATTCCCACGGGGCAAATGCCGCGATGGTTCCCTTGAAAAGGCGCGGCCGACTCCCTTCCCCATCCTTGCCTAATCCGATGGGACCGATGACTTCGGTGTTTGCTCCTCCCCCTCCCCAAATCAACCAACCAACGCTACTCCCACGGTCGGCTAACTCACGTATCTTTTCAATTAAATTGTAATCCTTTGGATACCCGTGGTGGAATGTAAAAGACAGCAGTCGCTGGTAGACTACGTAATTCATTGCAGTTCTAGATTTCGACAATAACATAGTCACTGTCGGTGAATTACATGGTCTGACATGGTAATGCCTAATGACTCTTCTGGAAATGCGCCGATGATGACCACGTTATAGTCGAAGTCTAAATCTGCTATAAATTACGGATTCTGCGAATGACTGCTGTCCTTTACATTTGACGTGTATCTTTACTGCGTTGTCAACGAGAAAAGTGTTGCAACGATTAAGATACTGGGGTAGCCATCGTGCCTTTCGATTTTGGTTTTCCGAGTTATTCGATAAATCAGTTAAGGTTATGCGGGTGGGGTGTGTGGGAGGGGGGGGGGGGGGGTAGGGGCCGTGGTAGGTAGGGAGGAGTCGCCTTTAAAAACCAGGGATAATTTCTTTCCGCATCCTTGCGTCTGTTGGCTCGAACGGCCTCGCCAAGGGTGTTGGTTAAACCCCAATCTTCGTTGACTTCTAATCCGATCGGTGCAGTGGGAAAGTATACACGCCGACTCCGTTCTATTAACATGAATGCTCATCGCATTCCCCGCGTCATTCGAGGAAACTCCAGTGCAGTTATGCGCACATAGGATAGATATTGTCGGAGGAAACAGAAGAGGACGCAGTAGGCGGGGATTCAGGTTTACCTTGTCGGGCTGGTGAGCTGTGGGCAGGTCGCCGCTCAGTGGTGAGATCGTCGCTGGATAGTGTTGGTGGTTTCACCGGCACTTTGCGGCCGACGCGATACGATCGGCGGTGCCCTACCGTACGCTATGCGTAGTCCGTGGTGGATGCTACATTGCATGTCCCAATCCTCTGTATACCCTTCACACGTCAGCTGCGTCAGTGAGTTATTCCTCCACTAGCGTTCTTCATGAGCTTGGCTATAGAAAAGGTAAAGGCACCAGAGAGGCAGTCCTCACATTGCTCTTGATAATGGAAGCAACACTTGCTAAAAATCAAGACAACTACATACGATTTGTCGGCCTAGAAAAACGATCGGTAGTGAAAAATGATGCAAGACAGAGACTGGAATACATCCAAAGAATAATTGACGGCGTAGGGTGTAAAAAGTAATGAGCTATGTAGAGATTGGCACAAGACAGGAATTTCTGACGAGCCGCATCAACACCGTAAGAAAGCAGGAACAAAGTGTTCTTGAGGATTAGCGCTTTGTAGCACACGAATTCTAAGATTTCGGAAGTAGAGTTAGATAGTTATCATCAGTGAAAGTGAAAAAGAATTACATGACCTATTGAGTACAATGAACAATCTAACTGGTACAGAATATGGATTGGGAGTAAACCGAAGAAAAGGAAGTAACGAAGAATGGTAGAAAAGAAGTTAGTGGTAAACTTAAGATCGTTTAGAGAGAGAGAGAGAGAGAGAGAGAGAGAGAGAGAGAGATAGAGATAGAAGAGGGGAGGGGGGGGGGAAGGAGAGTGGGGAGGGCAGGGAAGAAGAAAGGAGAGACTACCAGCTTAGCGTGGTCTTCTCTTTCCATAGCCACGGAAACCTGGCAAAAGCTACGATGTACAGACAGGCGATGCAGGGTGCTCACGAACAACAGAACAGCACATCAGAATGGATGCACGCTGGTGATTTACAAAATCGATTTTTGGTAAGTAAACACACAATAAGATTTCACACAGTGAATTGTAATCTTGACTTGGCATTTACCATCTCTATAGATTTTAATGGCATTTCAGTCTTGTACGTAGAGAAAAAGAGGTGGAAGCAGAGAGATACAGGCGTGTATAATCGTAAAGGGAGAAGAAACCATCTCTTTCAGTTGGGTTCGTTTTTAATTTTGGCAAATAATATTTAATTTGTATGATTGTAGATCCATTTATTTCCCGCAGTCTAGTAAATTTGCTCAAGAATACGCCACTGTACCTTTCTTAGTTGATCCTTTAGCGTGTATTTTGTGTAGTCTCAATAAAACGAGAAGAGATAATAATAATAAGAAGAAGATGAAGAAGAAAAAAGCAACAAGTACGAGCAAGAATTGCGCTCTGATGGTTCCGCACAAAAATTATGGATACGGATAGTTGATCGACTTTGATGAATGACTTCGTGAATTTCAAAATATGTGACGTAAATGGTGGTATTTTTTTGGTTGCATTGACTTAGAAGCTTAAATTTATTACACCGCCAAGGCCATGCAGACCTTAGTACTTGACATACGTTTCTACCTGTTCCTGAGAAAAAGGGTCTAAACAGACAGACGGGCAACAAAGTGACCCTATAGGGTTTTACTTTTACCGACTGAAGTACCGAAACGTAAAAAAGTGGGAAAAAAAGAAAGTAAGATTTTATACACTTTTATACCGACTTTTTTGGCGGAACTCTGAATGTTTCGTAAATCCAAAGACATAAATTTTTGGTGTATGTCGACTGCAATCTCCTTGAAGAAACGGGATAGCCGTAGATGTGGCTTTCTGATTCTACCTGTAAATGTACTGCTTATAGCTCGATTCTAATCAATAATAAAAAAGTGTTAACAAACGAAGAAGTCATTTACATTGTATGTTGAACCGCTGCGGTGCCGTCACGGAGCGCTGCGATACCTACATGTGAGAAAAATCCGAGTCAGGTTGCCTAGCAATGAGGAGAATCGCCTACAGATAGCGATCTTTCGGCTGCATTTGCCAGTACTCTTAAGTGACGTGTGCTGCAGTCCCCAGTTTCGAGTTATTCGATTGACGAGTCGGTGGACGGGGGGAGGGGGGGGGGGAGAATGGCGCACAAAGAGAGGAAGCAGAGGGAGACGCAAACATAGGAGGAGGAGGGGACGAGACGGGTTTGGTCGGATGATATGCGGCAGCGGTAGTGGCTGCCACTCATTAGGGAATAATGTCCCGATACATGGCGGCCGTGGCCGTGCAATACGCATCTCTCTTTCTCATTATCTGCCGCAAATGCATTTCGAATGGACGGTGCGCGCGGCGAGGGAGGAGGTGTCGGTGAGTCGGCGCAGTGGTTCGCAGCGCGCCAGAGGGAACTGTTTTATAATTTCTGTTTGATGATAAACCGGGGGTGAGGCTGCGCCGCCGGGGCAGGACAGAGGCGAGGGGGATTTACGTGAGGGGCCCGCGACGCGGCGACAGCTGCCGCAGCCAGAGATGCCATCTCTATGGCGGCCGTGATTAGTTGCCGCTAATGTGTATCATTAGTCCGACTGTGAAATTAACTGCGTATTGTGTGGTGCTGCCGGCGCTGCGGCAATCATAATCCGGCGCGTGCGCCGGCGCTGTCTCTCTGTGAGTCGCCCGCCCTGTGTGTGCTGTGCGCCAGATACGCGGCCAGCCCTTCAGCCGGTGGTCGGTGCAGCGGCACACAATGGCCGTATGTCCATAGAAATGTAATAGGGCCGGCCGGCGCGGCGCCAGAGCACACACCGTCCGACCGACTGCCGCTCGGCAGCGCCTTTGACGGACCGTCACTGTAGCGCTAGAGGGGAGGGAGGCGTGTGTGATAACAGACCTCGCAGCCCCCCGAGACGAGGGGAGAGGCCGCCTCATCTCGGCGAGTCGCTGCTCGGTGTGTTCACCACGCACCTGTCTGTCCATCTGCGGTGGGCGCAGGCAGCTAGCTCTCTGTCCGTCTCCCGGCACAAACGCACGTTCACTCCGACGTTGGTATCGACCGCAAATTTGGAGCCATGCATAGTAACGGACCGCAATTCCTGTCGAAATCTAGAAACGTCTGCATAACGTCTAAAACATATACATACCAGCGGGAAAATGCGCCTGTCGGAGCATGAAAAAAGACGAATATACTCCTGTTTATTAAAGGACTTTGGAAAGTGGAGTACCAGCTGCCTCATTCTACCTTCCTCAGCACCTTCAAAAATCTTCCCAAATATTTTGGCACGCGAACATCTCAAACTCCCACAAGCTCCCCTCACTGTATCTCTCTCACACCCACTAGTCCATTGCTGTAAGTAGCTCATACCCATCCATTCGCAGTTGCCCTTTCTCATTCAGTCATTCAGCCCAACTTACTGCCATTATCTCTTTGTGTCCCCCTGTCATTGTCTCCTGTCTCACAGCCACGGTCCCCTTCGTTCTGTCCTACTACTACAGTCTCCTCTCACTGTTGCTGTCTCCCGCTTGCTAGCTATTACTGATAATATTTCATTGCTTCCTTCCTATTGCTGTATCTCTTATCAGAGTCACTAACTCTTTCTTCCTCGTTATCATTGTCACATACTCTATCTCTCTGGCTCTCACCTACTTCAACATTCTCTTTATTCCTCCCCCTCTGCCACTGTCTCCTTCGCTGTTTTTCTAGCACTGTTCTGTCGCTGTCAACTATGTTCCACTGCCACTGTGTTCCTGTCTTTCTCTCACACTGCCACTGTCTCTTTCCCTCTCAGCATAAAAAAGCACGAATATCTTCGCATGCAAAAACTTTAGGAAAAAAATTTAAAGGTGCTGAGGAAGGTAGGATGAGGCAGCCGGAGCCCCATTTTTCAGTCAGAGTCTTTAAGATAAACACGAACATACTCGCATTTTTTGTGCTTCGATGGGAGCACCTTTTCACTAGTTCTCACTGGTGGCCAAAAATCGCAACTATTCAGCGCTATCTAGCGGCGATACCGCTCATCAAAATATCGAATCTGACCAGTGCTTTTTATAGACAATTTCGTCTACTTTAATTTTACCAGAGTGATCATCTTCGGAAAATGCATAGTTTTCGAGATACAAGCGACAAATTGAAAAAAAAGTGTGAAAATTTTTTGGCTCTTTGCGTTTTTCGTTGTGAAGTCGACCTCCTCTACGGCAGCAAACATAAAATGAGGATTCAGCACCCCAAGAAACATATAGAGAAAAAAAACTTCCGCAATTATGTTACGGAAATGGCTGTGTTGAATACCAACTGACTGGACTACAGAAGTTTGAAGGGGAATGTGACGCTGCCTAACAAATCAGAAGATTTACCATCAATGACAACGGCTACGAAAGCCTGCAGATTTATATAAAATGCTTAGTATGATTCGCAGGACAACTGTCTGGTCATTTTTCAAGAGGGGTGGCCGTCTACGAATACACAGCTACTATGCTATGGGACGTCGAATTTTAAGAAGGGTAGTGTCAAAGCTCTTGGGACTGTGTTTGTTATATAGGCCTACCTCTTCATGCGCACTAAAATCTCTTTTGGTATTCTCATGGCCCCTATGCAAGATATACAGTGGCGGAAGAGAACTGTCAGTCAATCATCAAAAATGGCTCAAATGGCTCTGAGCACTATGGGACTTAACATCTATGGTCATCAGTCCCCTAGAACTTAGAACTACTTAAACCTAACTAACCTAAGGACATCACACAACACCCAGCCATCACGAGGCAGAGAAAATCCCTGACCCCGCCGGGAATCGAACCCGGGAACCCGGGCGTGGGAAGCGAGAACGCTACCGCACGACCACGAGATGCGGGCAGTCAATCATCCTCGAATGCCGGATCTCTAAATTAACGCAAGAGATTTTCCTGAGACAAACAGCACCCTTTTCCAAAAATTCCCACTGAAGTTCTCGGAGCCTCTCTATTACTTTTGTATGGGCTACACCGACCTATTATGATGCTGGCCGGCCAGCGTGGCCGTGCGGTTCTAGGCGCTACAGTCTGGAACCGCGCGACCGCTACGGTCGCAGGTTCGAATCCTGCCTCGGGCTTGGATGTGTGTGATGTCCTTAGGTTAGTTAGGTTTAAGTAGTTCTAAGTTCTAGGGGACTGATGACCTCAGAAGTTAAGTCCCATAGTGCTCAGAGCCATTTGAACCATTTATTATGATGCTGGCAGTGCGTCTTTCAATTGGTTTGGTGTCAGCTGTGATATCTACTTGGTAAGGGCTCCAGATGGCGCGGCAATATTCAAGAATTGGTTGCACTAGCGTTTTGCATGTAATTTTCTTGTGTACTTTTCCAGAATCCTTCCAACAAATCTGAGTCTTCTATTCCCCAATTCTAATACTGACTTAACGTGTTCGTGTCGCTTCATTTAGCTTCGTGAGACCTGGACTGTAAGGCGGATCAGCATCACCTAAGTCTGTGCGGTCTTAGCAATTTGTTGGCGCCATTTTCTCGACTGGACGCGAAAATTCATTTGGTCCAAATACCGCCAGAATTTCACGATAAATCTGTTTTCAATTTACACGTTTTGCTCACAAGAATCTACTGTCCTGCGTACTTCAGAATGCCTTTCCAATTGCCGTGCCATTTCATTCGCACATTGCGATGCACCTATTATCAGTACCGCAGCGAAACTATGTCTGCAGAACACACAGAACATTTACGCTCTTCTGACAGTGCACCACTCTTGTTGCGCAATGGCCTCAGTGCGGGGCGACATGTGTAACTTACTTTCCGAAGTCCCTACGAATGTCCATTACTTTGCATTCATCTATCACTCTAAAGAGAGCTGCCAATCAGTAAAACAAGTGAACATTTTGGCTACGTTTTTTCTGTAATTCATTATAATCTTCCGAGGACGATACTTCCCTGTAAACAAAACAGAGGAGCTCTGTTTGGCGCTGTGTATCTTATTTCTAGAAATATTCGACACAGGTAAACAAGGTCAGGGCTAAGTGATATGTCGATGTTTTAGTCTCTACAGACTGACGCAAGAACAATCATCAGTCATCGAACGTATTCAGAGACGCGCTGCAACGACCGTAACAAATCAGTATAGCACATGCGAAAGTGTATCTGAAATGCTGACAGAATATGAATGGAAGTCTTTCAAAGAAAGACGAGATTGTTTTCTAGAAATCATAATGGGAGCCGGCCGCGGTGGTCTCGCGGTTCTAGGCGCGCAGTCCGGAACCGTGCGACTGCTACGGTCGCAGGTTCGAATCCTGCCTCGGGCATGGATATGTGTGATGTCCTTAGGTTAGTTAGGTTTAAGTAGTTCTAAGTTCTAGGGGACTGATGACCACAGCAGTTGAGTCCCATAGTGCTCAGAGCCATTTTGATCATAATGGGATAAATTTAAAGAACTGGTATCGTGGAATAAATTTTTCTTTCTCCATAGTATACATAGTAATTCAGCTGTCCCTACCTATGAGTTTTATGCAACTCGCAACACCTTGAAAAGCCACACATGCGATTTTCATATTCTCTCACTTACTCTATGCGCAAACTATTAATCCTATAGAAAAAAAATGAACAGGACCTTATTGTAGGAAATTCAATGAATCTAAATTTTATACTGGGATATGTTTATCTCTGGAGACCACGGTTTTCGAGTTATTTAAGAAAAACACATCTTAAGGTTACTTTTGTACGTTTTTCTTTAATAATTCGAAAACTACGGCCTCTAGCGAAAACGTATCCCAATGCAGGATTTAACTACATTAAATTTCCTACAAAATGGTCCTGCTCATTTTTTCTATAGGACTAATAATTTGTGTGATATTTGGAGGTGTTGGAGGTGGCAAAAATCCACAGCTAAATCATCCTGTATATCGCATATATGATAAGAGAAATTAGGAAACTTATCGCGGCAAGTAGGCAGTCATTTTTCCCTCGTTCCGCTTATGAATGGAACCGGAGTCTCTTTTAGTAGCATAAAGCACCTTTCGTCCTGCTCTGTACAGTGGCTTATGAAGAATATATGTAGACATTAAGTGTCGAAGAATGGGAGTCAGTGTGCGGAGTTAGCAATGTTTTACCCTTGAGAAATGAGAATCCTTGGGAATTCAAAACAACTTTGTCTTTCTTTCGACACACATAATTTTAGTGAATGTAGAGCCATTGTTTGCAACAATGCATAGTACAAGAGTTAGTCCTTTAGGTCTAAGAATTTCTGAGTGGTAGGTATTGGTTGTTAATAGCCAACAACTGATGCAAGTAAATACTCGAGCGTTAGGTGCTTCTTAGTTACAGCTTTTATCACAAATCTAACGAATAAAATTAAGGCCGAAAATTCACTCAAGGCGTATATTACCAAAAAGTCGCTAGTATTTCATGAATGCTTCACGATAGGGGAACAGGTTTTTTTTTTTTTTTTGCAAGTAACAGTTCACAATCTCGTTATCACATTTTGCTGCACGCCTAACATAGTAATTTTTGTTACCGAGATAATAAAGCAGCTCCAGCTTCTTTTAATAAGAGAACAAGATATATTTTGAAGACATCTCACAGTGCTCGGAAAGAGGACTAAAACCATATTTTCGTAATGAATATTTTTGCAGAAATATCTGGCTAATGTGGCAAATATAAAGCTAAAGTGTGTCGAAATTGCGTAGATTCGCCGTTACTGGCCCACTAATACAGAGCTGTATCGACAAACGTAGGCTTCAGATATGACAGATTCCGGGTTTATTTTGTGAAAAATTTGACTAAGTACAGGGGCATATCCCTGCACTCGTCTACGCACGTATTGAGCTGTCGTACGGGACTAACTAAAAAGAGCTCATCATTCGGTGTAAACGAAGCATGTAACCGTACATAACAAAGGTGTAAAATCAGCACAGAGTTTGCACTTCCGCAGTCTAATGGCGTGCATAAGACAGCTCTTGTTTGGTTAATGAGACGTTCTGAGGTGAGGAGGCGCAGGTGGCAAAAACAGTGGTATGTATAACGAAAAAATGATAAAAGATAAACCGAGTGCATGTTTGGTTATGCTTAAATCTGCATAAATATTATTGAAGTTTTGTATAAAAAGTATGTAATCACTGCATATTTCCCGACATAGTGGACTCTTTACCATTATCATTCGCTTAGTCGCGTATGGCCAGAGCTTTGCATAAGCACTTCATTCACCAGTTCTGTTCTAGCTATTTTTTTTTTAATAGCATTCGTCGAGAGAGCGTAGAAGCAAAATGGACCTAATTTTTATCTGTGTTAGCTACTCGGGAAAAAATGCATCTCCCCCTCCCCCTTCGTTTCAGCGTATGGCTGTTAAATGCAAATTAACGATGCCTCTCTTGATGACGTTTAAAAAACGATACGATAATTTAAATCGCCACAACCGCAGTATCTGTGCGTTCCGCGAGTTATCCGAACGCTTTAAATTTTTAAAAGTATACCGAGATTTGCAGGCAACGAATAACGCATCTACTCTTCCCCGAACAATTGCTAATATTTATCTATTTTTTTAAAAAAGAAAAAAGACCTCACTCTAAGCGTAAAATTGTATGCCGGCCAAAGCGAAGCCCCTTTTGTATAAATTACATGTGATCCCCATCATCTGTTAGCAGAAAATTAGAGAACCGAACTGCGCACTGAGTAACACGCGCGACCTCACAAATGCTGTAATTATAATCCCTGTGTAACGTATTTTCCATTAAAGCCGGCCAGTGAATAATGTATACTTTTATTGCGTGTTTGTGACAGCGGCGATTGCCGCGGCAGCGGGGGCGCGGCCAAATGCATTTGGTGCCGCGAAGAATGGCGCGGCGGGCGCAAATCCACGTCCACATCGGCGGCCCGCAGCGCAAAAAGCCGTAATGGATTATTATCGCGGCCGCGGACGGGAGCCGGCATTTTTTTATGCGCCGGGCAGTCGCGCGTTGGCCGCTGTTCGTTATTTGTCTGCGTGTGTACGTGCTCAATTATATCTCCGTGGCCACATGCTGATGGCTGTGGCGTCGGAACGAGTGCTGGTCAATTATACACAGAAATAACGCCACACACTCACATGCCCATGCGGTCATAATCACACACACACACACACACACACACACACACACACACACACACACAAAATCGCTAGTATGGAGGGATCTGTCTGTATACTGAGACGGCTACATATTATTTCCCACCAACTGAAATGCCCGCAATGGGATATTTCGTGTAATGTAATTGAGATGTGTTTCCATTTCATAACATTCATTTGGCTTGCATCTCATTGCCGAAGAAAACATTAAAATCCTATTTTTTATCCTCCATTCACTATTCCATTTATCGTACATCAGAGGAAGCTATCCTCCAGTTGACGTCGACTTCATTAGAGACGGATCTTGAAGTAAGTAACGGTAGGAGGAAAATCAGACGTTGCATTGTTTAGAAACCATAGTGATTTAGATAAACCACGGAAATCCTAAATCAAGGAAATTGAACAGGAATTTGAACCTCGCTAGTGCCGAAGTGCATCCGCAACTGTATATACACTGTACAAGCGACTGTGTGCAACGTGCAGGGTACTTCGTACAAATACTAACCACGCCCAGTCCTGTTCCACTCGCCTATGGGGCCAGAGCGGAAAATCACCGTTTGTGTACCACAGTACGCGCCCTTATTTCTTTTTTGTCGTGGTCTTTGAGTGAATATAAAAGATAGAGATAATAAATCTGCCGCAAAGTCTGATACCAGTACCAGTCTTTTAAACGCGCCGAACACGGGTTTCGTGCAGCAGAAAAGTCTCTTTTTTCACCAAGGACTTCCGAAATTCTACAAGTAATCTGTTGCCCTTTCTTATGGGCTATACCGACCTGCAATCACCGTAACAGCGCGTCTCTTCGTTAAGATTAGATATGTAGGCCTATTGCCATGTCTATGTGATAAAGACTATTAATACTCGAACACTACTCTGTGACTGGTAGCACAATTGTCTTCCTTGAACGTGGCGTCCTTTAAGTTGCGCTGCATTCTCTCAGAATCATCCCACGTAGTTCTTCCATTCGCCTCCCCATACTAGTGACTTCACACGTTCCTTCCATCGCTTTTACAGTTTTACTTCTAGGTATTTATACGGTGTGACTCCAGAACAGAAGATTGCCACTAATTCTGCAGTCGAACTATTTTCTCTATGTGTAAATATCATTCAGTTGTCTCAAATACGGTGGCCGCCTCAGATTGCCTTTAGTGCGACACCGAATCTCTAGCCGACAGCATTACCTTAATGGTGATACCGTAAAACTGCTTGGAAGGAATTTAACTGGAAGCAGGAAATAGCCCAATAAACATTTCGAGAAACATAAATGCCATTTCTCGTCGCGAGCTCATGTCGACACGCGTTGGAACATGCTTGCTAACGTTTCCCATCTGATAACGCTTAATAAGGAAGCCTCCATTCCGTGACTAAATTCTGCACGCTTCTACACATTCACATATATTATCCAAGCCTGTTGTTTCACATAGTTGCTTCATGGGTTCTTTTTCAATGAGACTTCGGATTGTAAGCTGCAACGTAGATAAGTCGAAAAAATATTCTCTGTGAATTTAGATAAATCAGAATAGTTGCTAGCTACTGTCAGCAACGTGTAACTTGAACAGATATTGGGAAGGAGCGGGGATTATAAGTCTTCTGCCCACCTTGATTAAGATTTTTCGTCGTTTTCTTAACTGTCTCCTTTAACACTACTACAGCCAATTTCCTCTACAACTCGATAATGCTTCACTCATGTTCGTCTTTCTGCCGATGGTTCACTGGACTTTGTAGGAGATAATTCTTTTAATTTACTAATTATTTACGTAACACGTCTCCACAGAGGAAGTCTATAAGTTATATGACGACGTCAGAAATGGTGGCATCTGGTTCTATTACCGGACGTAGAAAGAAATTTTAGTCACCAGAGTTTTGTATATGTACAGCGAATAGAGGACCGTACAGTATTATCACAAGAATACTTCCCATGTTCTTGACTGAAGCTCAAATGCCTGCAGTGGTTTGGACTGAAGAGACAAGACACTATCGATGAGGTTTCGATGGTTGGAATAGAACGTTGCGCCAAGGATACTTTAATGAATAATAATGATAATAAAAAAGAGATTCTTTTGTCAGCTACTGAGCGCAATTAACCATTCAATGATTTTATCCAATGGTTTAAACGTCGGTAAAACATATTTTCTAGCGACGGGATTTATCTGTCATCCGTCGAGTTACTGTGGAAGTGCTCATCTTCGTTTCTTCTGCCTATGAGATTAATACAGCTTTACTAATTAAAAATGTTGAAGATTAAATAATTTAATTTAATTTCGGTTGTTGTATTGTAATGCCAATAGTTCACAACAGATCTCTGCCAAATCTTTCAACAACAGTTCCCATCCTCTAGCCAGAACCATTATTATTCTCTATGACAATAGTCAAAGAATACACCAATGCATAGTTTGAGAATTTAGTGGCCAGCATTTGCGTATTCCATTAAAGGTATTCTATCAATTCACTTAATCATACCACCGCAACATAAAAAGGGGACAAATTCGTTAAATAAATATAATACAACATACATGGGATAATACTGTATCATAACAGATGAACAACCCCGCTATGTTGCAACATTACCTCACGATTCCCTCGGTGTTTAAGAGGCTTTCTGGCCGTAGCAGTTTTCACTATCCTCCTCCTTTGCAGCGCACTGGGTAACCCCATCACGACATGCACTAACATACGCTAACATACAGACATTACTGCCACCCACTGGTACATTTATCAGACCTTGGTCACTTTCTATAAGGTCGTGCCATATGGCGTTATGAGATATATTGTGAGCGCAAATAACTTGCCTTTTTTCAAGGTCCAAAAATGGAAGCCACAGCGAAAATCAAAAATGTTTTACTTGCAACATTTAGCAACATCTTCCAGCTACTTCTCTAGAGAGTCGCTCTACCATGTAGACAAGCTTTCTAATACCCTCGTCACAGAAGGCAGCCGCCTGCTCTTCCCGCAAATTCTCTACGCTGATCTGCTGCTCGTTGCCTGTGCCAAAACGCTGTCCTCATAGCCAGCGGCTTATGTGAGCAGACAGATCAAAATCAGAGGGAGACAAGCCCTGGCTGTACGGTGGGTGACAAACACTTCCCATCGAGGACGCCGCAGGAGCGTCTTTGTTGCAGCTGCGCTGTGCGGCCGAGCATTGTCATGAGGATGGACAATGCCTAATGATAACATTCCTTTTAATTTGTTCTGAATCGCCATTCGTGGACGATTTTCTCGAACCAACTGACTCACTCGCCTAGCAAGACCAGCGGTCGACACTTCGTTTCCTTCCCTGACAGCCTGCACTATGAACGTCTGTACGTCCTGCTTCAAAGTTCCTGCACCAGTGCCGCACTTCGCTGTCATGCATGATAGTTACGTTATGTGGGCTGCATAAAATCAGGCGGAACCTGTCAGCATGAAGGAATCGACTGACAGCACGCATTTCACACTTGGTGGGAAACTCTATTGTTCTAGGCTTGTCTATGTGCTCACTGTGCGCTCAGAACCGGAAAGCGCGACGTGACGCTATCGTCGGGGATACTACAAACACTTCACAACACGTCCGCACGGAGCTTCATCAGATTTTCAATGCGGTTTTAATTTCGCGACCGATCGGACCTTGAAGGGAAAAAGGGAAACAAAAAGAAAAACCCTCATATCACGTCAGGCATTATCAGCTATGACCTTTTCTGCATATATAATCCGTAAGCCACAGTACAGTGCATGGTGGCGGGTATACCGTATCAAAATTATAGATTTTTCGGCCGTTTCCGTTCACGAATACAGCTAGGGAAAAGTGTCTATACGCCTCTGTACACACTGTAGTCTCTTTCATATTGATGATCCCTATGCTACATGTACGTTGGTGGCAGCATAATGGTAGCACATCAAATACAGTTTTACAAACTTCAACCGGCAGGGTTACACGTCAACTTTGTCTTTTTCTTCCAATGATTCCGATTTAAGTTCGCCGAGCATTTCTGCTGCAGTTTCGTATGGGCTATATATACCGACCTGTACACCCTAGCAACGCGTCTCTGAATGCGTTCGACGTCGGTTGTCTGGCCTGCTTGATAAGGATCCCAAACACTGGACCAATACTCTAGAATTGGTCGCGCTACAGTCTTGTAAGCGATTTCCTTTAAAGATACACTGCACTTTCCCACAACCCTTCCAACAAATCTAAGTTTTCCTCTATCCTTCCTTAATACTGATTTTACACGACCGCTCTATTTCATCTCCTTTCTTAATATTATCCCTAGCTACTTATACGGTACTCACGCCCAAGATGTTCATCTTGCAGGCGGGTACTACCAAGTTCTTTCTGTCTGCTGTAGGTGATGACGGAAGAAGGAATTAACAACAGTTTTCAACAGTTGGTAAGCAAGGCATTTTGCTTCACAGGAACTAATGTATTAGGGAAATGTTTTCGGAAGTGTTATCATTGGAACAAGAGTTGGGCGGTAGCGAGCGCGCCTCGAATGCTGGAGTGAGTGGGTGTCATTGTGTTGGAGCGCGTGGGTGCAGGCGCCGGCGGGTCGGCGAGCACAAAGCTTTTGTTCTATATGTGTATCCGGCCGGCGGCTGAGTGCCGCGATAAGCCGAGAGCCCGTGACGTCAGCGTAGAGGCCGCACCTCCAGCCTCTTCTCTGCTCGGACTCTCCGGCTGAGATGATCCTCAGCTGCTGGGGCAAGGATAAACACAAGGTGCGCCTAACAAGTTCGCCTAAGTGACCCGTACTTTACGAGCAACGTGTGTTGAAAGTGCGCACACGTGCACGGCGACGTATGTTGAGAAGCGCTACGTCATGTCTGATACATTAAGATATAGAGGATTCGTCTGCTGCAGAAACTCGATCATACTGTCTTTGTAGAATTGTAACACAGTTTAATGGGGGAAGGAAGGAACATTATCTTGCCTTTTTTTCATCTGACTGGTTTGATGCGGCCTGCCAAAATTTCCACTTTTGGGCCAATCTCGTTATCTCAGAGTACCATTTGCACCATACGTCCTCTGTTATTTGTCGGAAGTGTTCTAATTTGTCCCTTCCCCTACAGTTTTTACTCTCTGCAGCTTTCTCTAGTACCAAGCCTTAACGCACGTCCTATCATCCTGTCCCTTCTTTTAATCAGTGGTCTCCATTTGTTCCTTTCTTCGCCGATTCTGCGGAGAAAGTCTTCATCTCTTATCAGTCCACGTAATTTTCCAGATCCTTAGCTACACACGTCGAACTCTTCGATTCTTTTTTTTTTTTCGGTTTTCGTCCAGTCAATGATTCATTACCGTTCAATGCTGTGCTCCAAACGTACAATCTCTGAAATTTCTTCCACGAATTGCGGCCGATGTTTGATATTGGTCGACTTCTTTCGACCTGGAATTCTCTCTTCGCCTGTGCTATTCTGCTTTTTTGTCCTCCTTGAACGTCCGTCATGTGTTATTTTGTTTCCAATGTAGCAGGATTATCCACAACTTCTTCTTTGCGATCACATATTTTGATGGTAAGCTTCTTACTAATCTCATTTCTGCAAACCCTCATTAATTCTTCGGTTTACTCTCAGTACATATTCCGTGCCCAGTAGCAATCCATTCAGTGTGTGCTGTAACGCTTCCTTGCTTTCACTGAGGATAACAATGACATAGCGAATCATATCACTTTAATTTTTCGCCCTGTCTTTTAATCCAACAACCTAAAATTTCTTTTATTTTTCTACATGTTCCTAAAAACTGCGAAGGAGACACAAGTAGAGTTGCTGCTAATAAGAGGAAAAGAAGCAGGAGCCGAGAAGTCTACATTAGCTGAAGCGATACAAAAGATGTCCTTCTCCCCTACCCACCACACAATTTAACGAAACTTTGTAGTGTCTACGAAACCTTCTTGCGCATGCAGAGCATTGGGTATCACTGTAATATTCGTTCTCTTCCTCTCTCTGTTTACCGTACCTCTTTACACTGGGGCGACAAGAGTCATGGGATAGCGATATGCACATGTACAGATGGTGTTAGATTCGCGTACACAAGAAATAAAAGGGCAGTGCACTGGCGGCGCTGTCATTTGTACTCAGGTGATTCATGTGAAATGGTTTCCGACGTGATTGTGGCGCACGACGGCAATTATCAAAAAAAAAAGTTCAAATGTTCAAATGTGTGTGAAATATTATGGGACTTAACTGCTAAGGTCATCAGTTCCTAAGCTTACACACTGCTTAACCTAAATTACTCCAAGGACAAACACACACACCCATGCCCGAGGGAGGACTCGAACCTCCACCGGGAAATTTTGAACGGGGAATAGTAGTTGGAGCTAGGCGCATGGGATTTTCCGTTTCGGAAATCGTTAGGGAATTCAATATTCCGAGATCCACAGTGCCAAGAGTGTGGCGAGAATACCAGATTTCAGACATTACCTCTCACGACGGACAACGCAGTGCCCGACGGTCTTCACTTAACGACTGAGGACAGTGTTGTTTGCGTAGCGTTGTCAGTGCTAACAGACAACCAACACAGCGTGAAATAAGCCCAAAAATCTGTGTGGAACGAGTAATACACACGTTCGTCAAGACAGTGCGGTGAAATTTGGCGTTTAACGGGATATGGCAGCGTGTGCCATTGCTAATACCACGACATTACCAGCAGCGCCTCTTCTGGGCTCGTGACCATATCGATTGGGACCTAGACGACCGGAAAACCGTGGTTTGATTCTACCCCGTGATTGATAATACACGATTTAATTTACTTAATTTACTTGTTTGTGTATCTCCGTTATCAGAGAATCTTTTTAGAGTTATAATTCTCAGGACTTATAATTATAAACTATTTCAGGTCAAGGTGCAGCTTATAATTAAGAGGAGGTGGAGCTGATGGTAGGGTTAGAGTGTGGCACAGACCATACGAAGCTAAAGACCCAAGTTGTCAGCAACGCACTGTAAAAGCTGATGGTGGCTCATAATAGTTTGGGTTGTGTTTACATGGAATGGACTGGGCCCTCTGGTCCAACTGAACCGATCATTGACTGCAAATGGTTATGTTCCGCTACTTGGGGATTATTTTGAGGAATCGTGTTAGATAAACAACGAAAACATAAATCTGGATGTGTGTCGCTGGCCTCTCGAGAAGTAGACGGGTGTCTTACCATTGCGCTACCTTGTTCGGTTCGCAGAAATAGGAACAAAAATACCCCGAAGTAATCGATTACATAAATAGTAATAAACCTTTGGACTCTTTTACTTAGACGCTGTATCTGCGCCAAGCTAAGACGCAACATGAATCTAAACGTGAACAGTATATCACTTGTAAGCGGGACAAGTGGTTAACTTAACTATTGCAGAGAAATGAAGATGTGGAACAATCATGCACGTATCTTTAAAAACTTCTCCACTGTTTGAGGTATTCATCAAATAGCCGGGAGAGTCAAATGAGATGCGTGCTGTTGTGCTTGGTACGATCGCAGGTTCGAATCCTGCCTCGGGCATGGATGTGTGTGATGTCCTTAGGTTAGTTAGGTTTAAGTAGTTCTATGTTCTAGGGGACTGATGACTTCAGATGTTAAGTCCCATAGTGCTCAGAGCCATCTGAACCATTTTTGCGCTTGCTACTGAACATACAAATATAAAGCTGTTACGTGACATGTCGGATGAAGAAAATGGCATTGGTAAATTTCTGGAATATAACTCATATTTTAGTGAAACGCTGCAGGCTAAATTTGGAGAATAAATATTTCGGTTGGACTACAAAAAACTCTATCGCGTCATAGTATATTCCGGCAAAGACTTCTAAGGACGAGACTGAAGTGCACGTGCAGTCATACATGGGTTTATCTTCTGGTAAACCTTCCGGGATGTGAGGTCGTGGTCCATGAAACTCTTCAGCTCCTAACGTTTCGTCCAGAGCTGCGCTGGACATCTTCAGAGGGGTGTTTCTCCTCCGGTGAGTCTTGCCGACTCGTTAGGAGCTGAAGAGTTTCATGGACCACGACCTCACATCCCGGAAGGTTTACCAGAAGATATGTCATCCGGTCGTGAAAGCCTTCATACTATGATACATGGGTTTCTCCAACGCACCATAGTCGAGTGAAACAGCAAGGGGAGATAATAGTAATGGTACAAAGCAATACGAGCCGCGCTACTTTATCTTACTGCTAATTTGTTGGTAAGGCTAAACGGGCTAAAGTCTTACTTTGATACCAGATAGGACTGAAGCAGCAGAGACAGAGGGGGCTTTATTAATAAGGTAAGGCAGGAGCGGGAGGAGAGGAGGGAGCGGAATAACGTGATTAAAGTTCCGAGAGTTTTGAGAACATTCCCATTGCAAGGGAGACGCTGGAGTTGCTCCCAAGTCTTATTCAGTTTTCAATTAGAAATCCGTTATTTGAAGAGGAACTGCTTGACTCCTCTGGCATTAAGTGGATAAATACGTCACCCAGACGCAAAATTAGGCACGGTCGGCTCGTTGGCTTGCGTCTGCCAGGCGGCGTCACGCCGGAGGGCCACGGGCGGATGGGCTGGCTTGTCGGGCCAGGGACAAGTTGCAGGCAGCTACCTGGGCCGGCTAGGCGAGCAAACATTGACACAAACTGTTTTGTGAACTCTGAATCGCAAATTAGCAACTCTGTGCGGCGGATTATCGGGGTGCGCGCTGTTTGTGCATACACGCGGGGTGTCTGCCCGGAGAATCATCAGAACGTGCGTTGTGTTTACCCGGCCCGATTGAAGACGCTGATGTAATTAGCTGCAGTGGGAGCAGGCCAGGTGTAGCCGGCCGGCGTGGCGTCTGTGCCCTCGGGCGCACCGCCGTAGCATGGCGCTTTTCAAGCAAGCTCTGCTCTGTAGATTTCTCGCCCTGGTCGTCATCCAGTGCGCAGGTGGGAAGGGCCCCAGATGCAACTGCTCTGCCTCATTTGCTGAATAACGGTCTATGCTTTTGGAATACAGTTTCGACTAAGTCACCTCTCAGGCAGAAGGGGTATCAGTAGTAACCATCATCATCACCACCATCATTACATCCAGAAAGCATTCGACACAGTACCTCACTGCAGAAGGAATAGGCTCTCAGGTGTGTAAGTGGCCCAAAGACTTAGGTAACAGAAACCAATACGACCTCCTGAACGGCTAGTGTTCATCGATGTTGTTAGGGGTGCCCTATAGAAGTGTGGTAGAACCGTTCTTCTTCTCTATGCCCATAAACGATCTGATGGATAGGGTAGGCAGCAGTCTGCGACTCTTTTCTGAAGCACTTTAGTGAACGGGGAAGTGCAGTCATCGACTGACCAAGGGAAACTTGCACAGACTTTCTATTTGGTTGAAGAATAAGTTTGTTGATTAACTATAAAGCGATATGAAATGGAACGAGCGCGCAAGGACGGTAGTAGGGAAGACGAATGGTCGACTTCGGTTTACTGAGAGAATTCTCGGGAAGTGTAGCTCATCTAAACAGGAGACCACGCAAAGAACACCCATTCTTGCCTATTGATCGAGTGTTTGGGCTCCCCACCAGGTATGATTAAAGGAAGATATCAAAGCAATTCAGAGACGTGTTAATAGATTTGTTACCAGTAGTTTCGATCAACAAGCTAATTTTAATAAGGACGCTTCGTGAAATCAGATTGAAGGAAGACGACGTTCCTTTCGCGAAATACTATTGTGGAAATGTAGAGAACCGGTATCTGCGACTGACTGCAAAACTATTCTTCTGCTGCCAACTGTCCGCCCCCGGTAGCTGAGTGGTCAGTGCGACAGAATGTCACTCCTAAGGGCCCGGGTTCGATTCCCGGCTGGGTCGGAGATTTTCTCCGCTCAGGAACTGGGTGTTGTGTTGTCCTAATCATCATCATTTCATCCCCATCGACGCGCAAGTCGCCGAAGTGGCGTCAAATCGAAAGACTTGCACCAGACGAGCGGTCTACCCGACGGGAGGCCCTCGTCAAACGACATCATCATCATCTGCTGCCAACATACATTTAGCGTTAGGAGCGCGAGGACAAAATAATGTAAACAGGGCTGGTACGGAGGTATATAAATAGCTGATTTTTCCTCTCCCCATTTTCGAGTGGCACAGGTTAGGAAATGATCAACGGCTGCCTTCCACTGTTTGATGGCTTACGGAAAAAGCGTGCAGATGTAGATCATCATCATAATCTATTTATCAACCACTGCTGGATATAGGCCGCTTTCAGATTTCTATACACAAAACGATCTTCATCTTTTAGAATCTATGTTTGTGCTCCTTGTTATGTCGAAGGCCCGTTTTCCACCGAAGGCCTCTAGGTCTTTACTTATCACGAAGTATCAAACACAGAATCTCTTTAAATCATCTCCCACCGTTTGGACTCGCTATACGACCAGTCCATCTTCATTTCAGTTTCGTAACAGTCATTACCACTAATATGCTACTTGACACTTCTTGCAATGTACGCTCCCGGAAGTTTAAAAGTAAACCCCCGTCTCGCTTGTAACGCCTGCCACAGGGGGTAATAAGCATATCCGTGACATCCTCGCTGTTAATAAACGAACCCATCACAAAACGCGTTGCCGTTCTTTGGATCAACTCTATTAATCCCACCTCATTTATGCCGTTCGATTGCGATAGCGCAGTTTAGGGACTAATCATTATTCATTTCATAAACACCTGTAGTTTCAACCTGAGGAAAGAACTGAATGTAAGCCTTGAAAACAGAATACAGGAGAGTTTAAAAATCACACATCTTTTTGAAGCTAGCAAATGAGAACGTACACAGTCATCGCACACTCGAATAAATTCATGTAACTTCCGAGCAGTAATTACTTTGCCCAAATGACCATCCACTGACACCTTGCAGGAGTTTTGCGGTCGTTGTTTTTGTCTATGGTTGTCAAATGTATATATGGGTCCATAATACGTGACAGGTCGCATTTTGTTGTACCAATCCTCTGCATCGCTGCCATTCCTCCACTGATCTCGTCACTTTTCATAGATCACGTCAAAACGTCGTCTGCTGACATTCCGAGGCTCTCTGACTGAATGTACAATTCCGTTGGTGCGGACAGAGCAGGAGCGACCGACTATAACTGTGTTTTCGATAACTGCATCAGCGGCGCGCGAACGAAAATTGAGTTACCCGGCAGTCCTCTGAGCGACTCGCGCTATAAGAAAGCTCTAGGCGGCATTGACTGTCGAGTCTCAGCATTTACATTTAACATCACAACCCAAATGAACACGTGCTTTCTCAAAATAGCACCGTCTGTAAGCAGGCCAAGCGTTTCCTTCCAAGACATCACTTTTTATTGACTCAGATTTTTTACTGCAAAATGGTGTGGCGCTTCAGTTATTTATATACAGCAACAGTAATTCAAGGATCCACGTTTCAAATCTCACATTAGCTGAAGATTTCTGTAAAACTTAGTGACTTTTACCCAAAGTTTCGTGTGTGCAAGATGTCGAAAACTCGTACCTCACAATTTGAACTTCGTGACGAATGTACTTTCCAGTCACAAGAACACACACGAACCCACACTCTTCGCTTCCCCTTCTCAAAGAACAATATTTGGGTGAACTGGTTCCTTTATCGAAGAAAGACAAAAAAGAACCATGGTTAGTAATGTTTGTGAAGCTGACACTAATTTGTTGCTTGATGAGTTTTTTACTGCTTACATTACCTGGAAACAGCTTTCATCACTACAAATCAAATCTATTGGCGTGTCTTCCTTTTTAATAGTTTAACGAGCTCTCGGAACGAGTTTGGCATCTAGCAGGCATTTGAGCAGTGCTGCACAACGTTTTGGTTGGCGTTGAGTTTAATATTTCGCAAGACCGTCCCTGAAATAGAATCTATTATAAACGGATTAGAAAGAGATGTAAGTTATAACGTTACAGGCAGCAAACATGAAACGACATTGAAAATGTAGAATTCTGTGTGTGGAGAACTGGTTATAAATTACAGTTTTCTGTGACAACAGTCCACCCTTTTCTTGCGAGCATATACAGTTCGGTTATATTTCTAGTCCTCAGAACGCGATACATGCGCCTTTAGAAAACATTCCGACGGATCAATACATCAAGTGATGTAGTTTGCCATTATCGAAAGCTCTTCAGCATTTATATCAACAAAAGTCGTTTAATAGTATCGTTTTTTTTTTATTAAGGCTTCTTCGGAAAGGCCTTTGTTGTTGCACAATTACCGAGAAACACGATGAAAGACAGGAGAGGCGAGTATATGTGATAGGTCCTTCACTATCATTTGTACGATACGTCAGTTCTCTTGGACCTCCAGATCAGTTGCAATAACAAACATAACTGCGACGGAATGTCCAGATATGTAACATATATATGCCAACCTTCAAAATCAAAAATCGGGGAGATTTAATTTTAAAAATCAGGGGCACAGTGCCAGCACACAAACACCCAAACAGAGCACAACTATCAGTAAGATGAATATATGCTCTTAAAAATGCGCAGGAAAGACGAAAAATAACAGTTGATATACATAGATCGCGCGCGAGTTTCTGATTTTAATCAATTTCGATACGTATATCGATTAAAAAGACTTACGAGCGAAGGATTTCCAACCACTGGTCAGAAAACTAAAATGGCGGGTTGTCAAAACAAATGTCTTAAGTTCAACGATAATTAGTTAAAAATCGTGAGAAATAATGGAATAATCGGGAGGCGGGAGGAGAAAAAATGAAAATCTGGAGTATCCGCTTAAATCGAGAGAGTTGGCAGGTATGTAACAACATAAGCTCTATTTTTAACCAACGCACTTCTCATCGCTCTGCTGAGCCCCAGTGTACAGCTTCAGCAGGCCTCAGTCTTAATCTCTTTTATGACTTCTGCTTTCCGAAAAAGACTTGTCTCGAACATCACAAAATAATTGATTGCGTTAATATGTTCCTACCTCTGTGTTATTTACTTACATATGCTTCTTGGTTCCTAAGTGATTCGACGTCGCGAAAGCATACATTTCCGTTAGGAAAAAGCCATGTGTTATATTTCTCTCAAAAAATGAAAGGGAACCGAAGAAGCTACGAGGAAAAAGCACCACAAATTGTAATAATGTTTGTTACCTCTATATATTAATATACGAAAAGTCACGGTTTCACCTGGTAATAATGGATACATTTTATGTAAGTATGACCATGAAACAGGCTGTCGGATACATAAGAGAGATAAAAGCAAGTGATTAACACATAGTTACCTCAGTTCGGCGAATAAATTCGCGAAAGAGTAACACCCAATCTAGCCATCGTATAAGATCTTCCGTCGTTCGCGGTCTTGCAGCCTAGGAGAAAGATAACAAACAATTGAGAACTAATTCTCGTCTGTCACTCCGCAACATTTGTCGACGTTCCCTTTAATCTATGTATGCTACGCGAATTGACAATTAGCTGTGATTTTTCGCCGTCGACGTCAACATCGCTATAGATAGCTACTTAGTCGTCTGGTCGCGGCGCTGCAGGTGACAAAGCTTTCGCTGCACCATGTTGCAAAATAAATGAAAGTAGCACTGAGGACATTCCTCAGACTTACTTTCCAATACTAGAATAAATATGGCCTCGATGCCGGACGGGAACGTAACACTCTCGATTTGCATACCCACCTCGCCCCGCCGTTAGCTGACGTCGCGGTTGAATTATAGTCGACGTCTAAAGCCGGGATGCAGTCGCAGTTTATACGGTTAACACTCCCGTTTCTTGTCGTTTTTCTGGAGCATCCCGCTAACTCGTGTCTGCAGTCTGCGTCGTATAGCAACCCGTTGTACGAGTTCTAATTAAAATATCTGCATACTGATGTTTGATTCATTGGCCGCTTTGCTGCGAACAATTTTTAAAAAGTAAACCAAAAGGGCTGCTCGTTTTGCTAATTTCCGAAAGGGGTAAAACTTCGTCGCTGAAAAATTCTAGTATCAAAATTCTAAGCTAAGAACTTCAGCTGCGTGTTCCTTGCGTCAGTGACAGTTTTAATGGAATGCGTTGTTTCTCTACTGTCCAGTTGTATTAATGTGATCGCCTGTCAAAAGTCTGAATAAACAACATTTTACGGCGCGGACCGTTGCGAGACCTACAGAAAGAGAGTCAGTGAAGTTCTGGAAGGTACTGTTAGGGATTTGGAGCCACGCCGACTCTGCGCAACGTTTCTCGGTTGAGGATCCGTGGCGCATACAGCCCGATCGAGGTGGTTCCATAGATTCTCGTTTGGTTTTAAATCCGGGGAGTCTGGTGGCCAAGGAAGTACGGTAAATTCTTTCTGTTGCTCTTCCAATCACGTGTGTACATTACGAGTTGTGTGGCACTTTACATTGTCCTGCTGGTAGTTGACATGTGGGGGTGGACAAGGTCGCCAAGGTAGATTCATATATGTGTTGATGCGTTGCGCATACCATAATGACGAGATCACCCAGGAAATGCCATGAAAACATTCCGTAGACTACAGTGCTCCTTCCTTTGGCCAGGACCCTTCCAATTATTATCTGCTTTTAGGCGTTTCACGTCTTACACGCCAACGGCCGTCTGTCTGATGGAACATAAAACGTGCTTCATCTGCAAAGGCCACCTATCGCCACTCAGTGGACGTCCAGTTGCGGTATTGGCGTGCAAATTTCAGCCTTCGTCGTCGATAGACAGCAGTCAGCATGGTTGCATGAACCAGGCACCTGCTGCGGAGTCCCACATGCAGCAACATTCGTTGAGGAGAGCCTGTAGGTACCTCCTTGTCCCATCTGGACGGTCAGTTGCTCAACAGTAGGACGTCTATTCCGCAGCCCAAATTCAGACCATATGTAATAGCCCGAATTAATACCATTACTACTACCTAATTTTTAAGTTAATTACAAAACGACTGTAACAGTTGCTATTAAAAGTAAAGATGTTCTAAAAGTTAAGGTTACCCTTTAACAGCCCACAGTCTACAATTGCATGCGACAATGAACTGACCTCGCAGTTTTACTGAACAACTGACCTGATTGCGAGGTTTTTAACTGCACAGAATTTTCTTTGTTGTATAAAGTATTAAACGCTCCCATGCAAGAATGTGCGTGTACAGCATAACTAAACCGATATGTGTGTAGTTCCATTAGCTGGTGGGAATACACCAAAAGCAATACCAGTGTGCACTACAGTTGCTGATATTTTTAAAAATAACGGAAAATCAGATATATCGATATTTAAAAAATGTCATAACAGGATGCCGATATTTCAAAAACGTGTATCGATATATCGACGGAAGAAACATCGACGTGCTTGCCTATAAAAATATCGAATATTCGTTGTAAATATACTGGATTTTAGAGCGTTATATTTAAGTAATGATTTATTATTAGATATTCCGTACATCAACAAGCTATCAACCTGCCTAACCTCCTTAGAGCAAGAACTGAAAGGAAAACTATGCACGTTCAGATTTGGCGATAGCCACTTTGCTAACAATGGTAACTGCGTGTACGTAGCACAGTAAAAGATGTCCGATGGGTCCGTTGTTCGGTTTAGTCATATCTCCCATTTGTTCGGAACACTTAATGTCGACTTCCCTTTTTTTTTTTTTTTTAATTTCCGCCAACACCAGCGACCTTGCAGCTATAGTGTCAGAATTGCGTGGTGAAGTTAAACGTTGTATTTTCTGTTGGTAGCACCGAGTACCGATTACGTCAGCTTTACCCTCACAGGTCTCCGCCCACTTTGTAAAGACCAATCCTGTCATTTAGAATTTTGTTCATTTATAGCAACTGTTTTTGAAGAATGTGAAGAAATATGTGAAGAAATAGTACACTACTTGCGTTAAAAAATTTTAACGCAACTGGTGTGTTATTTCCTCACACCGGAAATCTTGTTATTCCATTCGCACCGCCACCTCCAAGTGCAATATGACTTCTTCTTTTGTACCACATATAGTTGCTTCACACAGTCAAAAACAAAGACTGGACGTGATGAAAGCTCAAAAAGTAGTAGGACGCCTTCACACAATGAAAGTAAAATTATGTTCTACTACAATTTCAAAAGAACAACTTCTAACATCTGGCGAAAATTGTTAAAATTATGATATAAAATAAAAATGTCGGCACTCGATATTACCATTTTGATATCGATATATCGGGGGAAAATATCGGTATTTTTTGGAAACATGTCGCTGTATCGTTTTTCATCAACAGCCGTGGTCTGCACACAGAGCTGCTATGACAGCCACAACGTCAGGACGGCGTTCACGTAAGGCCGGACCGCCTCTGCCCTACCCAGCTCCCTGCGCCCCGTCCGACCACAGACTGCCCGCTGCAAAATTTCGTACTTGAAAATGTCATGTCTGAGCGCAGCGCTCTCGAGCGAGTACAAGTGAGCAAAGTCCCCCAATCTGCAAGCTTGTAATTTCTAATGACAATTGTAAGTCTATGTTTTTCTACTCGCCCCATCTCAGAGTATCACTTACACGCAACGCGGTCAATTACTCGTATTCGTTCTGCATATTTTAGTCTGTCTTTCCATTTACATTTTTTGTCCTCCACAGTGCCCACTAGTACCATGGAAGTTAGTCCCTACAGTCCTAGTAAATATCGTGTCATCACATCCTGTCCTCTAGTTAGTATTTTCTACATATTCCTACTCCCGGCGTTTCTACATGGAACCTCCTTGATTCGTATCTTGTCAGTTCACGTTATTTTCAGCATTCTTTTGAACATCAGATCATAAATGTTTCGATTTTTTTCTGCTTTTTAGGCAGTCCAATATTTTCTTCCATTAAACGGTGTACCCCAAATGTACATTCTGAGAAATTTCTTTCTCAACGTTAATTCTTGTGTTTGAAACTAGTGAACTTCTTTTGACGAGGAACGCTTGCCTGTGCTAGTCTGCTTTTTATGTCTTCCTTGCTTCGTTCGTCATGCGCTATTTTTCTTCCAAGGTAGCAGAGGTCTTTCACTTCGTCTACTAAGTGCGCCCCCCTCCCCCCCCCCATCTTTGATGTTAGGTTTTCCTACTGCGCCTTAATCGTTCCGTCTTTCTTTAGTTTACTCTCAATTCATATTCTGTGCTCATTAGATTCTTCAGTCCGTTCAAAAGGTCATAAAGTAGTCCTCCCTGCCCACACAGGACATAAATATTATCAGCGAAATTTATCATTGTTTTGTTTCAAACAGAATTGTAATTTCACTTCTGAAAACTTTTTTGTTGCCTTCGTAGCTTCTTCGATTTTAAGGTTGAATAGAGAAGAAGAAAAGTATCCTTGCATTGCACCCTTCATAACCCGTGCACTTCTCGCAAGTGATTTCTCTCACTCAAGTGACAACACTTGATCCTCCTGTGCAGCAGCTGAACGTCAAGATGCTCGTTTGAGACGGACGAAACCAGTGATCTAATAAGGCAGTTGTGACTGTGTCAGAAAATAAAAAAGGAACATTTTAACTACTTTAGCAATCACTGTCGTCTCCAGATATATAAAAATTTCGTACCTTCTTACACGTAACATGTATACCATCTTTTGGTTGCATTCGTGCCATCTATGGGAAGATGAATGGCTAATACCATTTCGACGTGGGAATATACTAGCTCTCGCAGAGACATTCGACGATCGTTCAACATTGCAGGGAAGGAAGGATGGCATGGCAGGTGCTGGAGAACGCGTCTCTCCCCCCTGCCACCCTTCTTCGCTAGGGTGCGGCGAGGCGCGCCAGGCACACGTGTGTTGCGCGTTTTATTTACAAAACTCTGCTGCAGCCTGTTAGACTTCTGCTGTTGTTTCCCGTGGAGGCTCCCTGCCTATGCTTATCCAAGCAGTCGCCGCCGCCTGGTACAGTAGCAGCAACGTCGCATTAAGCACACGCACCCACATGGCCGTTGTCTAAGAAAGGAAATACGAACGAAAACTGAGGTTAATGGAGGGGAAAGTGCTCATTATAGCTAACAGTTTGAATATATGTTTGACTGCACATGTTACTGTTGCCAACCACAATGTAATAAAGGGTTAATTCTGACGTTAAAATAAAAACAACAACCAACCTCTCTTAACAATACTATTTATTAGGAACAAATAGAGCCACTGCTGGTTCGAACCACCTTTTTCTTCTCTAGGTGGCTGTTCACGTTTAAAATTACAGTATGCTCTATGTATGATGTTTGCTGACCGTGACGATAGTTCCTGGATTGTTGGTGTCCTACAGCAAAAATTGAGGTAGGCAAAAAAGGACTAATGGATCTAACAATGATTATAACACAGTAAACACCTTTCCAAGATAAGTACTGAATTAGTTTTGTGGTATTTAGATTGAAAATGCTTCTTTTTATTGCACTGTTCGTCGTTTTCAAAGCTGTGCATATTTCGCCGAATGCTGGACAAGAACTAACAATTTACTGAACTTTAAAGACACCGATAGTGTAGACTACTACACAAGCCCCTAAGAATTTCGGCCAAACGGATGTTTAAATAAAAATATGGTGATTTACAAAGACGAAAGTGTATCAAAGACTGTGTCTGCCAGATAAGTTATTATATGTACATAGATGTCGCGATAAGGAATTCGCTGTGCATAGATGTTACAGTATATGCAATATACATTAGAATGAACATGAATTGTAACTTATGTGAAAAAATAATGAAAGCTAGTTTATCATGAAAATATCAGGGATATAGATATTCTGTTACATTACGTGAAACACAAAAATTATGAGAAAGCTGTATACACAAACGTTATGGAGGCAGACACTGTAACAGCTTGCTAGCGATCAGTACTCTAATTATTATATAGTCTACAATAGACAACTGATGAGATGAAATTTTACGTACATAGCTATTCTGACAGCGGGATTATGTTAACATTGTGACAGCTTGTTGAAATATTATTCTTTGTATTATGAGTTTCAGAGAATTGTAACACCGTCTTATAATGTATCTATATCAGCTAATAAACCATTGATGTATTGTGAGTTTTGGGTAATGTCTGGCACTGATCACAGGTTCTTTCCCGGTAGTATTTACATCACATAGGCTTCGTGTACACTACACTAAGCAAAAATGGCCAAGCGAACGAATGAGCGCTAAGGCAGGTACTGGTCTCACAAAGTTGATTTTCCATATATGAAACTAGGCCAAAAATGTCGTTCTGTATATGCATGCTTCCTGAGGCAGCCACAGTCGTGCGGCGCTAAGCCGTAGCGCCCTTTCTCCAAATACTCCACACAACGCACGCCTAACAATTTGCGTTCTGAGTTACTGTGAAGGGGTAAATACAAAAAAAATACTTAGAGCCGTATCAACTATACATGGAACATTTTTCTCTCATTAGCAAGAATCTTTCTCGATTAGTTTGTTGGAGCACGGTCTTCTTGCAACTCCTCAGTTAAATGTGCGATACTTCTCCTTATCCACAGGGTCTACTGTGGACGGCTGTAGCACAGAAAAAATAAACAGAAAAAAACATTCTACACAGAACATTCAACAATCAGTTTTGCTTGTTTAATTGGATAAGCGTGTATAGCTCCTCACTTTCAACTTCTTAGATCGTGCACCTTTATACTACGAAGCACACTCTCAGCAACTTATAAAGCAAACTGAACAAGTCTGAAACTACTACCTTGTGTATTACATAATTAATAACGTCAGGTAGCGGTAGAATGAAAACAAATCTCGATTTGAAGCCTTTCTTCATTCATTCGCATAATGTACTCACGAGAAAAGTGAAAACTTCGTTCCTTTGGTTTTATGCGAATACTTAGAGATTTGATAGTATTATCAGGAATCTTTAGTATGCCTGGCTCAATAAATGAGTCTTATTTGAATTAATTGGAGTGACTTTTTCTGACTCTTATATACTGCATTGTTTGCTGCCCTCCATTAGTTAACAGTAGACTGTAAGCTTTTGTGCAGCTGTATAGTTTCTGCAGTTCTAGTAGTACATCCACCACGATGATATCAAACTTTTCATGTAATTCGCAAGTGATGTGCTCAGATCAACGACATCATTACAATACTTAATGTTCTACGATAAGTATAAACGCAACATCCACAGATCGTAAATATACGTCACAACGTCTATGGTTCACGGAGAGGCACTTTCACAACAAAACTAAGTTGAAAGCACGATGACACTATGTCGCTTCTCGCTATGATACGGTGTATAGTGTAGTATCAACAGAACCGGAGCTCTGATATATTTACCACATGTTAGCTGAACCTACCACTGTAATAAGCGAAGAAGGAATGAGGAAAGGAAGGTTAGAATTTAAAGTCTCGTGGATATCAGGATTGTTGCAGGTACAGTATCAAAACGTAGAGAAGGACACGACAACGGAAATCGGCTACAGACTGGCTAAAGAAAACTTCGCAGCTATACGTTAAAATAGTTTACAGAAACTGTAGAAAAGCTAGACTGTGTCGGAGAAGCTTAAGTACCCATCATTGTGTGTATTGGGCCGCCTGGCTTAGTACTACTGTCATATATGGGATAAATGGCTGGTGTATACGCAGCACAAAGAGCAGAAAGTGCCTCACACCTGCCCTAGACTCAAAAATTCGGCACCAGCAAAGCTGGAGCAGTCGAGCAGCGCTTCGCCGACCCTGGGGGTCATCACCGCTCTCCGTGCTGCTTGAGGACGGCGCCGCAGAAATCTTCTGACCGTCGAGACAGGCTCGTGACGTCATTTGGAGGCGTCTGTCACCGAGCGTGCGGATCGTCTATTATCGGGCCATATCATGAAACGAAAGGGTCCCATCTGACAATTGCGCGTGGCCCCAGTATGTGCCAACCACAACCTCCAAACTAATATCAGGGAATATCACAGAAGTGTTTCGGTTGTACGACTGCAGTAACTCCAACAGCCGAAACGTGTAAGCCAGAAATTTAGCACATTTTTAGTCGTGATAAACGTAAACCTCGCCGTCGACAGGCTGTGAGTCAATGGTAGATAAACAGAGAGGTTTGACGACTTGTCAAACTATCTGTAGACTTTACACACACGTCTAAATTTACAAACACGACTCAGTTTCTTCTCGTATGATAATACTGATTAGTGCAACTGTTGTTTTGCAGTTATAACAACTTTATAATGTGCATGTGTACAGAGACAAAGGGTGTCCTGAGAGATAGTTCGATAAATGCTCCACGTTGATTTAAATTTGTCGTATTTGTTGCAGAATGTATAAGAAATGACATGAAAAGATGACTGGCTTCAACAAGGAAACAAAAGCAATCACACGAGAACAACGAATTTCTATACAAGCTGTAGATTTCAGGTTGAGCCCATTTAAGCAAGCAGTACTGTAGTTACTTGGTAGATAGCATAAAAATGTAATTACTCAGCAGCCTTCGCGCAGTTGCAAAGTGTCAGCATGCGTGTAGTTTGGATACACATAATCATCGGACGCCACTTATTCGAAAGCACTTCGGATCATGATAATGAGATACGGCTGTCTCTTATTGCTTTCGCTCAGTTTTCCAGTGTCACGACGCACTAAAAAGGATGCACACTGTAAGGCAAATATTGACAACAAATTCAATTTAAATTTTCTCAAAAAAACGGAATTCTGAGCCAACAGCAAAAATTGGAATCCACTTTTCTTCAGTGTAGACTTTATGAGCACCATTTCATCAGAATCCATAGCCCATAACTGCCGACTTCCCGATGTGAGATGTTTCGAAGAGTAATACAGTATCCCAACAAACGGCTGAAAGAACGCTTGGCTAGACTCGAAGCCGTCGAACGACGCAGTGGGTAAGATGACACAAAGATTCAGAATTCAAATGGAAATTCCTAGAGGGAAGATAGCGTTATTTTCGCGAAACACTAATGAATGACTGCAGGACGTTTCTGTTGCCGCCATCGTACATTTCCCGTAAGCACCAGGAAGATGTGTTATGGCTTGTACGGAGGCATATGGACAAAAGTTTTCCCTCGCTCTATTTGCGAATGCATCCAGAAAGAAAATGACTGGTAGTGGTACAAGTTACTCTTCTCTGTACATCATCAGGGTCGCGTGGTCTGAGGCGCCTTGTCACGGTCCGCGCGGCTTCCCCCGTCAGAGGTTCGAGTCCTCCCTCGGGCATGGGTGTGAGTGCTGGCCTTAGGGTAAGTTAGTTTAAGTTAGATTAAGTAGTGCGAAAGCTTAGGTACCGATGACCTCAGCCGTTTGGTCCCATAAGACCTTAGCACAAATTTCCGAAACGCCTAGTGGAGTATGTGTTACTTGGTTGGTGCATAAATTCGAAGCATTTTTGTTTTGTATGTTGGCATTCCGGTTGCTGCGGGTTTATTTATCGATCGTCATTTTTAATTTGTAGTTCACTACTGGTATCTGAGTTTGCGTTTGTCGTTTTGTCATTTGAAGACAGTGAGTGAAGCTGTGGGCTCTAGAAAATGGAGTGCCAAGTGGTGAAATTGGAGCATTTCCGACGTATTGTTCTGTTTCAGTTCAGTAGAGGGGTGACAGAGCGGAGGCAGCCAGAAACATTTGCGCAGCATATGAGGATAACGCCATGGGACAGAGCGCGGCAAAAAAAAGTGATTTTTCGTTTTAAGGAGAATAGTTTTCACATTAGCGACTCTCCCATGTTCAGGTAGACCTTCGGGGTTTGATGAAGATCGTTTAAGCCCATTAATCCACAATGGTCCACGTTAGTGTACTCGAGTACTGGAATAAGTGATGAACTGTGATTATTCCACTATCAAACGACATTTGGGTCCAGCTGGGAAGATTCAAAAATCGGGTGTATAGGTACAACATGCTCTAAGCCAAAATCACAAAAATCAGCGGGTGGCCAAATGTCCATTTCTGCTTGCTCGTTATCAATTGGCTCGTGAACAATACCGACTATTCCTATCCTACGTGACGAGAAGTGGTGTCTTTGGGTAACATAAGGAAACGAAATGAGTGGTTGAGTCCACACAAAGCAGTAACTTCTCATGCAAAGACCTGCGAGCATCCACAATAGATAATGCTATGCGTCTGGTGCGATTTACTACGAATTGCTTCCCCTAGGTGTAACCTTCACTGCTGACATTTATTGTGAATAACAGAGACGTCTTGCAGACGTAATCCAAGAATAACGACCAGGAAGACTGCGTGAAGTGATGCTATTCTACGATACAGCTCGCCCGCATTCCGCTAGACTGACAAAAAAACGTTGTATAGGAGTTGGGTTGGAAAGCCATTCCACACCCACCTTATTCACCTCATCGTGCGTTCCCAGATTTTCACCTTTTCCTATATCGATTGAAAAACCTTCAAGGAACTTCCTTTCCGGATGAAAATGCGCCCCAAAATGCTCGACGAGTTCTTCGCCTGAAAACCACGTGATTTATCCTGTCACCCCAGCGTTGGCAGACTGTTGTAAGTAGTGTTATTAGTGAGTAAAGTCTCTGTTATGCGTTTCTATTGTGTTTGTTAAACTTGTGGGAAAACGCTACGAACTTATGCACCAACCTAAGATAAAATAAGAGAAAAATAAGAATCATGTGGGGAAATAATTTTCAAACATCTCGCGAGATAGCGCAGTGGCTAAAACACTGGTCTCGTATTCGGGAGGATGTTGGTTCGAATCTTTCACCATTCTTATCTGCTACCACTGTGGGGTTTTTCAAAGTGTACTGTTTTTTCTTCTTTTTTGTGATTTGCAGCCAACTGCTCTCGGAAACCGATAAAAACTAGCAACGCTGGGCACAGTGTGCAGTCATTTAAGCATTTAATCATAGTTCAAGTGTACTGTGCGTTGTAAGAAGAAAGGGCAATATGAGCTCGTCCGCTTGTGGGTAGTTAGGTGGTTTACGAGCGCGACCCCTGGGTGTCGTGGCATTGTGTGGGCGCTAGCAGAAGACCCCCGGTAAGAGGAGAGAGAGCGCGGCCGGTGCTGGCGGCGCAGTATTTTGGTTCCCAGAGAGCAGAGCGGCGTTTGTTTCCGCTCGTAAACCGACGGCGGGCCGCCGCGCCGTGTCCGCTGACAGCTCGCGCACGCCGACACCACGTGTTGCCGCTGTCACTCCGGGCCGGCGCCTGCAGCGTGCTTTCAGCACTCGGTCACCAGCGCGGCCGCGGCGGCTTGGCTCGCTGAAACACCAGCCTCCTCGTTCCTCTCTTCCTTTGTTTGCTCCATTTTCTTTGGGGGAGGGGATTGGGGGAATTATAGTCAATGATAACTAGGGACTGCTATGGAGGGTTGCTGGCCAATTACATCTACACTATGTGATCAAAAGTATCCGGACACCCCCAAAAACACACGTTTTCCATATTAGGTGGATTGTGCTGCCACCTACTGCCAGGTACTCCATATCAGCGACCTCAGTAGTCATTAGACATCGTGAGAGAGCAGAATGGGGGGGCTCCGCGGAGCTCACGCACTTCCAAAGTGATCAGGTGATTGGGTCTCACTTGTGTCATACGTCTGTACGAGAGATTTCCACACTCCTAAACACCCCTAGGTCGACTGTTTCCGATGTGATAGTGAAGTGGAAACGTGAAGGGGCACGTACAGCACAAAAGCGTACAGGCCGACCTCGTCTGTTGACTGACAGAGACCACCGACCGTTGAAGAGGTTCGTAATATGTAATAGGCAGACTTCTATCCAGACCAACACACAGGAATTCCAAACTGCATCAGGATCCACTGCAAATACTATGACAGCTAGGCGGGAGGTGAGAAAATTTGGATTTCATGGCCAAGCGGCTGCTCATAAGCAACACATCACGCCGGTAAATGCCAAACGACGTCTCGCTTGCTGTAAGGAGCGTAAGCGGTACACAATGTGGCGATCCGTTGGCAGGGTGTGGGTATGGCGAATGCCCGGTGAACGTCATCTGCCAGCGTGTGTAGTGCCAACAGTAAATTTCGGAGGCGGTGGTGTTATGGTATGGTCGTATTTTTCATGGAGGTGGCTTTAATCCCTTGTTGTTTTGCGTGGCACTATCACAGCACAGGCCTACAAAGATGTTTTAAGCACCTTCGTGCTTCCCACTGTTGAAGAGCAATTCGAGGATGGCGATTGTATCTTTCAACACGATCGAGCACTTGTTCATAATGCACGGCCTGTGGCGGAGTGGTTACGCGACAATAACATCCCTGTAATGGACTGGTCTGCACAGAATCCTGACCTGAATCCTGTAGAACACCTTTGGGATGTTTTGGAACACCCACTTCGTGTCAGGCCTCACCGGCCGACATCGATACCTCTCCTCAGTGCAGCACTCCTTGCAGCACTCCTTGAAGGATGGGCTGTCATTCCCCAGGAAACCTTCCAGCACCTGACTGAGCGTATGCCTGCGAGAGTGGAAGCTGTCATCAAGGCTAAGGGTGGACCAACACCATACTGAATTCGAGCATTACCTGTGGAGGATGCCACGAACATGTAAGTCATTTTCAGCCAGGTGTCCGGATACTTTTATCACAAAGTGTATATTACTAAACGGCTAACACGCGATACCACACGCGCAGTAGGTTGCCTCTCTAACGGCTTCCAGGGGCAACAAAAATTTGAAATCGGTATTTCGTACAGTTATTGACCGAATTTACAGATTTTAAATGCTGTGATATTTTACTCACCAACAGCTGTAATCATATGCTAAGGGTTTAACACAATAAATCAACTATTACAGTTAGAGACTGTGTACATGTTTTGAGACAGTGTAACTCACGGCGCGCAGATTACCCAGACTGTTTTCAAGCAATATTTGAAAATGAGAGCACTTAAGGTGCCCTGTACTATATCGCACACAACGGTAAGGACAGGTAAGCTGCAGAGTGGTGCAGCAGCTGTCGTCGTAGAAAAGCTGGACAGGAGCATAAAATTATCAGCAAACGAGTTAAATCAATAAACAGAAGATTTACGTAACTTATACATCTCCAAGCTTTACAAAGACTCATTACATATAATGCAGCCAGAAGTAGAGTCCAAGTAATACAATAGCGTCAAGGATGAGGATCTCTGAAGAAGCACCAGCAATGGTGTCACAGCCGCGATTAGGCGGCATCTGCGTAGTGTCACAGGTAAGAGCCTCCAAGTGCGAATGGTGTGTATGGCTGCTGCCCGGTAGTTCTTTATTGCGGCAGCAGAGGACGCTCGAAGTCCACAGCCGCTGCAGGTATGGCTCAGAGGGCGCGCTCCGTTCGTTCTGCCGGATGCCGCACGACCGCTATCGGCGTCCGACGGACCAACTTTGACGCCGGTAGGGTGGTATCGATAAGTGATACCACATGAGGACTTGCAACAAACTTCACACATAATTTCAAATCTGTAAGAAACATTTTCTCGCTGAAACCCACCAAAAACTGACGAAAGGAAAACATTTTCGCTGCTCATGCAATAAAACTGCAGCATACGGCATGACCTTTTAATTTATAACTTATTTTCTACTGACTCTTTTCGCAACACATTTTGCAGACAATATCCACATGTACCTCTGAAAGTACCCGCAAAATTATGTAATTGCACAAGACACCTTGTTCGGGAGTTATGACGTTTTATACATGGGAGTTCGAGTCTTTTACAAAATCGGGGTCGGGGGTTTAGTAGTATAACAATAAGGGCTGCCTACGCCAGCCACCACTCGGCACAGAAACCACCACCGAAGAGGCAAGCGATACGTGATGTTTATGTCACTCTTGAAGAAGTGTGGAATATACTTCCTGTCAGCATGCCTTTCCAATGTCACTACAGAATCACCCATTTGCGATTTTTATTTTATTTTATTTCACAATATTTTACTCTGTAATTTATTGTCAGATATACGAAAAAGATATGTCACTGAATTTATCTTTCACAGGATTTCTATTATGACGCAAAAATACCATAGTTCCATTTAAAAATGTTGCTGATCGTTGTATTTTTTTTCTGGAAAAAGTCGTTCAAGTGTTTTGGTAGTGTTGCCAGATAGTTTTGAATCAAAGATCCTATGCCTGAACTGTTTCCTCGTCATCTCAAAATTAACGTAGTTTTTGTAAATACGACTGTTAGGTTGAGCACCAAGTACATACATCGCTATCTCTCCTTGACAAAGATTATTTCTTAGTACTTGCCAATGTTCAGACGGAGAGACAGGCCTACCAGCTACACGGTGGCAGTTACACAGGGCGATCTAAACTTTTACGATTTAAATTACACACATGGTAGAGAACTCTAAGCGGAGTAAATGTAAATGTCGTGTGACTAGGGCCTCCCGTCGGGTAGACCGTTCTGCGGGTGCAAGTCTTTCGAGTTGACGCCACTTCGGCGACTTGCGCGTCGATGGGGATGAAGAGTTGATGATTGGGACAACGTAACACCCAGTCCCCGAGCAGAGAAAATCACCGACCCAGCCGGGAATCAAACCCTGGCCCTTAGGATTGACATTCTGTCACGCTGACCACTCAGCTACCGGAGGCGGACTCTAAGCGGAGTGAGATATAGAAGCAACTGTGTGAAATGATTATTTAGTTTTTTATTGACGTAAACAACTTATTCCTTCTAGCAATAACATAAGCTCACACTGACTATGCAAACTGACAAACGCTAGTCACAAATGCATGCATCATAACAAAATCCATTGACAGAAGAAGTTACCTGAAAATCATTTGACTCCATTGCTTGCACATTTTGCTTACGATAACAGTGTAATTGCTGCTCCGCCTATATTCTCCACATTATATTCTCCGGATTGTGCATTTAAGTGATAATTGACTCTTTCTTCTTCCACGCCATGTAACACCATCTCGCCATACTCTGATGCACCGACATTTATTTGCCGATAACCTTAACCAGCACTCTGACTATAACGACCAAGTTTCTGGGAAGATTCTATCCATGTAAACAAATCTCTGTACCTCTGTTCAGGTTTACCTGCTTCATCGAAGTACAAGCGTAGCACGTTAGGATACCAATATCGCCTCTGTGAAGCTAATCCTGTCGTCGTTACCAAATGGCAATATATCATTCAGCTAGCGTAGTGGATTAAGATGTTAAAAGCCCAAACTGGCATATTGTTAATTACGAACACTTTGCTATCGAAAATCCAAAATTAACATCCCATCGACGGCGAGGTCATCAGAGACGTAGCACAACCTACGATGGAAGAAGGATAGAGGAGGAAATCAGCCGTGTCCTTTTCAAATGAAGCATCCTGGTATTTGCTTAAAGCGATTTAGGGACACGGCGGCAAACCTAAATCAGGATGGCCAGATGGGAATCTGAACCGCCCTCTTCCTGAACAAGAGTCCAGTGTCTCAAGACTAAGCCACCTCGCTCGAATGCGAATAGAAAGAAAGTGTGAATTTATTCATGAAACCATTTTGAGATTCCCGAGTAACAGTTATGATGATCGAACAAAAGACTCAAAGCAGGTATTTAGTCGTACTGTGCAAGATCACTGTCTTAACGCTGCTCCACTTCTGTTGATTTCGGCAAGCTAAATGTTTCACCGCGTCAGATTACGGTCTTTCACACACTTCAGCTTCAGCTTCAACTTTTTAATCGCAGTCCACAGTAGAGTGCCATTACACGTCACATTATTCCTCCGGCGCCCGCCTCTGCACTGGTTAACTACGAGTACAAGCGAAAAACGAGGCCCTCTTCAATATGTAACAGTTTCAGCGGCGAAAACAGCAAACCGTGATAACACGCGCCAGCGACAAAATGTTTTTCCGCGGAACTCGAGCGTTTCGCGCAGGCTGGCAGGGATAAAAGTGATCAGTCGGAGCGGAGGAATCGAGTGGCGGCAAGTGCGCGGCCCGCACGGAAACTACCCACTATCTAGGCCCATTACCGCGCACCTGCCGCTGAAAGCGAGCCGCCAGCCCACGCCCCCGCAACCGACTCATTTTCCCTCTCGCCCCCGCACCGCGCTCGCACTCCCTTAATGGCTGCGCCGGCCTCGCCGCTTCGCACTTCATTATTGTAAATTAAAACACCATAATAAAGAGCCCTCTCGCGGTCTTTATACCGCACAATCCGTCGAGTGGCTGCCGCCGGCGCCCGCCCACCAAGGAGTATGTCGGTAAGAAATTGCTCTCGCGCAATTATATTTTCTGCTTTTGAGGTGTCCCCGGCACGTATGTGCGAGTGGCGCGGTCATAATTATGGCCGTCCCCAAGTGGACACGCAGCTAACGACTGAGGCGGTTGCAGCGCAGGCGGCCTGCGCAAGCCTCCGCCAAAGACGGCTCGGTTCGCTCTCCCGAAAAGCCTCGGAGCTCTTCTTCCCGCCACAAAAACGGTCGCGGGACGCTCGAGGGCAGGTGGCGGTTATTTCCGCCATTAAGCACGCGAAATAAATGAGCGGCTTAACGCTCCGAGATCGCCCTTCTTGTTCCCGTAGACATTTCTCTTTATTTCTTCCCACCCTGCGCGACCGCCGGCACTTGTTCTGACCGCCGTTTCCTCCTCAGAAGCGAACCGCGTCTAATTTCACGCCCACTTGCTAATTCTTTGTCGGAAGGTAAAGCTCCAGTACCCGCCACTTGCACGTGAGAGTTCACCACGCCTCGCGTGATTCGTCTGAGCTCTGACAAAGATCCACAAAAGGTTCGTCATTCACGCTACGAAACACAAACAGGACTCGCTTAGAACCTGTTACTAATGGTGCAAAGACATACCATTCCCCAACATCTCGTAGGCAAAGTGGATGCATTTCTGACTTTAAATACCAAGGTATGGGGTTCGATTCCGGTCGCTTCTGATATATATATAGTGCAACTAAACTGAGAAATGGTGTCATGTGGCTCCATAAGCTCCTGTCAAAAATAATGCTTGATAAGCGACAATTTTCTATGAATTACTAAATCATTAAATAAAATAAAGTGAGACTTGGATTTTAATAAAATCTTCTCGGGCTTCCAGCTACATCAAGTGGCTAAAATCTCACAAGCTTTCGACCGAGCTCCCCTCGGTCACTGTCAAGCGGTAAATGACTGCCGTGTTGCCGTGGTCTCGTCGTTATATAGCCGCGCTGCTGGCTGTGACGTCAGTGATACTCTCTACCTCGCCAAATATGTCAACGTTTTCATTCCGCGTCCGTCGCGCCCTCTACAACCTCAGGATGGCCGGGTCCCAGGCTGTGCTGTGCTGCAAACCGCCGTCCTTACTGATGGTTTTTTCAGCTATTTTTA
Source organism: Schistocerca nitens (assembly GCF_023898315.1). NCBI lineage: Eukaryota > Metazoa > Arthropoda > Insecta > Orthoptera > Acrididae > Schistocerca > Schistocerca nitens. The sequence continues at coordinate 510,742,778 of NC_064621.1, forward strand.
TTCTATGGCTTCTTTTATAACGCTATCCCAAAATCCCTTCGTCTTCACGATGACGGACGTTTCATTGAATAGAATTCGGTGTCGATTTTCTAAAGCGTGTTCTGTCACGGCTGATTTTTCCACACATCGTAGGCGTAAGCACATCTCTTATTCCGTCCGGCGTACTGTTTGGCAGACATAGTAGCAGCAACACAGACGTGTTGTTTTGTGCACTTCAGGCGTTCTTAGCCCTAGATCGTACTTCACACGTCTCATGAGCTGCTGTAGTTTTGCTGGGGGCCTTGACACTGATTAAATGTTTGTCTGTTTAGGAGCCGGCTAATCTTTCCTGACGCTGTGCTATAGAATGACAAAAACGCAAGTTTCTTGCTGTCTTCTTCGGTGGTCCTTTTCGGAGGTAGATTAGTTCGAGTCGCAGATTTTCAACCTCTAAGACGACTTTAGCACGGTGGACTAGGGTGTTGAGAACGCCACGTTTTTGTGTCGGAGGGTGGTAGATGAGAGCGTGCAGACACTGGTCTGTGCGCGTGGGTTTTCTATAGACACTGTGCTGAGGTGCCCATTGTTTCTTCGGCGAACGAGGAGGTCAAGGAAGCTCAGTACACTATCTATCTCTACTTCCATCGTAAACCAAGCTGTATGCTCTTTTTCACTTTATCTGTGAAGTGATTCACCCAGTTAGTTATAGCGAGCAACAGGAGCCCAACATGTCTTTCACACGACCGAAATACGCTACAGGTAAAACAATTCATTTAGTTCCAAAATATTTCATGTTGGTAGTAGTGTAACACTGTAACCTACTGTTTAATAAGCGATCGGATTCGGTCAATAAGTATCTTCCAGCACAATTTTGGTTAACAGCTAACGTTATGTTGGAATACAATGACGACAAAAAGGAGCACGATGTCGTTCGGGACTTGATGTCGATTTTAGCGTGCATCGACCGTCACTTACTTAGCTATGCACTGCTTGTTGAATTTTATGCTTCCTAACTAAGGAAGTGACGCCACGTTCGCCAAAATTAGCATCATGGTTCAAATGGCTCAGAGCACTATGGGACTTAACATCTGAGGTCATCAGTCCCCTAGAACTTACAACTACTTAAAGCTAACTAACCTAAGGACATCACACACATCCATGCCCGAGGCAGGATTCGAACCTGCGACCGTAGCAGTCGCGCGGTTCCGGACTGAAGCGCCTAGACCCGCGCGGCCACCGCGGCCGGCCTTGGCATCATGCTTCTACTGACTTTTTGACACTGGGTTCCTTTTTTGATGTCAATGTATTCCAATGTAACTCTTGCTGTTAAGCAAACCTCTGCTAGAAAATAATCTCTGACCGGAACTGACAGCTTATTAAAGAACACTTTCAGCGGCAATTTGGAGTGTTTGGAGCCACTAGACCACGAGCTGCGGACGACACTGACCGAGGGAACTATAAAGGCACAACGGTACTTCACAGACATCCTGCGTCTTCATGTGTTATCTTTTATGCGACAGTATTGTGGGGACATTTTTCAACGGGACATCCTCGTCCGCCCACGGCACGTGTCTATATGATCTATCTTCGTGATATGTGAGGTACTCCCATGGCCAGCAAGATCCCCGATCTGGTCCCAGTAGAACATGTCTGGGACCAGCTTGGACATCAATTCCGTCCCAGTGCCAGTATCCAGAATATCGAGGGCCGCTTACAATTGTTGTGGGGCAGTTTTTCTCAGGAGAGGATACAATGGCTGTATGACACCTTTCCTATCCGTCTCAGCGCACGCGTCGAGACCACATGGGGTGCAACGTCATACTGATGTGTGTGCTTGTACTGCCAAGTTCTATGTAAATTTAACTGTGTTTTGTAAGCACTGAAGTAAAATCACATACCCTCTCTGCCCCTGGACTTTCGTCTCGTTCTTGTGAGTGCTTAATTATTATTAATTTTTTTTGTCAGTAAGTATATTTTGGAATTAAACTGAGTTTTACAGCTGGTTCTTGTTAAAGGAAAACGAAGTGCTTATGATCGAGCAACTTCATTTACGATGTGGCCACGTGCACATCTAAATACGATAGCTCCTTTCTGCCGTTCTGTCACCTCTCCACATCTATCCACCTTACTGCACTGAGTCCATAAAACCGCCGAGCGGTTCTAGGCGCTTCAGTCTGGAACCGCGCGACCGCTACGGTCGCAGGTTCGAATCCTGCCTCGGGCATGGATGTGTGTGATGTCCTTAGGTTAGTTAGGTTTAAGTAGTTCTAAGTTCTAGGGACTGATGACCTCAGATGTTGAGTCCCATAGTGCTCAGAGCCATTTTTCCATAAAACCGGTTGCGCGCGATCGCGCATCACACACACACACACACACACACACACACACACACACACACGTCACTTCACTTCATTGCCATGGGTCACGTCAGCGGTAGAAGGGGACATGACTTCCTAGTAGGGGCAGCTTCCTCAGTTCCCCAAAGCGACCAGTGTGCCCTTTTCAAGGAGTAGGCTAATATTTCGAGCTTGTGTACTCTTTACCACTTGCCGCTGCGGAGGACAGTTGTAGACGTGGCTGGACGAAGCGCCTCTCTCGCGGCTCGGCGGGGGCGCTGCGAAGAGCGCCGGCGAGTACAATCGGCGCGAGGACAGCGACGGCGGGCGTCGGCGTCGGGCGCGATAAAAATACAGCCCCGTGTCAGGGCGGGCGCTGTGACACCGGAAGTGAAGGAGTTATGTGTGGATATCGCTACCTCCTAGCCTCTCGCCATCCACTTGCTAAATATACTCTCGCGCGCAGCTGTCACGCCAGATTCCGTCGCTGCGCGCCCGCGCCCAAAACCTCTCACTGGAGACAGCACGTCCCCGCGGCTCCAGCAAACTGGGTAGCAGCTGACTGCCACCTCACTGCCTCATTACGACGTAGGCTTATCAGATGTAATTGCACTTCATTACATTTCCTGGCGTATGTCTTCCTTAGTCCCTGTGTAGCAGCATTGGGCGTAAATTAGCCGAGTGTATGTCTCACTTTGATTATGCCGTTTACTTCTATATCTCTACTCCGCCAGCCACATTACGGTGTATGACTGAGACTACACTTGCTGCCATCATTATTTCTTTCATGTTCCATTTGCGATTGGTGCGAGGAAAGGACGACTTTCGATGAGCATTCCTGAAAGCTTTAATTCCTCTGATATGATCGTCATGATCGTTTCGCTGGACGTATGTGAACAGTAGTAGCTCTTACTGGAGTGTATGCTTTCGCGATTTTAACGAGAAACTTTTGTGTGATGTACAACGCCACTCTTGTAATGTCAGCCACTGAAGTTTGTTAAGCATCTTTGTTACCGGTAGGACGTGGGGCTCTCGACCGCAAACCCTAAGAACGATGACACTAGCAATATGTTTCAGTGCTGCAGAGTATGCGTGCCCAACATGATAGAAATCTACCCACGCATACATATTTGACAAGGCGCTAAACGAAAGGGGTAGGCTTATTATATGTTATTTTTTGTGAACACTTCTCTTCGAGAAACAGCGGTCTGGCTAATGATACCTTAAAAATGGATTACAGGCTCGAACGCAACAATATTTATTTCTGTGTTAACCGGTTTCAGTCAGTATTTGACCATCCTCAGACCCCCACAAAATGTAGTAGGTGGTAACGGTGAATGGAGTGGGTGTTGTGACTCCACGAACTGTTGACATTCGCTGAGTCACAACACCAGTCCATTCACCGCTACCACCTACTACATGGTATGAGGATCTGACGATGGTCAAATACTGACTTAAACCGGTTACAATCGAAATAGGCCTAAATGTTTTTGCGGTCGAGACTGTTTGTAATTCATTTTTAAAGTATTACTACGTACTGTGTCAAACCTATGCTACTTGTAAGATTCTATCAGCTCGTTGGCACCGTGCTACTAGGTATTCGTCGTATTGTAGCTGCCAACGCTAGGAGAACGAATCAGGCACAACAAGGAAACCACTAAATATATGGGCACGTTCCAGTAGCCCAGAGGTTGAGGTCCACAAGAAGTTTCCTCAAAACCACCTAAGTCTTGCAAACAACAGCAGCTGCAGGAAGGAGAAAACTGTGGATTTTTCGACTAGAGAATATCTGGCTTCTCCCTTCGGAAAACTTTCCACGTCGTCATGAACAGAATTGGACCGTGTCGACGTCACTAGACAGTCTTCGTTCTGGAGTTGGAAAACCCAGGGACAACCTCTAAAAATTGCACTCTCCTTGTATATTACCAAGTGAATGGAACACCTATTGTATTGTCAGTTGTGCCCTGCATCTTGCACAGAAGATATACTGCTAGAGACTCAGGAAGCAAACGAAGTTACAAGAGTTTGGTCAACAGTAGTCTAACTTTATTATTTCACTTGGTGTTAATGGTAATTACCATCTATTGTATTTGTTTCTAACTCCAATAAATAAACAACGTTCTCCTGCTTGCTAAAGGAACCCACGGCAAAGTGCTTGGATCCTGCCTACCTCTTTTATTCATCCAGCTTGGTAAGGGTCCCAGACTGCCGAGTAACGCTCAAGAATGTGTAGAACGTGTCTCTTGAAGCCCCGTTTTTCGTGGACGAATTAAATTTGCTTCAGGCTCTGCCAGTTTTAACCTTGCCAATGTTTTTCTAACAACTAGTTGCATATAATCGTTTCGCCTTAGGTCGCTACGGACGGTTACTCCTATGTTTTTTCCCCACATTTCTCTACATCTACATGATTACTTCGCAACTCACAATTTAAGTGTTTAGCAGAGAGTTCACACAAAAACCTTTCAGACATTTTACCGTTCCACTGTCGCATAGTATGTGGGAATAATTAACAGCTACATCTTTCCGTGCGAGCTCCGATTTCCCGTATTTTATCACGATGGTCATTTCTCCCAAAGTAGGTGGAAGTCAACAGAATTCTTTGGCATTCGGATGAGACAGTCGGTGACAGCAAATTCGTGAAAAGATCTCGCCGCAACGAAAATCGTCTTTGATTGCCACACCAACTCACTTATCATATCTGTGACACTTTCTCCTCATTTCGCGATAATACAAAACGAGCTGCCCGTCTTCGAACTTTTTCGATGTCTTTCAACAATAGTATCGGACAAAGGATCCCATTCGCACGGCAGTATCGCGGAAGAGGACGGACAAACGTAATGTACGGAATCTCTATTGTAGTTCTGTTGCATCTTCTAAGTGTCCTGCTCATAAAATGCAGTCTTTGGTTCGCGTTTCCTATAACATTTTTAATGTGATGGTTCCAGTTAGACTTGTTCGTAACTGTAGTCCCTAGTTGTAGCTGCATCACAACTTTATTGTTTTCGATGATTTATAGCCTATAACGTAATCTATCAGTAATGTATGTACAAGGTGTCCCAAATCGCATTTTTCGACTGCACGCTCCAATATGTTACTAGAGAAAAATGAATTCCGGTTGATCTCCTTTGGTCTATTTCAGTACGTGCAATTCTTTTAGCATGTCCGACAATTAAACTGCACTCTAACTCAGTTTATTTTCGCAGTAACAAGTTTTCATTCACAGAGATAATAGTCTGTTGTTTCTTTCGCCACCACATTAATGCTATCTTTGGCAGGTATTTAGCAACTGTGATCTTAGTCATAATCTTTGTCACAAAATATAAAGGCTAAATATCAGGTGACAAAGAGAGATCACGATGTTAGGCTCCTGCTACAAATCCAGCGTTCAGAAAATGTACTGTCTAGGATACGTCTTTGTTCGATCTACAGAGCGAAGTGGCGTCTACTTCATTCCTTATCTTCTCACAATCCGAGCTTGTTCTTCGTTGCTTTGTGAACTTGTTGTCATAAGTTTCACAATGTTTCAATATTTTTTCTTCGTAAGCTGATGAAAGCACAGAGTTTCCGTATGTATGGAAAAAATGGCTCTGAGCACTATGGGACTTAACATCTGAGGTCATCAGTCCCCTAGAACTTAGAACTACTTAAACCTAACTAACCTAAGGACATTACACACTTCCATGCCCGAGGTAGGATCCGAACCTGCGACCGTAGCGGTCGCGCGGTTCCAGACTGAAGCGCCTAGAACCGCTCGGCCACAAAGGCCGGCATATGTATGGATAAAGGCATACAGTAAAAATCCCCCTTCTAAATACTATTAATCTGAGTAGTAATCGTATAGTCTAGTATCCAAATTATAACTGAAGTTAACTGGTAGTTTAATAACCAGTTCCTTTGTCTTACTGGTAATCAGCAACTCTGTGTCATGCTCTTTGTATCGTATAGCCCATGTAAGCTTGCATGTTACTTCGTAATTAGCTAGGCTAATATGCCACCTCGTCTCCGACGCCATATTTTAAAACGAATGACCATGCCCCACCAATAATTATTAAACTACGCAAAAGAAATATTCCGCTGATGAAATTAAAAATCGTAAAAATAAAAGTACTTCAAACTGCCTCACCCTCTACCACGTAGTTATTTTATTCTTCTTTATGCACTTCAGAATAAAATTAAGAAATACTTCATTTCACGTCGGACATCGAACAACAAATAATAGCAGAGACAAAAACACTCTTCTCGATTAGCGCACAAGATTGCTGAAGCACTGATAATACACAGAAAACCTTTACAGACACACACCAAATGAAGCAGTGCGTGACTTTAGCGCCACGCGATAGGTGTTTTATAGCAAAACGAAATCTGAAGTGGAAGACTGCCTCTACCCAGCACAAATACGCTTGTAAAAAGCATTTATATCCGACAGAAGATCTAACTGATTGCAAACATTCGAATCATGGTTGTTTTATTATTCAAGGTACCTTCTACGAATAATCAGTAATGTGGCGTATTGGGTACCGCACTGGAGAGGTAGTCTGGTGAAGTCTGATTCGTGTTCCCTTCCACCTGTCCTAATTAGGATTCCGTAGCTCTGTTCTCGCAAATGTCTGGATAGTCACTTCCACACGACTACGACCGGTTCAAGCTTACAGCCTTTATCTTGCACTGAGTAACCTCCATGTTATCCCAGACATGGATAATATCTTACAATGTGGCAATTTAAAAGTGATACCGAGCCGCAGGCCACTGTAAGCAACGTGTTCCTTGTCTAAAGCCGAATATTTCACAACTTGTTCGGTTATATTGATTCGTCGTTAAGACCACTGCCTGTCTAAGGCTGTAGTAGGTATGTAGAAGACGAGTACAGTTACACTATATCGTGAAATATAGTTAAGATAATTTCAAATCTCTGGCGTATGGGGCGGTGTTCGGTTTTCATTTGACTGCCTCTCAAATAAGACAAGAGATTGTTTTCTGAAACGCAGAGCAGTTCACAGCCATTAGGAAAGCTTTCGAAGCGTAATGGGGGAGGAGGGATGTGGTTAAATCGTTGTGACTTTTATGTCACTGCTCAAATACGAGAGAACTTCCAAAACTGAGTTATACACTATCATGGCAAGGCAGGTAACTTTTACTGAATGCTATACTACACTTCAAAGTGACACACATACATGACACTATTTTTAAACATAGTCTCCCAGTCTGTAAACAACAGCTGGAACGTTCTACCAATCGTTCAATTCCTCGACGCTAGAAATCTGCTCCGTGGTCACGGAGCCATTCGAAATTCCTCATCGTTGAAAAATCTCTTCTCCCCGCCCCTCCCCCCTCTTCTGATGTTCTTTCAGCTATTCGAAAAGATAGAAACCGCGTGGTGCAAGGTCTGGCCTTCTCGATCAGTATCACCTACGTCTGTAAGCCTTGGTCAAATTGTTGGTACCATTTTACTACTGCTAGACACGACATTGTAATCAGTCCACATACCGCCCGAATTTCACGGTGAAACTACGTGCAATTCGGACATTTTTCCCACGAGGTTCGTACTGTCCCGCGTTCCAGTTGCCGCATCATTTTAATACCACAATGCGATGCACCTGTTAAACTTTTTCGCAGCAGAACCATGTCTGCAGGAAACCGTCGTTTTCACTCTTCTGAAATAAACCACTCTTGCTACGCGATGGTCTTTGTTGTGGACTGGCAAGACAGCCAATCCACAGTGACGGGTAGCCGAAAGGCACGCGTTCAAAGCTCACGCAGACTGGTGTGAGGCCTGGAACAATTAAAGGAGTTGAGTCTAATAAGAAAAGAACGTAGTTCTTGGAATACTTAACATTAATCCATAACTGGTGTACATCGCTCTTGACGGTACATGTTTTATAATTTCAATATTAACTGGTAATGGCGCCTTGCTAGGTCGTAGCAAATGACGTAGCTGAAGGCTATGCTAACTATCGTCTCGGCAAATGAGAGCGTAATTGTCAGTGAACCATTCCTAGCAACGTCGGCTGTACAACTGGGCGAGTGCCAGGACGTCTCTCTAGACCTGCCGTGGGGCGGCGCTCGGTCTGCAATCACTGACAGTGGCGACACGCAGGTCCGACGTATACTAGCGGACCGCGGCCGATTTAAATGCTACCACCTAGCAAGTGTGGTGTCTGGCGGTGACACCACATTCCTCCCCCGCAAATCGGCGTACGGTTGTGTTATAAGGCTTCCGCCCGCCGTGGGGAGGACCCCATGTTGACGTATGCGACGAGGTGGGGAGCCTAACAACAGGCGAGGCTGTGCCACCCGCACCCGGCCATTCGGTCCGAGGGGAGCTAGGAAACGCCTGAAAACCTAGTCCAGGGTGCACGCCAACATGCGGTGTATGCGCCCTTAGAGAGACTGGAGGGACCGAAGGGTCGACCTCCATCGGGGCGGTGCACCCGACGGGCGAAGACGACATCTGGTCCGGAGCGGGCAAGAGGTCCATGTCGGAGGACAGCTGGTCACGGGAAGCGATCGGCGGCGCGTGACCCAGGGAGGCGCCCGGTGGCTGCAGCGAAGCGTCCACTGCGGGCGTCGCCGGCGGGAGAGCAGGCGGCGGCGGCGGCGCGTCGCCATGGGGCAAAATGGAAGGCAGCGTCGGTAACACCTGGGGATGAGGCGAGCCAGTAGATGGGTCCCCAGGGCGCTGACCGGACGGCACCGTCGCTGAAAGCAGATGGGGAGCGGCAGAACCCGTGCGACGACAGAGGCGCAGCTGATTGAGATGCCGACGCACCTCACCAGAGGCCCCCAAAACCAGATACATAGCGCGGCCGAGGCAGCGAAGAATGCGCCCTGCGAGCCAACGCCGTGAACCGCGATAGTTGCGATAGTATACAACGTCGCCTGGAGCAAAAGCAGGTGGCTGCCGCTGCACAGCAACCTGATGCGGCGGATGTAGCAAAGACACCAAGGTTCGAAGAGGACGACCGTGCAACAACTCAGCCGGCGAGCGACCATCTCGGGGCTGAGAGCGATACGAGGACAAAAAGAGCAATAACGCGTCCTCCCGAGAATGCGACTCTTTCAGCTTCAACATCTGTGACTTGAAAGTCCGGACCAGTCTTTCAGCGGCACCGTTTGACTGAGGCGAAAACGGCGCGGATGTCAGATGTTGAATACCATTGGCCTTGCAGAATGACTGAAATTCTGCGGACATGAATTGTGGGCCATTGTCGGAAACAATAGTCTGTGGAAGACCTTCAATACAAAAGATAGCGGATAACGCTTGGATGGTGGCAGATGACGTCGTGGAAGACATCCGGACAACAAAAGGAAAATTACAGAATGAATCGACCAGAACCAACCATCTAGCATTCCAGAATGGACCAGCGAAATCGATGGGTAAGCGTTGCCAAGGGGAAGTGGCTTTCGGCCATGCAAAGGAGTTCCGCGGCGGTGCGGATTGTTGTTCGGCACACGCCATGCAAGAAGAGCACATATTCGTAATCGCAGCATGGATTCCGAACCAAGTACAGTGCTGACGAGCAAGTTGTTTCGTTCGCACTACACCCCAATGTCCTTGGTGGAGAAGCCGTAATACAGAGGACTGTAACGAACGTGGGACCACGACCCTGGACTGAGCATTATCAGAACGCAACAGCAAAACAGCACGTCGAACAAAAAGTCTCTCCTTGTGAGCAAAAAATCGGCGAACCAAGGGATCCTCGATCCGTGACTTTGACAAGGGCCATTGCGTAGCAACAAAACGCAAAACGGTAGCAAGGACAGGGTCAGCAGCTGTGGCTGTAGCTACACGACGAAAATCAATCGGAAACGATTCGACCACGTCATCGGTTTCCGAATCAATGAACATGCAAGCAAGTTCGGAGGAATCGAATGCTGTATCCTCAGCAACAGGCAAACGGGACAACGCATCAGCGTTTCCGTGCTGAGCAGTGGACCGATACAAGATATCGTAGCGGTACTGCGAGAGGAAAATAGACCAGCGAATGAATTTCTGCGCTGTACGTGGAGGTACATGCTTGTTCGGATGAAAAAGCGATGTCAAAGGTGTGTGGTCTGTGATGATGGTAAAGTGACGACCATGCAAGAAATCGTGAAACTTTTGAACACCAAATACGAGAGCCAAAGCTTCTTTCTCAATCTGTGAATAATTTCTTTGCGCAGACGAGAGCAATTTGGACGCAAAGGCAATAGGGCGATCATGCGATCCATCTTTGTGCGCAAGCACAGCACCGATCCCGAAATCCGATGCATCTACCATCAACAAAAGGGGTTTCTGGGGATCGAATGGCGTAAGGCAAGTATTTGAAAGCAACGCCGATTTCAACTGGCGAAAGGCGCGTTCGCATTCCGTCGTCCAGACAAACGGAACACCTTTACGGCGTAAGCGATGAAGCGGAGCTGAAATGGAAGAGGCGTTGCGCACATATTTCTTATAGTAATTCATTTTTCCCAGCACACTCTGTAGCTGCTTCAAATTCTGCGGCGAAGGCAAGTCTTGTATGGCACGGAGGTGCTCGGGACTGGGATGTATGCCTTGGGCATTGATTGCATATCCCATCCTCGTCGCCAAACTGTTGTGGACTGGCAAGACAGCCAATCCACAGTGACGGGTAGCCGAAAGGCACGCGTTCAAAGCTCACGCAGACTGGTGTGAGGCCTGGAACAATTAAAGGAGTTGAGTCTAATAAGAAAAGAACGTAGTTCTTGGAATACTTAACATTAATCCATAACTGGTGTACATCGCTCTTGACGGTACATGTTTTATAATTTCAATATTAACTGGTAATGGCGCCTTGCTAGGTCGTAGCAAATGACGTAGCTGAAGGCTATGCTAACTATCGTCTCGGCAAATGAGAGCGTAATTGTCAGTGAACCATTCCTAGCAACGTCGGCTGTACAACTGGGCGAGTGCCAGGACGTCTCTCTAGACCTGCCGTGGGGCGGCGCTCGGTCTGCAATCACTGACAGTGGCGACACGCGGGTCCGACGTATACTAGCGGACCGCGGCCGATTTAAATGCTACCACCTAGCAAGTGTGGTGTCTGGCGGTGACACCACAGTCTTCACTTGGGACGATATATTTAACTTGCTTTTTGAAGCCCCATGTATTTATTGAGCTTCCCTCTCGGTGTCAGATGATTCAATAGACGCTCTAAATACTTGAGGGATCACGAAATTCGAAGTGAGGCACGTGCGTCGTCACGTACTCTAACTGGACTACGCCCTCGCAGCAAATGGAATCACACAGAGGGTGTAACACGCAACCCGTAGTCTCGAACTGAGGCCGTGAGAACAAGTCGAGGGACGCCGCGTCCACGGATTTCAAACAAAATAACGGAGAGACCTTTAATGAAAGTTTGCCGTGCATCTGCATTTAAAATTACGCTTTACACAAAATATCGGGCCCTTTTGGTGCGCGCCTCCCATCCGAACCTCCAGTCGATACATAATTACATGTGTAAATGAGTATGTGCGGATGAAAGCAATAATTACAAAAGATAACGCGATGCCGCCGTTTTCAAGCCGGAAAGGAAAAAAAATAAAGCACGAGAAAAAATAATAACGACCTCTACATATTTGAACCGGTATCGCAACACAGTGACATGCGAGTTGCTAAGCACTCTCTTTCTCTCTATCTCTCAGATGATCCATAGCTAGTCTACCTACAGGAACCCAACCATTTTTTTCTGAACGAAGACCACAAATCGACGATGATAATCTGCCGTCAGGCGTAACGCATATGTATGGCTTCTTTTTTTCCAGTAACAGACGAGCGCCCCTGGATCAGAAGCAGGAGGCCTATGTGTGTTCTTTATTCGGAGGGATTATCGGCGGCCAGCGAAAGCGTCTGCCGGCATTCACAGCGGGCGATGGTACGGGATCATCACCCTTTCTAACAGGGCCGAGCAGCTTCTGTGCAAAACAGCTCATTGCTGTGGAATGGAAAGGCGAAAAAAAGAAAAATCAGTAACGGGAATGGTCGCTGCCACAAATCACCCTCGAATTCGTACCCCACCTCGTCCCCAGACACCCTCACACAAATAACATTCCCTGCCCTGAACATCTCCGTCCAATACGACAGTTTAAATCGCGCCCGATTTTAACTTTTTTCCCCTCCTCCTTTTTTAACGTTTACTGATACGCGTAATTATAGCGAATGTAATGTGACGGACGGGCAGGCACTGCGGATGGAGCCGCGACGCATATTGTATCGACCCGGTTCTTAACTCGATTATCGCATACCGAGCTGGCACGACAGCGATCGCGTATCGCGGGGGGCGGGAGTCAGAGGGAGACGGAATTGGGGTTTCGCTCGCTCTCTGCGTCCCTGCGGTCGCCCTCCGCGATGATGCTGATGATGCGGCTGTCATGACGGTGATGACGCTCGCGTCGCAGCAGCCGCGCGCTCAAAACCACCGGACAAACAGGAACACGCATCCCGGCACACACACGCCAAACGCGCGTTCTCTTTTTCCTACCCGTATCTGCTTCTCCTCCATACCCCCTCCCCTTCCACCACCCACTCCCTCTTTCCAGTAACACTCCCGCTTCCCCCAACCCCTTTCCTCTGCTTTCCCGAGCACCGGCACAATTATAAACGAATCGATAATTGGCAGTTGTAATTGAGCGTACATAAACTCGATAGTTAGCCAATGAAAAGCGGGGGAGGCGACGCTTTGAAGCTGGCGATTGATCTCTGATGCGTGTACCAACAAACAGTGTTAGCCCATAATTGGGCGAGAGCTTTCCGCAGCGGCAGCGCCCGGTGGCCGCATCGGCGGCGAGCGACACTGGGAAACAAACGACGCGCGAACCAGACCGCCGCGCCGCAGCGAACTGGCGCTGACTTATCTCGTCGTGAACACACAGTCTCCCCTGACTGTGTGTTCACGACGAGAACACACCAGCTTTTCAGACAAGCTGTCTGCGTTCTACAGCGACCATTGAGGAGGGCGGTTAAAAAAAAAAAAAAAAAAAACGAAATCAGCGAGAGGATCACTCGTGAGTTCCACAGTACTAACAGCAGTCAAGTTAGGACAACGACTGTGCATAGTTAAAAGCAATGGGGAAAATGTTCCAGCAGCTCCTCACAAGTCACATATTTCTTTAGTCAGTGTTGAGCGTCGCTTGAGGTTTTGTACAGGACGTCACCACTGGACAGTGAATGACTGTAAACGAGTGATGACTCACGCTTTACCTTGTGGCAATTCGGTGGAAAGGTCTGGGTTTGGTGGATGCCTGGAGAACATTATCTGCTATCATGTGTAGAGCTGATAGTGAAGTACGGATGAGGTAGTGCGACTGTATGGGGATGTGTATCGTGGTTGGTATGTTGTCTCCTTCTTGCGCTTAAGGATATGAATATATTTTACAGCACTGCGTACTGCATAGAGTACTGGAGCAGTTCGAAGATGATTATTCTTTGTATTAGTATGACAGTACACCCTGTCATAAAGTAACATCTATGAGACAATGGTTTGTGGACAATAATATTCCTGAAACGGACTGGTCTGTGCGGTGTCGCAACTTTTACCCAATGGAATACCTGTAGGATGAGTTAGAACGTCTACTTCGCTCCACACACCAGCAGCGTACCTCACCACCTACTCTAGTTATTGAAATGTTGAAATTACTGCAGCTAGTCTGAACCTTTCATTTTCAAAAATTTCATAGGTATATTTTTCAGTGAGGTATGACAGTCCCTTTTTAAATTAAAATACTCTGAGGTTTACGCCCCCCCCCCCAAAAAAAAACGTACTGCATCTCGTACTTCTTTCAGAGAGTCATGTTTCGGTGGACAGTGTACAATGGCTCTTTTTTTTTTAATGACATATTTAATTGTATACGAACTTGCCGGATTAGGTGTAGAGGCATTCCTATTTAAGAGTTAATTATTCCGTGTTTAACCAGTAAAATGGATAAATTATTGTATAATCAATTCGCTACTAAAATTTCTTCTTATAGTTTCCTAACTAGGAAGCAAAAGTGGCGTGAATTTATAAGATCTGCACCGGGCCATGAGTCACACGAGTGAAACCGTTTAAAATAAATAAATAAAAATTTTGAAAAATTCGGGCATTAACATTTTTTGTCTACGTTTTCGTGATTGGAAATCTGTTCTATTTGTGGTGATCGTGTCGGTGTAGTAAGATATACAAAGAGCTTCTTTTAAATTACAATGACATTTTCCATGCAGTACTGACTGTTCTCATTTCAGCTAGCGAGACGACGGTATTTTTCCATTTTTAATGGGGATTCGTTAAGTCTCGGTCCGCTAGACTTGATTTTTCTCTTCCATTTTTGCTACGTACAATCTCAATTGAATGCTTGCGTAAATTCATCCACATGTTCCCACCAATCATGTTCTAATCTTGTTTCCACTTAGCGCAAAAACTGTCAGACTCCGACAGGCCGTTGGACCCTCAATAGAAATAAAAGCCTCCCGTTTTGATGTGGGCGTCCTCTGGTAGGACGGAACCTCTTGGGACAGGTGCGCCGGCGGAAGTGGTGCAGCGAGGTTGCTGTTTCCGCAGGAAGAGCAGGCGGCTTCCCTCGGGTCAGGCGACATCTGGGCCTCGCGGACCCGTATTGATTTCGTTGTGAGGCGTCTCCTTGTCTCCCAGACCCGCCGGTCGCCTCAGGAAACGGCCAGAACAACATGCTTGTCCTAGTGCGCCACTTGCTTCCGGACCTCAAAGGGAGTGGCAGGCTGCCCTAAGCATGTATCTCCAGCAAAACGAAGGCGTCACTGTACTCGTATGTAGGGAAACAAATGTAAAGATTCCCTCCCAGCGCACAGGCTTTCTGCTGTTAACTTCCATCGCCTCTGGTGAACGGCTGTGAACTTCATCCACCTTATTACAAGGATGAGTTCCTGCTTCAACTAGCCACTAATAACATCTGCGTCGAAAAATGTTAAACTACAGCCTTCTATCCCACTAACAGCATAGCATGTACATGACATTATTTTGTTGAAGTTATTGGAATTTTTCTATTAATGCAATCGTTGACCTGACAGTTTTGATATCATAGCGCGTATTCAACGTACCGACCTAAGTGGTGCAGTAGTTAGATAACTGGACTCTGTTCAAGAGAAGTCTATTTCACATCCGCATTCGGACATCTCTGTTCACTTCCGTGATTATATAAATCATTTTCGGTGATCTAGAGAAACCTCAGAAAATTTAAAGCAGAGTGACAAACGGGAGATTGAATCATTTCCCGCGACATTATATCTCAGTGTAACTTTGTCCTTGTTACGACCCACCTCTATTTCTAAATAATTTCCGCGTGTTTCAATTTATATTACGCACCAATCAAGAAAATCATCCATTTCTTGGGATAACAACGTAACTCGTTGAGCATTTAGGCCCTGAAGGAACTTCCAGATAATAATAAAATAATGAGAATTTTTTCGGTTCAAATCAACAGAAAGCAATTCGTTTCGTGTCTGACCTTTACAAAGAAAAGAATATTCGCAAATTCCCAGAGGTGAGACAAAGGTTCTTCGCAGTCTATTGACCAACTTTGGGAAGATAAATAGTAACAGCTTGAGGCCCAAGTGAAAGAAAATTTAAAAACTTACTGCTGGATAAATCTTGCCCTCTTTGAAGGAACCATCCCCAGATACACATGATGCAATTTAACAAAACTACAGCCGGCCGCGGTGGTCTAGTGGTTCTAGGCGCTCAGTCAGGAACCGCGCGACTGCTACGGTCGCAGGTTCGAATCCTGCCTCGGGCATGGATGTGTGTGATGTCCTTAGGTTAGTTAGATTTAAGTAGTTCTAAGTTCTAGGGGACTTATGACCACAGATGTTGAGTCCCATAGTGCTCAGAGCCATTTTTGAACAAAACTACAGAAAACCTAACCACCGATTTCGAAGCATGATACTCACGAACTCCATTATTTTAGAATGAGATTTTCACTCTGCAGCGGAGTGTGCGCTGATATGAAACTTCCTGGCAGATTAAAACTGTGTGCCCGACCGAGACTCGAACTCGGGACCTTTGCCTTTCGCGGGCAAGTGCTCTACCATCTGAGCAACCGAAGCAAGACTCACGCCCGGTACTCACAGCTTTACTTCTGCCAGTATCCCGTCCCCTACCTTCCAAACTTTACAGAAGCTCTCATGCGAACCTTGCAGAACTAGCACTCCTGAAAGAAAGCTAGTTCTGCAAGGTTCGCAGGAGAGCTTCTGTAAAGTTTGGAAGGTAGGGGACGAGATACTGGCAGAAGTAAAGCTGTGAGTACCGGGCGTGAGTCGTGCTTCGGTAGCTCAGATGGTAGAGCACTTGCCCGCGAAAGGCAAAGGTCCCGAGTTCGAGTCTCGGTCGGGCACACAGTTTTAATCTGCCACGAAGTTCCATTATTTTAGCTTCGGCCGCCCAGCAGTTCACTGTGAAGATCATTAATATAATTTCTGCTGCTTTCCACCGTCGCACGGAGTATTCCTCGTGGTATTATCGATCTATTTCCCTCAGCTGAATGAATAGTACATGAAGCAATGCGATAAAATAATCAAAGACCCGTTGGAATTGTTTAGAAGCGTAAGTGGCAACATGTTTGCTTTTGCCTGCCTTGACGCCTTTGTTCTCTATGTGCGACTGTTGCTGCTTAATGTACCACGTCAGTCCAAATATTTCGAAACTGTCTTAATAAAAAACAGGGAAAAGTAAAGATAGTGCATTTAATGCTCCAAGTGATTCATTGTCTCCCCCCACTTGAGTGCAACGCGCCGAACGTTCATACAACCATGCGAAACTGGCAGAAAAGTCCTTGTTTGGAATGTTGGCCTACTCGCGCGTCACATTTGCACCTTTTTCGGTCTTAACGAATCATCAGAGACCTATTCGCACTTTGTCATTTTGTGGCTGATTCGTATTGTCACCACCAAGTCTTTTTTTTTTAGGAAATAACCGTCTGCGGTTTTCACTTCTACCGAGTCGCGGCTGACTTCCACGTGTCGTTGGCTTCTGTTCGGTAGTAAAGATGTGCGTGAGAAATTGTGCTCACACTTTTCTCTTCTTCAAACCATTGTGGAGATTGTCTTGAAGACGTTTCTCGATTGTAACTTGTGACACAGCAACGTTGGCACACTACAGTCGCACGTCGATTACTTAACCACTGACTGTTCGCAACTGACAGATAACAAATGCACATTTGTTATTTACAGTTGTTAGTTCAACCTACCACAGTAGTTACTGTACTGACCTCGCTTACAAGCCAGGAATAAAATCGGTCTCGGAACTTTTCGGATGGACGGCGTATATTTTTACCGCGAATAAGTGAGTATGTTGTGCCGTGCCGTGTTTGTGCAGCTGATTACGAAAGGAGAGAGTAAAACCAATATTATTCAACATAGCCTCCTCTCGATTAACACAAAGTGAGTCCTAGCACTCCACGGCCGTATCCAATAAAAGGATCATCATCGGTAGTGTCCTACTTTTGCCGGCCGGAGTGGCCGTGCGGTTCTGGGCGCTACAGTCTGGAACCGAGCGACCGCTACGGTCGCAGGTTCGAATCCTGCCTCGGGCATGGATGTGTGTGATGTCCTTAGGTTAGTTAGGTTTAAGCAGTTCTAAGTTCTAGGGGACTGATGACCTCAGAAGTTAAGTCGCATAGTGCTCAGAGCCATTTGAACCATTTTTTTGTCCTACTTTTATGAGACGCTGTAAAGGGCTTTTGGATTTAACGCAGGACAATGGCGCACAGTTTGACGGTTGGGAACTGTATACGTAGATCTTCCGGCCTCAGTTCAGCAAGAAAAATCTCTCTGGACATAGAAGTTACATAGCTACAGCTCACTTCTTATTTATATTTGTTTTCTTCCCGTGCTGGTTTCAGGACAAAGCACCTTTTTTCACACATTCGGATGCGTTTTTCTCGTTAACCTATAATGTTATTGTGCAGAAATTTCCTGTAGGCACTGCCTACTAGAATTAGTGTTGGGATAAGAGTAGATTTAGCTTCTCGTCTTTACTGTGACATCTGGATTGCGTTATGTTAATATAGTTCTGTTATCTCCTTCGCGTAACCTTACTAGTTGCCGGCCTGTGTGGCCATACGGTTCTAGGCGCTTCAGTTTGGAACCGCGTGACCGCTACGGTCGCAGGTTCGAATCCCGCCTCGGGCATGGATGTGTGTGATGTCCTTAGGTTAGTTAGATTTAAGTAGTTCTAAGTTCTAGGGGACTGATGACCTCAGATGTTGTGTCCCATAGTGCTCAGAGCCATTTGAACCATTTGAACCTTACTAGTTGTCCAGTGGGGATATTAACCGATTATGTCCATGATACCATTTGGCCTTCCTAATAGTGTTATTAACGGGTTGTCCGATCTTCTGGATTTCTTGTACAGGTCCTCTTCTCGTTTCCTGAACCTTCTCCACATTGGTGATTCCCCTGCGGCGTCATGTAGGTATTGCGTCGGTAAATTCGTAGGCACATAGTAGATCCTACGGAGTGTTTTATTCTGCTGAGTTTGTAGCTTGTTCAGATGTGACGCTGTCGCGTTGCCCCCTACAGCACTGGCGTAGTCCATAAACGGTCGTATGAACACATACGTCCTAGACTGGCCGATAGCTCGGAACTCAAATTGATCAAAGGGTACAGGGCACCAAGCATTTGCATCTTCTTCTTCCTTACTTCCTGAATCTGCTGCCTCCAAGAGGAGCTCTCTTCGAGAATAATTCGAAGCTACTAAACTGCAGTTGGTAAACGTGTATGGCTTGTATAGCTAGTGAGAGTCATTTCGTCAGCACCATTGCCTGGCCTTTGGCGTTAAAGCCAACACACCATTTGGCCGACCAATTTTCTACACCGCGGCAGGCTTCCTGGTGTCCGCGGCGCGGCACCTGGGGCCACCTGCTCCGCCTGATGAGCGCTGTAGCGTCGGTGTAGATGGGGCTGTTAACCTGCGCCGTCTTCGGGATGTCCTTAGTATAGAGAAGCATCATTCACAAGCACACATTCTTGTTTAAATTAGTCCAACTATCAAACCGCAGTTTCGCATCGTCAATGCCCACGCCTAAAATGATCAAGCCAGGTTTGCAGTTTGCCATCTACGCTTATTGAGAACAGATCCGCGACCACAAAACAATCGGCAAAGAAACAAATGTAAATAAAACACTTAAACCTAGTTGTAGAACAATTATTTCCAGAAAAATACTTAAATCACTTGAGTACCTACTAACAAAATTCTCCATATAAAATAATGGAGAAGATCGTGAAAAAGGAACCATTTCTTTCACTGCCGAGATTGTAACCGGTTATCTGCAACTCGATCTCCACCACGTTGGTGTACGCTATTCACCTCCTTTACGGGAACAAATCGTAATGCTTTTGATCCTGTAGTTATGGACGAATACAACCGGCTTCGTCAAACTCATTAGATCCGTGTTCAGATGACATTCCCCAGTGAAAATCCTGTAGTATACTGGTCGTGAACGGTCACATTCAGCGGTCGGCCTGGCGTTGGTGGCGGTGCTTACAGAAACGGGCAGGGCGTGGGTGGGCGGCCATTGTGGCGGCTGGCTCGCCGCGACGCCCCACCCCCGCTGTAAACAAAGCGACGTGGCGCACGCGCGGACAATGCCTGCGGCGCTCTCATTAGGTGGCGATTGGCGGATTGCGGGCCTGCCGTGGTCACGTAATTAGCTGCAGCAACCTGCCGACACCACCGCTATGCACAGGGCCCCACCAGCAGCTCGACCTTACTGCGCCCCCCCGCCCCCTCTTACGTTGTCTCTCATTGCGCATTGTCCTTTTCCCCATCTCCTCACGAACGAACGGACAATGGTACTTTCTTCTTACTTTGTCAGCATGTTTCAAAGTCAAAATCATGCCATACGGCTCAATACCACACATACATTTAATCTCTTCGTTGGAATCTCATGGTGTAAAACAGCGGAGAAGCAGGCAGTTCGCAGCGACAGTCCTTTCTCTCGAAACAACAGTCGGTTACTGGTTGAATTACAAGTTTCCTCAAAATTCAGATGAAACTGCAGGGTGTGATTCGCTAGAGATGCAGATGAAGGTGTATATATTGTGTGTGAACTGTATGTGACATATGCTTCCGCAAGCGAAGCCGCGGGCAAAAAACTAGTATTTAATCAAAGTCATATTTGTGAAGCGCTAAGAACCGCTGGTAATATAACCTTTTTCCCTATCTGTTTCGACTGAAACGCTCATTGTCATGCAACTCGTACACAATAATTACTGCAGCAGATTTGCTGTCACTCTTACTGTAAACGCAATTAAAATAAAATTATAAAAATGCCATTCTGTGCCACTAAAATTGAAATACCAATGTCCGTAGTACGAAATTGAAGAATATGATATTTAAAAAGTGTTTGTTACCTGTCGTCAAATGTAAAAGGAACTAATATGATGCATTTTTCTTTTGACGACAAGCAACATTGTACAAATTTATCTCGTCTTCAACTACTTTGCACTACATATTTAATTTTCTCTGATGCAGAGTGGTTTTTATACTTATACTCTAATTAGCGTCACACTGAGAGTGAAAAGATATAAGCTGCTGTAACAATTGTAGATTACTTTCCTTAAAAGAATTTAAGTTTCGCAGGTTCGGACTTCCATAGTTGGATGCATTATCGGTGACTTGTAATTACTTAAAGTACATGTACTGTTCACAGATTCGTGTCATTTTTTTAAATATTGACAGCAGGTTTGGGAACTTCAGGTTTTGTGTGACTTTGTGAGTTTTTGATGTATGCCACCGGTATTCTGAACAACTGCTTCGTGTTACAGTTATCCGTCCTCCGCTGGCTACGCCACACCATTACACACGTGAGTACACAGGGACACATAAAGTCATAAGATTCTGGTGAAAGAAAGGAAAGAAATGAAATAGCGTCACTAAAATTACCATAGATAACGCTTTTATGTATGAAAACAGTGTACGGTTCTTTATATATCCTCGGTTAATGCCTGGATTGTCCGTCCTATAGAAATACCAATAGGTAGAGCGTTCCAGAAATGAATTACGGGTTTTAAAATTGTGTTATGCACAAGATGTTCTTGGTTAAGATGTACATTTAGGATATAATCAAAGAAAAAGATGTAAGCTGGAATTAAGAGCGCTTCGCGCATAAGATGTTAAACATCATTTGGATGTTATTTGCGAGGTTTTCTCAGCGATATCAGGTTCCATGCCGATTTGACGATAGCATTTTGTACACAGATGACCCAGTCAGTAATCTCATGTGCGCTCGCTGTATTAATTTCATCCATACTGTGCAGCATAGAAACCTGAAAGCACGCCTCCAGTTAAATCGCTACACTGTTTCATGCCATTATCTTGTCAGTTGGTCGTGAGTTACGAATTCACAACGGCACCAATACGAATACTCTGCCCTCCGAGTGAAGTAAACGTTGACTTGTTTTTGTCATAATCGTACAGGCAGAAATTAGGTGTGACATCACAAGACCCGGTCCCTAATCTTCAGTTCCACAAACTAGTTTATTCAATGTCTTTAGCGCTTTCGGTCGGTAGACCATCATCAGACATTTGCTAAAAGTAAAAAGAAGTCATAAGACGAAAAACGATAGCATAATAACTGCACAATACAATAAAAAGGAAAAAAGAACTGGAATATGTGTTACATGTGAGGCAGCAGCAAAATGGGCAACTTCAGTACGGATCCGTAAACAACATTTTAATTGTTCCAAATTCAAATGGTTCAAATGGCTCTGAGCACTATGGGACTTAACATCTATGGTCATCAGTCCCCTAGAACTTAGAACTACTTAAACCTAACTAACCTAAGGACAGCACACAACACCCAGTCATCACGAGGCAGAGAAAATCCCTGACCCCGCCGGGAATCGAACCCGGGAACCCGGGAGTGGGAAGCGAGAACGCTACCGCAAGACCACGAGCTGCGGACTGTGTTCCAAATTCCTGACTATATCAATAATTTTAGATATGGTGTGTATCGAGCTACTGCAATTGCTACATCTCGATTGAGACTGGTCTTACACGTAACAGCCATAGATATTATGCAGTTCCACAGACATAATGGCTAAAATTATAAGATTACTTCAATAAGATAGCTCCCGACTTACAGAGAGGGATACCACCCTCGTCGGACTAACTACACTGAAGCGCATAAGAAACTGGTATAGGCTTGCGTATTCAAATACAGAGATATGTAAACAGGCAGAATATGGTGCTGCGGTCGGCAACGCTTATATAAGACAACAAGTGTCTGGCGCAGTTGTTAGATCGGTTGCTGCTGCTACAATGCCAGGTTATCACGATTTAAGTGAGTTTGAATGTGGTGTTGTAGCTGAGGCACGAGTGATGGGACACAGCATCTCCGAAGTAGCGATGATGTTGGAATTTTCACGTACGACCGTTTCACGAGTGTACCGTGAATATCAGAATCCGCCAAAACATCAAATCTCGGACATCGCTGCGGCCGGAAAAAGATACTGCAAGAACGGGACCAACGACGACAGAAAAGTATCGTTCAACGTAACAGACGTGCAACCCTTCCGCAAATTGCTGCAGATTTCAATGCTGGGTCATCAAGAAGTGTCAGCGTGCGAACCATTCAACGAAACATCATCGATATGGGCTTTCGCAGCCGAAGGCTCACTCGTGTGTCCTTGATGACTGCACGACACAAAACTTTACGCCTGGGTCCGTTATCACCAACATTGGACTGTTGATGTCTAGACACATGTTGCCTAGTCGGATGAGTTCAAATGTTCAAATGTGTGTGAATTCCTAAGGCACCAAACTGCTGAGGTCATCGGTCCCTAGCCTTTCACACTACTTAAACTAACTTATGCTAAGAACAACACACACACACACCCATTCCCCAAGGGAGGACTCGAACCTCCGGCGGCAGGGGCCGCGCAGTTCGTGACATGACGCCTCAAATCACGCGGCCACTCCGCGCGGCTCGGAGGAGTCTCATTTCAAATTGTATCGAGAGGATGGAGACAACCTCATAAATCCATGGACCCTGCATGTCAGCAGGAGACTGTTCAAGCTGGTGGAGGCTCTGTTTTGGTTGGGTCGTGTGTAGTTGGAGTGATATGAGACCCCTGACATGTCTAGATACGACTGTTACAGCTGATACGTACGTAAGCATCCTGTCTGTTCACCTGCATCCATTCATGTCCATTGTTCATTCCGACGGACGTGGGCAATTCCAGCAGGGAAATGCGACACCCCACACGTTCAAAATTGCTACAGAATGGCTCCAGGAACACTCTTCTGGGTTTAAACACTTTCACTGGCCACCAAACTCCCCAGACATGAACATTATTGAGCACATCTGGGATGCCTTGCAACGTGCTGTTCAGAAGAGATCTCCACCCCTTCGTACTTTTACGGATTTATGGACAGCCCTGCAGGATTCATGGTGTCAGTTTCCTCCAGCACTACTTCAGACATTAGTCTGGTCCATGCCCCGTCGTTTGCCGTACTTCTGCGTGCTTACGGGCGCCCTACACGATATTAGGCAGATGTACCAGTTTCTTTGGCTCTTCACTGTAGTTGTGCGGAATGACACAGTAAGGACTGTCAATGACAGCTTTTATCACGAAGGAGAAACATTACTAGCTCCAAGGACACAAAACACATCGCTGGGTCTCCTTAATAGTATATCGATGAAGTCACGAAATCTAGTCGTCAAATTCATGCATTGTACCGTGTACTGTTTTTCATAAAAGGAAGGTCACTTGAAACCAAAAAACTAAACAACTTTAAAAGAAAATTTTCATTTTGCAGATTTAAAGCTATTGCCACAGATAACTTATAAAGCGTGTACTTGAAGACAGAATCACTTTCTGTGAATTGCAGCACAAAAAAGTTTCCTCTTACGGCGTCATGATAAAAAAGCAGAATAAGCATCGAAATATCAAATCTAGCTACGTGTAAAAATTTCTCCCTGTAATAAAAAGATGAAACATGCTTTGTATTATAAAACTGGATGTGATTGGAAGTCTGGGAATTATCATGTAGTACTGGGAAGTCTGCTACAAATAATGCTCCACGAAGTGTTTATGCTTCAGCTCTCGCTTTCACCTTTTCGTTTTGTGTGCAGTTTCTTCAACCTGTGTATTGGCATTACAGACGTCACAGAAGGCGACTCATTTCCAGGAAACTTAACGTCTGACACGCCACCACCGCGTATATATACACAGCGACAACGGATCACGTTGGACAGGCACATTTCTCATGATAAACAACGTGCTGCTAAAATTGAGAGACAGGCGGGTCGCCGGTTGAGAGTATTTAGCTGCCCCGGCGCTAAGAAATTTTGATGCAGAAATTTTGTTTGTTGCTGCTGTCGAGTAGCAGTGACGTCAAGTGAAAAGAGGGCCACCGGTCTGCAGATAATCTGTCCGGTTCCACGGCGCGGCGCCGTTCCTATTTCAACACGGGTCGCAGCAGCGCAAAAGGAATGGCTGGTGCCGATGCCGCCATTAGGCAGCTGTTATTGTTTATGCGATCCGCCTAATGCACGTCCCTCATCTCTGGCGAGTGGCAGGCGGTCGTTTTGACTGCCGGCTGCTGTTTGATTGTTGCGTCACGCCTTATTGGATGCCGCCGATGACGGATCCTGGCGCCAGCGCCTCGCCTACTGTTCGCCGGCTCTGCCAGAGAAGGCACCTACTGAATAAGCACGCCTTTCTGAGGCAACGTGCTCTCGCTGACTAGGGAACTGTGACGTCTCGCGGCGGTTAGCTGTACTCCAGGCTACATTTCTCCCTTACACCAACCAGTGGGCAACGACGTTACTTCATCATGTACAGTGTGGCCAAAATAATATCAACCTTAATATTACGCAAAACCTGTCCAGCATACTGATGAAGATATTTTGATGCATAACGCCGCGTGTTGTGTGAGTTCACATACCAGAACAGAATTAAACAGGTCGCACCTTAAAGAGTACCACAATAACTTTTGATAGAACTGATGACCACATGTAGCCTAGCAGGTTTAACTATGACCACAAAGAAAGTAAGGACTGAGCCATTTCGATGGTGTTTTAAATCCCACTTATACAACTAATAGATGTCGTCATTCTGTCTAACTTTCTGCAGGCTATCGTTCACTACAGCAACGTTTCTGGCATTCTGAATAGTTGCAGACAGTTTTATATCAGCTCTTTGCTATTTTGATTACGTTTGCAGGAAATAACAAAAAACTTAGTGTTAGCTTTGCTTTGATCACCGGAGAACTGGCCACAAAACCTATTAATTACGCAAGATTACTATAATTAACACATAATTAAGGATACTGTTTTCTTTATAATAAGGTAATTCCAGAGATGCTGAAGATAGGAACTTTATGCGTGATTACTCGATCCACGACAGCCCATCTAAAACTGTTAACAGCCGTAAAAATCGACCGTGGAGACATCCATAAGGAAGTGCAAAGCAGTTCCAGGTAGTGCCAACAACGTCAATGCTGCCAGCAGTTGTTAGTGATGAAACAGTTTACAAACAGACACCTCACATGTATTGCTCATTAAAAACCTCGTACTACTGCACTTGTTCATTTCAGGTCATTGTTTTATTATCTCCAAATACTCCGTTATGAATACTTTGTCTTCTTGATTCTGCTCCTGACCTTTTATAATCAATACAGCATACACTAAAAAAATTTAACATTTGGATCGACGTTGCTTTAATTGCTCTATTAAATCAGTTTTTGAATTTTAAAGTGGAAGATTTGTCGTCGAGGTGTGAGAAAAAGAACGAAACTAAGGCCTTATCGTGCTGACGTCAATAAAGTCATCAGAGATATATAACTAACTCAACGACCTTATCAGGGAGTCATCGATATCATAGTTTAAGCAACCATTCCAGATTACTCTTTAAGTAATTTCGTCAAAACACAGAAAAACTAGATCAGCAGTTTACAACATATGAAAAAAACTATGAAGGTAAAACTAGAGAAATTCGTGGAGGCTTACCAACAATCGTTCTTCCCGCGGACCATTCGCGAATGAAACAGGAAATCTGTGAAGTGATAGTGGTGCTCGAAGTACACTACGCCACCCACCAAAAGATGGCTTGCAAAGTATAGATATTGATTCAGGCACAACAGACTGGGGTGCGCTTCGTTTGCAGTTGTCACCAGAAAAACCTACTGAACTATTCTTTCAAGAACGAGATCAGGGAACTGCCAGTAGATAGCTGCTGCATCAGTTTCGGCCAAGCGACTTTCTTCACGCCACGCATACCATTTTACCAGATTAAAGGAAGGTTCCTTGGAGAGTATTAGCAACCTTTGACCGAGGAGGGAAGAAATGACTGCAGTAATGTTGAAGAACGCACACCAGGAGTAATTTAGAGAGTTCACAGAAAAGCAAAATCAGGATGGCCAATGGATACATGCAAGGGCTGTTCCCAGCATTATGATACTTCGCTCTGCAGTTACTACGTTCACAGGGCTAGGTGAGTTGTAGTGTAGACGTAAGGCAGCTGGAAGGAGGTACGATACGGGAACTGTGTGTTTCGCGTACTACGTCAGCCATAGGCAGCCCGCTCGTTAAACACAGACTGGGCTGCAAAAGTGATTGTGTCTGGAGTGGAGAGGAGGGAGCGGTTTTGGGACGGCAGCAGCTGCCGGAGGGAGGGCCGGCCACAGAGGTCATCGAGTGACGTCATTAGCGCGGCGGCTGCCAGCTGGAGGGCGCAGGTACACGCTCCAGCGGACTCTGGAGGAGGCGC
Organism: Schistocerca nitens; assembly: GCF_023898315.1. Lineage (NCBI taxonomy): Eukaryota > Metazoa > Arthropoda > Insecta > Orthoptera > Acrididae > Schistocerca > Schistocerca nitens. The sequence goes on from NC_064621.1 coordinate 510,769,814, forward strand.
GTGTCGCCGCGAACCAGTTCCAGCGGGGAGGCGCCAATTGTGCGAAACGCGCCGGCCCCAGCTCAACGCACAGGACGTTTCAGATGAAACATGTCTTTGTCCCTTTCCCTTTAGCGCTCACTTTCTACGGCGATACTAAATTCGCGCTCCCGGTACGCTCAGCGAGGCTGATTGAAATACTACAAAGTAAAACTCTCCATTTCAAAGACATGTGTTTCTCGACCGTGACTATTTTCAGAAACAGGGAAAGATGTTTCAGAGACTGTTACCACTCACAAAATTTGGTGACTTAAACTATTTAATGAAGATAGATGTTTCGAGGTACAAACCTACAGTACTATTACAAAAATGTTTAACGAAAGTAGACAGTTTAGGAATGGTTCCTTGGATTACTGGATGCTACGTTAATATATGATAGGTACAGAAACGATTAAAAATGTAAATCAGATCCTGTGTAGAGCCATAAACTAAAATACACACCACTGGTTTAAGCTATCCTTGCCACCAAGGAAGAGTCGAGTTGCTGTTTCCTGCTAACAAAATCCATGTCTGGGGAAATGTTATCAGTGGACGAGAGGGGAAAAGGGTCGGGCTCGGAGGGGAGAGGCTCGGCGTGAAACCTGCTGCGGCCGTGGTTGCTCGCGGGCGGCATCCGGCGCGCTGGCCGCTATATAAAAGTTGACATATTCCCACCCGCGCCCAGACTCCCACACCGGGCCGCGCCACCGCACAGCCCAGCACACGGCACGGACGGCAGCATTTCTCGTAAATATAGTCAGCCGGCGTCCGTTTTTACCTCATTTCGGGCCTATTTTTAGCGCCGCGCGCCGCAGGAATAGGCGTGCGCGACCGGCCGCGTCGCTCGCCTACAACACGGGGACCCGCCCACCGCGGCCAATCTCAGGGGCAGCCACCGGCCCTGCAAGCTGCAGGGTCTCAAAGTTACCGGCCACGTTCTGCCAGTAGTAGGTTCAAAGATATTTGCGCTGTGGCTTACTGAAACCATCTCTTAGTTAAAAAAATCCTTAACAATAAACTGTGTTGACAGGTACATGAAACAACACAAAAAGCAATATAAATAAATTAAACCATCTAACAACACTCATGTGTGTGCGCATGTGTGTGTGTGTGTGTGTGTGTGTGAGAGAGAGAGAGAGAGAGAGAGAGAGGAGAGGAAAGAAGAGGAGAGGAGACTGCAGAGGATGGGACACTGGTAGTGGTGGAGGCTCCGTTGTGCAGCAGAGGAGGTGCAGTTTGACAGGTGAAGCCTTTGTGCACAAAACGTATGTCTCACATAGCTTGTAGGCTACAGCCGTCGAGTCTGCACATGGTCGCACCAACAAGTTTTGTCAGTACCGTCAATGATTCGACAAACACAAACGTTCAGAGTCAACAGCTTTTCACTAGAGCACGGAAAAAGAAATAGTCGCATAAACAAAGCATGTGCCGAAGCAAAACAATCCGACCACAAGCTGCTAGAAGGAAATCTTGCAAAACAAAACAAAAAATAAAACTTGTACTGGACAGCTTTGATTACTACGGTACTGACGATATAAAACTAAGACGAATATTCACTAAGAACAGGATTTTCTTGACCTTTTTTGCGTCTTCCAAAGTAATGAAACCTTTGGAAGTAATTTTATTATGTTTTCTCTCGCATTTTTTACTCTCTTTACCGAGTGATTGGAATTGATAGCGAATCCTGCAGTCCTCCAAATCACAGCTTTTAACACTTCTTTTATTAGATCACTTACTCGTCTGTTTTTCTGTTCGGTACAAATTTTCAATTGATTTTAAGCTTACTTCCCGATGAGGTAGAGACTTGAAATTTTCAACATAGCTCAGAGTTGGATGACTATGCAATATTAACTCGCCTTCCTATCTGGTGTGCGGCGGAGGGTACTTTATGTACCACTGCCATTTCCCCCTTTTACTGTCCCAGTCGCGAATGTTTATTTTTATGCCGAGAATAAGCTTTCTGATAAGTTACTGACCTGCCATTTCCTCTGTTAGTTGTTTAATGAAACAGAATTCCGTCGCAGTTGCAACTTCATTAGCATGTAAGTGAAATGAATCCTTGCAAACTGTTCTGAGCTATGGCAGAAGACGCAAATTTCAACACGGTAACAAGGTAAGTATAGAAGTTACTCAGAACTTGCCACTGATGACACACTCCTGCACGCTTTAGTAAGGGCACGAGTTAATATGTGGGAAGCGGCCGCAGAACTATCGTTCCCCGACTCGTCATACTCGCACAACTATATGGTGAAGGAGAAACGCCAGTGTAGCACTGACAGAACGGCGGCGCCTTGATTTCTAATGAATGCAATCTTCAACATTTATGTAGTACTCATCCCGTTTCTGATTTCTAGTTCAGTCTTCTATCGATTCAGTAATTTGCATCAGTCACTGTACACAGTTTTCTTCGAATAAATGATTAATATACTACCCAGCTGTTTACCTGGCTGCAAACTATTGGCAGCCCACCAATAATATGTTATGGCTGACGTAATACGTTAGAGGTACATTTCATAGAAGTTTCAGGTTATCGCTCAGGGTAACTGGCAAGTTACAGTGCGCAATTAACAATTATTTCGTCGAATTGTTTAAACAATCAGCTAACGAAATTTTGAATCTTACATTTCACAGTAGCTAAAAACATAAAGAGTGCGACTCACACAGAGCGATATTCATGTCTTCGCTTGCTTCTGCTGCAATAACCATTAATTGTGATGCGAAATTAGAATTACAGGCCAGTTATCGATTTCAATAAAAATCTTCCTGGTTATGTCCGCCCATCATATTATAATTTGAACCAACGTTTCTGCCTCTACACCTAATGATCATCGTCAGAGTGTCGTTTTAGCTACATCTATAATCTGTAAATCCTTTGGAAGTGCCTGGCAGAGGGTACTTCCCGTTGTATCACATATTAGGGTTTCTTCCTGTTCCATGCCCGTATACATCTCTTTACGTGCTGTAATTAGGCTAATACTCTCTTTGTGGTCCCTACGGGAGCATACCGTAGGGAGTTATAGCATATTCCTAAATTCCAAACTGAATACTAATTTTTAAATCATTCTAAGTATGCTTTAGCGGAATAGTCGGGTTTGTCTTCAAGCGTCTGCAAGTTCAGACTTCCGTGACGCTCTCCCATGGGTAGAACAGACATGTGACCATTCATGCTGCCGTTCTTCGCATACGTTCACTATGCCCGTTCACGAAGTGTTTCTGTATTTTGAACGTTATGTGACATATTGGTTCTATTCTTGAGGCGTGTATATGTGGCTCCAAAACGTTTGCACAATAGAGATGTATATATGTTCGAACCTCTGACTGCATAGAAAAAGAGCGAGGTATGAAGTGGCGACACTCTGGACTCGCATAATTTCTAGTCATGGAATGCTCACCAAGCTGGAACCGCGAATGCTCTTCATAAACTTAGGAATCTAGGCTCGTACATCCTGAGAACATCACGCGCTCCGTGTCGAGTGCTGCCGGGTCCTTAGTGATCCAGTGCTATTAGTCATTAACCAGTAACCCGCAACTGCGGCTCATTTAGGAATTGAACTACCATATACGAAACAGTTTCAAATGAATGATTACTTTACAAATGAGTTAATGTGTTAATGTTTGACGTTAAGCACGTAAAGGCTTTACGGATGAAAACGCACAACCCTTATGGTACTGGTTTTATCAGTTTCGGTTTATTCACACACAGACCAATGAAAAAGTTTAGAAAAGGTTTGAACCTATGTTTAAAGTTTGTTGTAAGTCTTTATGTGCTTTCATTGCCAAACACTGGATGTGCATAGTTAGGGTATTTTGTGCGCCATGAGTTACAGTTCCTCTTGACATATACACAGACTCTAATTTTAATACTTACCTTATAGTGTTAAATATTCAACATCTCTTAATGAGTAGACTACGACACCATTTAAAATTTTAAGTTCGGTCAACAGTTATATGAGATACTGAAAATCCAATTTTTGTTGCCCCTAGAAGCAGTTAGATACGCCACCTGCAACAGAAACCGTGCACCGGGCCGGGTTAGTCGTTTAGGAACTGATACCCTGTGTTAGGCATTTTACGTACGCGGCAGAAACTCATGATAGAGATTCCTGACCACTGCGCCGAATCCTGCAATGCGCGTTTCAGCGTCTACGCCGCTGCTGGATGCGCTCCGCTAGGAATGCCGCAGCCGCGTTCAGAAATAACGGGAGCTCCTATCGCCTCCTCCCCTCCCCCCCCCCCACCTCGCTGCGCTCCTCCTCCCCCGCCTATAATCCGTCTGGCCGACCCTATTAATCGCCGCTCGCGCTGGCGGACAAAAGGCTAATTCCGTTCCGCGCCGTTCTTCCAGGAAGTCACGGGGCGTTTTATACGGCGACAAGAAATACGCGCGGCGCACTTCGTCCTGCGACCGTTTATTTTGTCACTCCTCGCGGCTCCTGGGCCGTTTATCACCGCATTTCTCATGCACGCGAGCGCGCATGCAGGCGCACACACGTACGCGTTCTCGACAATGCGCGGTCAAGATCCGCTCGCGGCTGCCTCCGCGGTAGCCGGATCTGTTATTTATACTGGGCCGGTCGCTTTTAAGTGGCCATCCGCTGGCGCACCGGTGGAGGAGGGCCCCTAGACCCCAGCACCACAAATATTTATCCGCGCCCGCTCCGATAAACCCCACCGAGAGAATTATTCCTGCGGCCGCTGATTTATTCCTCGCGGAAGACGCCTGCTACATTATGGTATTATTTCTAGCCGATACTGACAGATGCGCTGCCAACGTAAACAGCATAATGTCTTTCACTGGCAATGGCGATGCCATAACAACGGAGCATCGAGTCTGCCCTTCCGAACTGTCCCGGAGAGACAGATAGTCGCCCACTGCTTTCCCAGAAGAAGGAAAAGTGGGCCCTAACCTCTGCTTGTGGTTCTGTAAACCATCAATAACAACTGTTCGGTTTCTTATTTTTAAGTTTTCGTGATTGAAGAGGCTTCCCCGTTAAGATGTTCTTTCCCTAGTAACAGAGGTGATGCAGTAGATTGTGTCCTCCAGATTTACATTTTCCAGTTTTTGTCCAATACTAATGGACCAAAGACAAATACCGGGAGAGTTCCTTTAAAAAGAACACGACACATCCTCTGTCCAATTTTCTTTAGTCATTGCTTGTGCTTGTGCCATCAGTGTTAAATCATAATTCCTTCCTCGATGCCTTAGGACTAAACTATTCTTTTTTTCGCTTTATTTTCGTTATATGAAGCACGGTGGAGCTGGTTTCCACCAGTAACACAACGGATAGCGCCACGCCTGGGTAGCCGCGCGGTGTGTCTCCTTGTCATAGTCCGTGCGGCTCCCCCTGTCGGAGGTTCGAGTCCTCCCTTGGGCATGGGTGTGTGTGTTGTCCTTAGTTTCAGTTACGTTAAGTTAAATTAATTAGTGTTAAGCCTAGGGGCCGATGACCTCAGCAGTTTGGTCCCTTGGTACTTACCACAAATTTCCAAACAACGGTTAGCTAGTTCGTTTCACAATCTGAGAAATGATATTTTATAGCCTGTATAATTGAACGCCATACAATATCACAGCAACAGATATATGAAGAGGGCATGTATGTATGTATGTATGTATGTATAGAACTGGAGACCTAGAAACGACGGAGAGGCTTCCTCCCCGCCGTAGCCCTCAGTGGTTCACAACTCCACAACAGGCTACAGCAGTCCACTCACCCCACCGCCGCCCCACACCGAACCTAGGGTTATTGTGTGGTTCGGCCCCCGGTGGACCCCCGCCCCCCGATAATGTCTCATTCCAGACGAGTGTAGCCCCAATGTTTGCGTGGTAAAGTAATTATGGTGTACGCGTACGTGGAGACAGTGTTTGCACAGCAATCACGGACATGGTGTAACTGTGGCGGAATAAGGGGAAACAGCCCGCATTCGCCGAGGCTGATGGAAAACCGCCTTAAATACCATCCACAGGATGGCCAGCACACGGGACCTCGACACTAATCCGCCGGGCGGATTCGTGCCGGGGAAGAAGTGCCGGGGAAGAAGTGCGTTAGACCGCACGGCTAGCCGAGCGGGCTATGAAGTGGGCAAACTACCATATGCGCTCGGTAAATATACTCTCAACTTGGCAGTTGAGGGGATTTGCCGATCGAATGAAATCGGCCGGTGTTATTTCCAATGATTGTCATCTTGAAGTACCAAACAACGAGGTCTTTAGTGTATCTATGCTTACGAAAACAGAGTTAAAGTTCGCTAAAATGTAGTATGTAATTGCGTATGAAACCATCTTTTTCATAGACATACACAAGAAAGATATTGTTATTTGCAAAGTAAAGTTGGCTATGATAGGAAAGCAGGCAAGACCAGTCAATTTCATTCGATTTTTATCGATTCAGCTATTTTCATTTGCCACTTCGCTGGGAGTCTTGGATTGTACGTATGGTGCGTCTACGTTATGCGGATACCGTTAGTATATATTAAACCGTTAGTATATATCATACCATTAGTATACATTAAAACTCCTGATTCGCTTCTGAAATATCTTTCTCCGCATAGAGACACTCATTCTTAAGGTTTTCTTATTGAAGCTCATTTTACCAATTTAGGGGGGTATGCAGACACCTAGTTAGTAGACCGTGCTAGTTTGGTGAAATCTCCTGCATATGATCATGAGTACATGACACTCGATACCTGCACAGACAGCCGTGCGTGTTCAGGCGCCGATTCCGGGGCTCGGACGTGCACTGGTCGCGGAACGAATCCACCTGCCGGTTAACGACGAAGCCCGGTATGAAGACCAGCTTGGATGTGGTTTATAGGCAGTTTCCCACATCCCAGTAGGTGAATACCGAGCTGGTACCCATGTCTCGCCTCGGTTACACGGTTCGCAAACATTTTGAAAACATTCGCACACTTTCACATGAACAAACGCTCAGATAGTTAGGGTAAAGATATTCCGTCCCGCGGGGCAACGGTTTGGCGACAGAAAGGGCATCCCACCACCTCTTAAACTAATCATGACAAATCCGTTCATAGCCATGCCGACGCGGTATAGAGGCATTAGCAAAAGACGCTTGATAATAACCACGTGGTGATGTTGGTCTGCAGTGTCGAACTAAACATTTTATTCAAATAACATTAAATGTTAGCGAAACTATAACTTCTTTTCAACCGATGTGGTGGCTGTGGACCCAAGTATAAAAATAATAATTTTTTTGTGCCCTGAATGGTAATGGTCATACAGCTCTCCCTTAGGATACGTCCAAGACGACGATGCTCACGCCTTGCGACAGAGAAGCTGAACGCAGTGGTATGTAGATTGAGCTAGACGTAGCTTTACATACTGTCTAGAGGCCTTAGCGTACTACGGTTCTGTGGCGAGACGGGAGCAAATGTATGCCTAGTGCCGGGTAGACTAGGGCGGGCGTGGCCCCTCCCCAGGAGTCTGGGAGCTCGCTCGGTGGGCGGACGAGGTCTCCAGGGAGTCTGCTGGCGGGACAAGAGGCATTTTCAAACAGCGGCTGATGACACGCTACAAAGGCAGCCCCCGACCCGCGCGCAAATGTATGTTTATTAAAGAAAAGCGCGTCCGACGCGCCGGCACCGGCAGCTGGCCGCCGCCTGTGTGCGCGCTTGTGTACTTATTAACGAAGTTCTTTATAACAAACCTCGGGTCCCCTTGCCTGGCAGGCACCCTTTGAGGAGCCGGAGAGTGTATGAAACATGGAAATGCGCAGCGCCCTCTTGCCCGCCGTGTATGCCTGGCTGACGTTGCGAGGGGCGGGCGCGCTGCTGGAGGCATCTCCAGGCGTCGCTGGCCACCGTCCGACGCTCCACTCAGTCCCATTCTCTCTCTCGAAGGCTCACCTCGATAATGTACTGAGAAGCCGTATCTTCTAGTGTACAGCTGAATTATTGATTCCATCTTCTGCACAGTATTTCGATGGTCGACCCAGCCGTCTTTTTCATGTGCTGCGCCGGCTCTGTTATGTTTTCTAGCTGTCTGGACTGGAACCAGACTGAGCACTATTGTTGGTTTCGCACCGTCATTTACACCCTAATTCGACTTGCGGCACTCACAACGTTCTTTGATTTCGATCTGTTTTTCGTAGCCAATACAGTTATTCCGTGAAACGCACATTGTCTTAGCGTTTTCCAGTTCTAATGCATGAGATCGTCAGTGATGTCTTAATGAACTGAGCACCAGTCCCCAAGCTTTGTTTCAGTTTAAATATCCGTCATGATTTGTTAGTTTTCCGAACATCTTTATTTCGACAAATTTCGTAAGTACTTTGTCTCAGAAACTTGGCGATTGCACTATGATAACTGGTATCGTCGTATTTAATGTTCATAATCGAGTCAGTGCTCGGCGACAGGTGATTTACTGGGTCGCTTCAGTCGAGTGGGTCGCAGATGGTTCATTTACCTCCCTTCGATTGTTTTAATAGTCTGATTCACGTACAACATTTCTGATTCGCATGGAACGCGGTTCACTTCCTGATTTTGACATCGTAAATCGTCTTTAACATTACAAAGAGGGCTTTTCATCACTGTTGTCGGGTGTGAAAACAGTAGAACGCTGTACTTCAGAGCCTGGCTAGAGTCCAGGCAGCGCGTAAGCATAATAGCTGGCAGTAAATGAAGAAGACGAGTGAGTAAGTTGTAGAAATTTTGTGCATAAAATGGAATATACAGCTCGCTATATATCCTAAGGCGCGCCATTAATCAGTCATGCAGATGAAACCTGAGGCAGAGGGAGAGGGACGGGCGGGGAGGATGCCAGTTCAATCCTCGTCCAACAATCCAGATTTAAGTTTTCCGTGATTTCCATAAATCAGTTAAAGCAAATGTCAAGATGGTTCCTTTCAAAAATGAACGGCCGATTTCCTTCCTGTGCTCCTTCTCTAAAGATCTGGTTGTCGACGGGACGTAATCTTGCCATTTTTTAGAAACCTGAGACAGCACAACTGAGAAGCTGATATTCGTGTCATCTCTTGCTAACTGTCAAAGACTTTCACTTTCAAAGTTACATGCTCTCGGTTTAAAAACTGGAGCTGGTGAACGGAAGTTTCGTGTAGCGGTAAGGTTATGCTTCGAAAAGCAAGTTGGCGTCCTTTTTGAGCTTCTGCACGCAAAACTGATGTACTCTGTATTATCTGGGATGCATAGCCACGCTGATGTTACATTTTTCAGCACCTGCGGAAGATAACTTGGTCAGTGGTCGACATGTTGTGTACATTAATCGTATCGCTAACGCGCTGCTGTTCAACCACGGCTGCTACAGGAATCACTTACATTGCATTGTCTTGGTCGCATCCCCATTATGTGATTCTGGTTATAAAGAGAATGTCAACCACATATTCTTTGGCTGTTCGAACAGATACGATACTACAAGTCAACTGCAACAATATCTGGTCAACGTAGGCTGTCCTCTGCCGACTTCTATAACGCAGCTGCTATACCTAAACGACTTAATGTGTAACACTGGAAATTATTACATACATAGAACGTTACTTCAGTTTGGAAATCCTGCGGAGTAAAACGACAAATAACTGCAGAATAGTTCTGAGGTGCACACTGTAGCTCTGTGTTCTGTTAAGGAATTTTCCAGTAGGTGTGAGACGTCTAGGGTATCCTATACTCCTTTGCGCGGGCACGAGCATGTTTTTCTAGTGATTTTTTTTAATGAGGGATCGTCTTCAATTAGTTAATGTGAAACCTATACACAAAAAGTTTGGCGACGACATTTCTAATATAAGTTTCACACGTTCTTTGTTCCTATCGACGGCAAAGCTCAATCAGCCGTAACATTTTACCGCCTGACGCGTAGGCATCGCCGCACAACATTTCACGATCTCCTAGCGTGCTGTTACATTACTCAAGTCAGTGCCAACTATTGAATCACTACGCTTCCGCATCTGTAGTTTCGAAAAGTAACGGGAAACTTTCATTGTGGTACGACGTAGAAATCGTCTCTGTAAATACTACTGCAGAGAAAGGTTATAAAAGAGCAGTTTCGAGCCACAAAGCTGAATCAGAACACAGGACTAACGTGTACGGAATAGGTGAATCAAAATCATTAATTACGGCGACAGAGCCGGTGTGAATCTCCTCGTTTATATAAACCAACACAACATGCATTCTGAAATATACGGGTATTTATAAACACTGTCTTCCTTTACGTAACCTTTACAGTCAAGGAAAAAGTGTTCCATATTGTTTCTTCCTGTTTTCATTTTTTTTTTCCACCCAGAGAAATTCAACGAAATGACAACGATAAAATGGGAAACAAATTGCTGACTGCATTTGGTAAACCACTCAGAACGAGATCAAAGAAACAAGAAGTATTATTCAGGCTAATGGTAAAAGGAGACAAGCAGAATTACTGGAAAAGTAGAGTGCAGCTCACCTGACTTTTCCACACCATCAACTGATACTCTCGCTCAAAGACCGTAATACGTTTCATTTGTGTTTCATTTCCTTACATTGTCTTGTAGTTCATGGTTATGGACAGATTTCCGCAATGTCTTGTTGCGAATAAGGCGATACTTCGACTCGAGTGACTTACAGGGAAGGCGTTGTCCCTATATTTTCGATTCTCCGTAGCATCGTTGTAAGAGGTTTCCGGACATAATATCACATATTCAATTAGTTCTTCCACGAATCATCTACAATGTTTACAGGCTTTTCGGTATCATTTTAAAATAGTTATTCTGCCTCTACATGGCACAAGAAGTGGTCCTGTCTGATACGGATTTATTTATCCCGGTTATTTCCAAAAATGAAATAAAATTATCGATCGTACGCCGTTATTCTGGAAGTGTCAAATAAACTTAAAACCAACCAGCAGCACCAAACGAAGGGTTCAGTAACAAGACAGTTGAATTCTGGTGCCTTCAGTTCTAATAATTATATCCATGAGTTATAAAGCTCTGGTTTTAACACACGTTTGCAAAATAAATTTCGTGCTCATAACTCAACTTTCTTCAAAACACAAAAGTTACTTGTCTCCTTTTTTATCTAGACGTGTTTTACACCTATGCGTTGGTTTGGAGATGCTCACTACACTTCTTTAAAAATATGTTGCAGATCTGACTGACTTTGAAGATCGTTAGTTCAGACCTACAACTAGAAAATGTGCGTCTGTTTTATTTGTAATTTGTCAGGTGAAGGTCAGCTTAGTCTTATATTTGACAAGTTGGTGTCGTTCACCATACTTACAGCATCCGAAGAAGTATAGTGTCTTTTCTCTCACAATCACTTTCGCAGAAAATTTCGCGAGGTACGGTAGTGGACGTGCTATATTTACGTTTCATGTCATATCGCACTTCCTTGTGGTGTTGCCTATGTTGTAGTTCTCTCTCCATATCTTTGGTTTGTGAGGATTCAATACCGAAACGAGTGAAGAAGAATTTAGGTGGCGCCGACTAAAAATATTATGCTACTAGCGTTGCCCACGTCTTGCAGCATTGAGATTATTAAATGTCTGATCTGAATGTGCGCTAGTGGAGGTTTGACGTAACAACATGCGGCTTTGTGTGTGTGTGTGTGTGTGTGTGTGTGTGAGGGGTGTAAGCTTTCTTTGCTCTTCTTGTATCATTTCAGGAAAATAACAAAATGTTGTTGAACCAATGGGATTATTTCGCGCCTGTTTCCTTACTACACGTTCCCCAGCTAAGTTAGTTTCCTGATTCCACAGAGTTCGTTGTCAAAAGTATATCACAAAAGTAGTACAGTCGGAAAAAGGAAACAGGCAGGGGCATATAACTGGGAACTTCGCAGACCTGACGAGACGGGACAGAAGGTCAGCAAGGACTGTATTTCATTCGAGGCTTTCCAGTTGCCGGCCGAGCCGGTTCATTCCGCAGTCGCCTCGCTGGCTGCAAAAATGGAACAAAAATTGCGGGGATTTCCTGGGCTGCGCGCGGGACGCGCCGGCAGGGGGCGCAGCCGTGGCGCACTTGTGTTCTCTTCTCGTCCCGTCTCCTTATGACAAGTGGTGCGTGAAATGACAGCGGCGGGGCAGGCTCCGCTTAATGCGTTCTGTTGTGTTGCTCCTCCGCAGGCGGAGATAATTTACATTTCCCTGCGGCGCAGAGACGGGCAGGCCCAGGTAGGCCGCCGGTCCCCCTCCCCTTTGTTCCCTCTTCCCTTTTTCCTTTATACATCCCTCGCTCCGCCGGCGACACCCACCCCCTACCCTGCTCCGCCTCTGCACCCTTTCTCCGCTTTTCGCCCCGCCGGTCGGCCACTCCCGCGGTGACTCGCCGTCTCCCTTTCCTCCGTTGTTGCGTCTTTGTTTTCGACTCCTCTTGCCCATCTCCTTTTCTTTCCCTCGCCGTGGCCGATTCTCCCTCTCTTTTGCGTCGGGGATTGGTTGCTCGCGGCGGCGTCCTCCCGGGACCGGCCAATCAGAAAACACAGCGCTTTGTTCCCCGAAAGGATGTGTGCGAGCCGCGCCAGGAGGAGAGAAAGGGCGAACCCTGCGGGGGTGGATGCTCGCCGCTCGCCGGCCGCCGCGCCCAGAGTGAGATTGGGTATGAAGTCTCGCGGGAGCCAGCCAATCGGAAAATAAGAGACCAGCGCGTCCCTGTCCGGACGCCAGAGAAAGACAGCGAGGAAAACAAAGATACCCCGGAGGGCTGCCCCTGCCCTGCAGCTAGGGCGCAGTAATTTTGTTTCCCGCAGGAAAGTCCGCTAACCCTTTCCCGCTCCCGGACCTCTTCTCAGGCGGGCATTTATATTCATCCCCATTCGCGTCAATAATGGAACTTGGCGTGGAACTCTGCCTCAAAGGAAGACTGCAGCATTTCTGCCTGCTCTCCCTCCTAGGGCTTTCAGAAATTGTGAACAGAAGCCGCGGACTCAGAATCGCTGGGAACTTGAATAGTATCAGATAAACACAACTGTCGTTAATGTTAGCAGTAACAACGTCGTAACGGAATTGGCGCTGCTATATATTACTTTCGCGCTAAATTTATATTTTATGGTAACTCATGGAAAATTAAATCATAATCATCTAACTGCCTATTGTCTCCCAACATGGAACTTCTTTGCCGTGTAGAATCATTCTGCCGGTCCTAACCACAGCATAGGAGATAGCTTTTCACCCACCAACATAATCCGCAGTGCTTGAAACTCAAAAGTTGTATATGGAATATAACAATCCGACCATGCTGAGTTTTCATGCGAAGGCCACGGAAAATTACATCTCTCTTTCTTGCCTTACTGGCATTCCTTCTACAATCGGCCGGCCGCGATGGCCGAGCAGTTCTAGGCTCGAAGTCCGGAACAGCGCAACTGCTAGGGTCGCAGGTTCGAATCCTGCCTCGGTCATGGATGTGTGTGATGTCCTTAGGTAGTTAGGTTTAAGTAGTTCTAAGTTCTAGGGGACTGATGACCTCAGATGTTAAGTCTTATAGTGCTCAGAGCCATTTGAACCATTTTTGAACCTTCTAACATCAAATTATATCCAGAATGAGATTTTCACTCTGCAGCGAAGTGTGCGCTGATATGAAACTTCCTGGCAGATTAAAACTGTGTGCCGGGCCGAGACTCGAACTCGGGACCTTTACCTTTTGCGGGCAAGTGCTCTACCAACTGAGCTACCGAAGCACGACTCACGCCCCGTCCTCGCAGCTTTACTTCCCCCAGTACCTCGCCTCCTACCTTCCTTTCTTTCAGGAGTGCTAGTTCTGCATGGTTCGCAGGAGAGCTTGGAAGGTAGGAGGCGAGGTACTGGCGGAAGTAAAGCTGTGAGGACGGGGCGTGAGTCGTGCTTGGGTAGCTCAGTTGGTAGAGCACTTGCCCGCGAAAGGCAAAGGTCCCGAGTTCGAGTTTCGGTCGGGCACACAGTTTTAATCTGCCAGGAAGTTTCATCAAATTATATTGTTACCTCATATGTAATGTTACACCAGAATGGCTTTTAATTTCGTGCTACCAATAGTTTATTTCTCTATCTTTTCAAATGCGCACTTATTTCAAAACAAATGTGCAGTTGCATTACACTTCCAGCTGAATAGACGACACTGTCATTTGTAACGGGACTGGAGGATGGAAAGGTTGGGTCTCCACCTTCATTTTCCATTGCTTTAGGATACATTCTTCTCATAAAAATGCACAACTAGCTCCGAAATCTATCTGTTTATCAGAAAATAAATATCTCGTTTCGACTTTGTAACGATGATAGAGGGTGACTTTTTTCAGCGTACTCGAGACACAGTCCACGCGGATAAACTAGACGATAAATTTTGGAGATTCCATACTGTAGCGATTTTACAGCACATGAAACACTATTAGCGTCATCTGACTTGTAAGCTCTAGAAACTAGATAAATATAAATCACACTGAACGGTTAAGTAAGCAAAGCTATCCTCAAACTAAAGACTGGTTTGTATGTCATACTCTTTACTAGTCACGATACTTGGCCTCCGACCCTTCAACTGACTTGACCAGCCATTTATAGCCGGATCTGCAGCGCAACGTGGACTCCAACCACGGCGCACGGCTGTTTCCAAGTTTCCAAATCATTTCCAAAAGTGCAAAAGCGATAAACGTCAGAAAAAATCTTAGGATCGATCAGGGATTCAGCTCCTGCTCTTTGTATTTGCAAGATGATATTTACCCACTGTACTATCAAAGGCACACGATTAGCAGCTAAAACTGTCGATGGACTTGTCATGAAACGATTGCTAACTCTCGGTATGAAAACTTCGCTTTTTCTTACGAATAATAATGCTGATATTTATTACATACCCGTAGATTATCACATTTCAGCCCCAAAGCAGCATGTATAATTGTTTTCCTTATTTTTCAAAAATCTAGCAACATTCACTTAAAAATGAAACTAGAAACCATACATTCCTTGCCCTATTATTTAAGCTAATTCTACGAGTGTAGTTAAGACAAAGCATACAGTATTGTCCACTACAACAAGAAAAGGACGATTGTACATTGTGTCTGTTAACTGAAGAGCATGCTTCCATGTCACATGGTTTCCAGTAATCGAATACATTAAAATACTTGCATACCTTATTGCAGCTGATCATCTTTTACCCAGTTATGTTACTGCACCGGGGATGTGAATTAGCGGTGGGCTTGTCCGGCATCAGTCGTAACTAACTAATTCATGAAAATTAGATACTTTAAAACAAGACCACGACGAATGGATTCAAATACGAATGCAGTGCTTTATCACTTCTCTGGAGCAATCGATTTCTCTTTCTCTTTAACCGATCAGAAGAGAAAGAAATACTGGTGTACAATTCTGTGACCAGGTTGTTCAGCGGAGTACACGGTGACTCAGTTCCTGAAAAGTATCTGCTTGTTGCACAATGTGAGGCAACTGAGCATGTGACCATCTTTTTATAGTTTTTAGTCTGCCATCAAGGGGTCGACAATGAAACTCTCTGACTGCAGTTCATTACTGGTTATGAGTCAGACATCTACTGTAAGTCTGCACACTTTTTTATGAGGCTGAGAAAATTATATCTTTTAACGATCTTTTCTCCTGTGCAGTCTAATGACTTCGATTTCTACGGCACGTTAATACTAACCTTCAATTAGAAATAGAAAACACACAATAGTCACACAACACGTTAAAATTTCAGTTTATAATTAGTTGAATCTAAATATTATAATCAATGGATACTGCGGAGACCTATTGCAGTTGATGTTTCACTTACTAACGATATTACGCCGTGAATACCATGGGAAGATAGAAGTACGGTACATCATCGCTGTACGATTCTTACGAGCTCACTTCAAGGACTTAGTCTCCTACGAACCAAGCGTGACAGCTGACAAATCGCTGAAAGTGAATTGGTATGGAGATATTCCAGAAAAGAAAAGTGACGACTCCATCGCAGACAATTTTACACGTGGCTGACATAAAAGTTTTCTGAGTATCGTACCGCGTCATAACGGGGAAAAAACACTATACTGAGGAAACAAACGTTTCGGCTGCCATTACAGTGGCCTTCTTCTGGATCTACTGATGTGCTTTAGCTGTGAGGAGTCGCTTATATTTCGTTATTGCCGCTCACTGAGCATGACGTTTCGTCATAATTTTAAAAGGTCGTAGTTATAATTGGTCACTTGAGGCTGAAGGAGAGAGAACTTTATTAAAGTAGGTTTCTACGGTGTAAGATATATGCTGTTATCTATTGCTTCGCGCATTGTTTGTTATGACTGATGGTCATCGGCGAATGAGACGAGACGTGGGCTTCTGTTTTCCTCCTGCTGGACGCAGCTACTCGCCGGCAGCGCTCGCATCACGTGTTGGTGCGGCCTGTCGGACTCTGACAGCTGACAGCCAGGATGGGGCAAGCTTATATCCATCCTCTCTGTTCATATTGTTAGGGTGTTTTATTGTTTCTATGTTTATCTGATCTTGCATTACGCCAAAGCTGGCTGCTTAGCCAGTACGCGGGTTTCGTTAAACTTGATTTTCTTGCCACAGTCCTGTCGGTGTTCGGTCATAGCAGACTAGCTGTGCCGCCCCAGACGAATGTATCACTCATGTTCTCGTATACGCATTACTATCGATCTCTCGGTCTCACCGATGTATACTTCTCCACACTGACATTCCACCTTGTACACAATTGCAGTGTGCAAAGCATCTTTATGGAGCCTAGCAAATCCTGAATCTTGCGGCAGCTGTGTTAGACAGGCTGGACACCAACCCAACGGACGAGTCTGCCTATCCGGTAAGTTGTTACCTCCCCCTCACTTATCGACCTTAATGACAGTGAAAAATTAAACCGCGTGTACCTAATGGAAATTTGGGAAAAGCAATCGTCACCGAGGTTAATTTGTCGGTAAAGAGGGAGGAAAGGGTTACATCTAAATGAAAGGAAAAATGCTAATGAAACTGGTGGAAATTAATTTTGAAATAGGGGTAAAGTTAATAAAGAAAGTAAATGTGCGGCCGTTACGTTAACAATCAACTAGCGGTAATTAGATATTTGAGATTTGGGGGGAAATTACGGTCGCCAGTCCTAAGGACAATTACTATAGCAACTGAAAAAGAAAGGTTATTACACATATAATTAGCACTAGAAGCGTGGCAACTGAAGGTTGACACGTGTAGTGTGAAAACTGAAAGTTTGTCAGAAGTAATAAATTTCGCTACACTCTGACTTAATTTAGCAAAAGAATTAATAAAACCGGAAAATTGAAAGTTAATTTAGTGACTGAAATTAATAGTGAGATTTGTTTCTGAAGCACTACGAAATTCAGTAAAATAAGGTTAGTCTTGGGCTACCTCAACAATCATTTCAAAAGCTACTTGACTCTACGCAATTTAGAAATAAGAGATTTAACTTTGAACTTGAATTAAATGATTCTGAACAATTAATAATAGTAAAATTTAGTACGTACCAAGCTGAGCTGCAGTCACAGGTAAGCTAAAATATGCTAACAAAACTCGCACTCTTAATTTGTGCTCGTGTAATCTAAATATTGTAGCCAGCTATGAATACTTTAACTGAACTTTGAACTTAAAGCAGTGAAATGGAATATTACTTTAATGCTGGCGTATGAATTTCAACGACTCTCGGGTTCATTTCGGAAAAGGAAGGGACCCTGCTTGGTAATGCAATTGGGACAATGAGCAACAAAGGTTCATGCTAAGTAGCTGTAATTTTGTGATGCAACAATTTTAAAAGTTTGAAAAGCTGAGGTCTGCCATACAGTTCTAAAACTTTACGTGCTTCCAGTCTTCCTTGTTGGTTGATTGAAGGTTTGAAGCCGTCGATCGAGGATGTGGCGACAGTCACTCATTGTCGGCCGTCGCTGTTGCAGAAGCTGGATGTTGGCGCGCCTTCTTCTCGACACGGTCACCAGACGAAACGGGCTCTTGATGTGCGCCAGCTAATGCTTCCCGTCCGCGACACCATGTCAGAAACTATCATCGCAAGTCGAGCGCAATTACATGCTGCCAAACCCCGAAAGCGCGGCAACTCGCGGGAGCTTCACACCACACACCTGCTTCACTCGCTACTCCAGCCAGACTCCCCCTCGCTGCCCGCGCTCCACGCGGCAGAGTTAACCCTACCAAAGATCCTACACACTTTGATTCTTCACACGACCTATCGATGTAATCGTTCGATAGCAGTTTTCCCTAGGCAAGACCCAGCGTAAAAATACAAATAATATTTACGAAACAAACCAATTATACATCGACATAAATGCATAAATATATATATACAAATAGTAAAACAAGTACAATATGTAAAGACACAGAAATGTCATATATTCAGTTAACAAAAATAAGCAAAAAATTTTATAGTACAATAGATGGAAATAGGAGGATATGCATTTCCGGCGTTACAAAGTGACATTTTTCATCCAAGGTAAGCACGCTGCTGGTTGTACTTTGTCAATTTCTTGCTTGCTTCCGTTTGTTGCCATGGCTGCTTGAATCGATTTATAGTTGCAGCCATTGTCCACGAACATGGTACGCAGCCTTTTGAGCTCATGTTTTGAGCATGGCATAGGCGCTGCGCAGGCATGGCCAAAGAACGGACAACTGAGTTCTTCTGCGATGGGTGGAGGTTGGTGCTCCACAACCCCACAACAGGCTGCAGCAGTCCACCCACCCCACCGCCGCCCCACACCGAACCCAGTGCAGTTCGGCCCCCAGTGGACCCTCTTCCCCCCCCCTTACCACCCCCAGGAACGTCTCATACCAGACGGGTGTAACCCCAAATGTTTGTGTGGTAGAGTAGTGATGGTGTACACGTACGTGGAGACAGTGTTTGCACAGCAATCGCCAATATAGTGTAACTGAGGCGGAATAAGGGGAAACAGCCCGCATTCCCCGAGGCGGATGGAAAACTGCCATAAGAACCATCCACAGGCTGGCCGGCACACCGGACCTCGACACAAATCCGCCGGGCAGATTCGTGCTGTGGACCGGCACGCTTTCGACTCGGGAAGCAACGCGTTTGACCACGCGGCTAGCCGGTGGCAAGTTTAACTCAGTCGACACTGAACTTTGGCACCAAATATAATGCGAACGTTTATTGTAATTTCTATTCTATTCTTTAATTTTAACAATGCCATATCTTTAACACCATCGAAAGATCGATTTAAATCATCCTTCATAGCATGGTTCTTACGAGCTTAAGCAACTTGACCTCCTACGGATCAACATAGGTAACAGACAAATCGCTGAGAGTGATTGGTCTGGAGAAATTGAGTAAGAGAAATGAGAGAATGTATCGTGGATCAGTTATGCTCCTGCTTCGTCGCAGGGAATAGGTTTATCTGCGGCTATGTCCCCACCACCACCTCCCTAGCACAGAGCACTGGCCGTTTGGTTTAGCAACAGTGCATCACTTACCGGGCACGCCGCCGCCCGATTAAGCGCGCACGTGGACTCGACCGCGAGTATCGCGGCTGCTGTTGTGCTTATATTTAGGATTGCGCTGCTGGACGGCGAAGCGTGGGTGGATGCTAAAGTGGAGCCACCTGCCTCACGCTGCACCTGTCTGGCCGACGCCGCTCTGCGCCTTGGACGTCCCGTTCTCCTCTCTCTCTCTCTCCCTCTCTCTCTCTCTCTCTCTCTCTCTCTCTCTCTCTCTCTCGAAAGAGGTCTTCCCTCCTTGTCAGCGGCTAGTTAACTGGCCTCAGTGTGCTTCATTCATCTCCGTACTGATCCTTACCCGGCGCTACGACATCGTTCTGTTATACCGCTGGAGGCATCGCATTACACACTTTTCCTAATTGTTGGCTGCTCATCGCAGACTGATTTCCACACGACAGTGAAACTGGTCTGGAGGCGTGACGTCTCAAAGAGTACTTCGCAGTTCGACAACTCACGGTAGGGATCTGGTAATCTTTTGTGTAACCACTGTACAATTGTACCACAATATCAGTACTGAGATGATCACGCACCAGTTATGCAGATATGAGATTTATTTAGTTTAAAACGCACCACACTTTCGGAAATCGGCATTCTGTTATCAAGTTCTATACGCAAGAAACACATGAATTATTATTTTGTATACTAAAATACGTCTAATGGATATTTGTTTACGTTTTAATATAACATTACGTACCCTAAAAGTATTATGCCATTACGCACAATCAAAAATACACAAGTAACGAAAGTGCATTGTCAGACATGTAATTTTCTCCGTTATGCTCGTACACGTAATGGTATATACTGGTAGTTCTCAGCACTTCCGCAGGCAGCTGACTTTTTGTATCTGATTCCTTTGGTCGGATAAAGATAGTTAGTTAGTTAGTTAGTTACATGTTCCATAGATCATAAGAGATTCTTTTATCGAACTGACGTGGAACGATTCAGTTTACAGGATGTGTATACGTACATGTTTACTGCTAACATAAAAGAATATATTATTTTTAGCCCTAATCATGCAACTACACTTACCGCCTGGCGTTTTATGTTTTATTTTTTTAAGACTTCTAGTTTTAAAATAGAAAATCGTCCTGGAATAGGAGGAGCTAGCCAGGAGAAAAGATTTTAGGTTAGACTTAAAACTTCCTACGCTGCATGCCAGATATCTGATATTGGGAGCCCGGGTTCCCGGGTTCGATTCCCGGCGGGGTCAAGGATTTTCTCTGCCTCGTGATGACTGGGTGTAGTGTGATGTGCTTAGGTTAGTTAGGTTTAAGTAGTTCTAAGTTCTAGGGGACTGATGAGCATAGATGTTAAGTCCCATAGTGCTCAGAGCCATTTGAGCCATCTGTTATTGGGAGCCGACCGGAGTGGCCGTGCGGTTCTAGGCGCTACAGTCTGGAACCGAGCGACCGCTACGGTTGCAGATTCGAATCCTGCCTCGGGCATTTTCGAATCCTGCCTCGGGCATGGATGTGTGTGATGTCCTTAGGTTAGTTAGGTTTAATTAGTTCTAAGTTCTAGGCGACTGATGACCTCACAAGTTAAGTCGCATAGTGCTCAGAGCCATTTGAACCATTTGTTATTGGGAAAACGATTAAAAATTTTTGTTGCTGCATATTGGACTTCTAGCAACTGACACCCTGAATAACTGGTAATAATGGTTAATTTTCCCTCTAGTGCTGTAGTTCTTGTTGTGTCGATTCCCTAAGGTCTCGACACAATGAGTGGCTAGGTGCACGCGAAACTAACGCAGACGGGCGTAAATTCTGAAACAGGAGACTGGATGAAAAACTATAAAGAAAAGAACGTATTAGGTAGATTACTTAACTTTTAATGAGGTTCTTCTTGTTGAAATACATCTCTTGCATAGTAGTAAGCAATTAGCACTGATACACATGGCGCCTTGCTAGATGGTAGCTATGGAATAAGCTGAAGGCTATTCTATCAGTCTCTCGGCAATTGAGAGGAATACTAGGTAGGTCTAGTCGCAAGCTATGTCGTCCGTACAACTGGGGCGAGGTCATGTCCGTGTCTTGTGACCTGCCATGTGGTGGCGCTAGGATTGCGAGTACACAGTGGCGACACGCGGGTCCGACATGTACTACAGGACCGCGGCCGATTTAAGTTACCACCTAGCAAGTGTGGTGTCTAGCGGTGACACCACAGTTCTGGCTATTACTTTTGTGTTTGTTTATGATGAATTTCATTAACGAATATAAGTATTGTGATGATACATTTAAAATTCCTAACTCCTTGAAGAGCTACCTACACGACGACTGCGGGTGAAGACAACATACACTCCTGGAAATTGAAATAAGAACACCGTGAATTCATTGTCCCAGGAAGGGGAAACTTACATTCCTGGGGTCGGATACATCACATGATCACACTGACAGAACCACAGGCACATAGACACAGGCAACAGAGCATGCACAATGTCGGCACTAGTACAGTGTATATCCAACTTTCGCAGCAATGCAGGCTGCTATTCTCCCATGGAGACGATCGTAGAGATGCTGGATGTAGTCCTGTGGAACGGCTTGCCATGCCATTTCCACCTGGCGTTTCGTGCTGGACGTGCAGACCGCGTGAGACGACGCTTCATCCAGTCCCAAACATGCTCAATGGGGGACAGATCCGGAGATCTTGCTGGCCAGGGTAGTTGACTTACACCTTCTAGAGCACGTTGGGTGGCACGGGATACATGCGGACGTGCATTGTCCTGTTGGAACAGCAAGTTCCCTTGCCGGTCTAGGAATGGTAGAACGATGGGTTCGATGACGGTTTGGATGTACCGTGCACTATTCAGTGTCCCCTCGACGATCACCAGTGGTGTACGGCCAGTGTAGGAGATCGCTCCCCACACCATGATGCCGGGTGTTGGCCCTGTGTGCCTCGGTCGTATGCAGTCCTGATTGTGGCGCTCACCTGCACGGCGCCAAACACGCATACGACCATCATTGGCACCAAGGCAGAAGCGACTCTCATCGCTGAAGACGACACGTCTCCATTCGTCCCTCCATTCACGCCTGTCGCGACACCACTGGAGGCGGGCTGCACGATGTTGGGGCGTGAGCGGAAGACGGCCTAACGGTGTGCGGGACCGTAGCCCAGCTTCATGGAGACGGTTGCGAATGGTCCTCGCCGATACCCCAGGAGCAACAGTGTCCCTAATTTGCTGGGAAGTGGCGGTGCGGTCCCCTACGGCACTGCGTAGGATCCTACGGTCTTGGCGTGCATCCGTGCGTCGCTGCGGTCCGGTCCCAGGTCGACGGGCACGTGCACCTTCCGCCGACCACTGGCGACAACATCGATGTACTGTGGAGACCTCACGCCCCACGTGTTGAGCAATTCGGCGGTACGTCCACCCGGCCTCGCGCATGCCCACTATACGCCCTCGCTCAAGTCCGTCAACTGCACATACGGTTCACGTCCACGCTGTCGCGGCATGCTACCGGTGTTAAAGACTGCGATGGAGCTCCGTATGCCACGGCAAACTGGCTGACACTGACGGCGGCGGTGCACAAATGCTGCGCAGCTAGCGCCATTCGACGGCCAACACCGCGGTTCCTGGTGTGTCCGCTGTGCCGTGCGTGTGATCATTGCTTGTACAGCCCTCTCGCAGTGTCCGGAGCAAGTATGGTGGGTCTGACACACCGGTGTCAATGTGTTCTTTTTTCCATTTCCAGGAGTGTATTATTATTGTGCGCTTTTGTGCAATCAATATTTTCTTTCACAATGATGAGTTAACCCAGGAAATTATTCCATAAGACATTATTGCGAAGAAATATTCAAAATATGTTAGGAAGTTGATTCGTTTGTTTTCAAGACTAGCAATTATATGAAGAGTAAAAGTGGCTGAAATAAACTGATGTACCGTATCTTCCGTATTGTTAAGGATAAAAATCCCTCATACAGCACAAGGTCTAACGACATCATAATCATACACCAAGCTCACCTGTTCCTTGCCACATTATGGACGCTATCCATCCAACATGACTGGGTGTTGTGTGATGTCCTTAGGTTAGTTAGGTTTAAGTAGTTCTAAGTTCTAGGGGACTGATGACCATAGATGTTGGGTGTTGTGTGATGTCCTTAGGTTAGTTAGGTTTAAGTAGTTCTACGTTGTAGGGGACTGATGACCATAGATGTTAAGTCCCATAGCGCTCAGAGCCATTTGAACCATCCAACATGACGGCTGCACGTAAGTTATGTAAGTTAAGTTCATGCAGTCCCACTATCATTTCAAAAAATCATTAATTGGAAACTTTTAGAGACAGAACTTAGAGGTTCGTTGTAAAACGTTTAGCAGTCCTGAAAGTTACTTTCTGTCATACCAGAATTTCAATGTGTGTCCCATTCGTCGCTCGTAGAACATCAAGGCAATATTTGAGTTCTGCCCTCCTGCGGGTCAGATTTGCAACATCAGTGGGTCTGATTGCTTTATCGATTGGTGGACGAAGGGTAGCAATGTCAATGACTGGTTCTGTATACAAGCCATCCTTCACTTAACGACACAAATAGAAGTCTGATGGTTTGTCGTCGGGAGAGCGCGACGAAGGTGTTTGATATTGACTGACCCTTTCAACACAGCCCACAAATTTGGATTCTGCATACCAGATGTTACCTTCTCCTTGTCTGTTGTTATTTGGATGTACTCCTAGTTAAATCTGCAACAAACGGCAAAGGATAAAAAACTCCGTGAACTGCTAAATCTTTTACAATAAACCACGATTCTCTGTCTCTGATTGCCTCCGAGTTATGACTTTTTTTAAATGACGGCGTGGTTTTATAGACACCCAATGGGAGGACATAAAAGTTCCTCTGGTTGGCTCCTCAATGTAAGCTCAGTGCTTGTCTGAAGTTTTATACCACCACACGAAGTGATATTTCTAGATCAACTGATGTGCGAATCAAAGCCGCGCATGTTAAGAGTGTGCCGGTTTAAACTGCGAGAGTATACGACGAAAGATGTGCAGTGACCTACTACACGCGTTCAGAGACTTTAGCGTCGTAGAAGCTGCTCCCTTCTCAGTGTGAAGTGTGGCGTGCGGAAGACGGGCACGTGTAAACAAAATGGTGCCGATCGGTTTTCGTCGCGGGCGCCGTCAGCGAGCAAGGGCTGCGGTGTTTACGGTGTGCGCGTCCTCGCATTGGCAACACTGATAGCGCCCTGGACGCTGGCCAGCGGCGGCGACAGGGGCGCCAACTTTGCTGGCCAGCCGACTCCCTACGGCCGTGGGAAACACATCGCGTGCTGTGTCCTGACTGAGAATACTGATTAATTGTCCGTCCTTTTATACGGTCAACATCAATTACATACCGAACTACACGACCTTTCCGCTTTATGATGCTTATTTCGTAACTTGACTCGCTGCGAGAAAATTTGTATCCGCATCACGGCAACAATTATCGCATTTCTTCCCACTTGCTTCCAGAGAATTCCAGAAAACTAATTAATTAAAATTTCAGTATGTGGGAAGTCATTTATGTACACCTCGGATTATTACTTTAATTAGGATGGCAATCTGACGTTAAACGAGTGTAATTCGTCACACTTAGGTTTTCGCTTCGTGCACGAACTAGCCAGATGTAATTACAAAAGAAAGCGTCTACTCGCTGACGCGAACACGCAGACACCTAAGAGAATGCGTTTGAATTCTTTTCCATACGGGATCCAAAGGATCCACCTGGATGTCTCCAGTCGTAATAATTGACCGAATATGCACCCCTTTGGTATCTTCCACTATTTCGGGCATTCTTTTCATCGAGTAAGGAAAACATTTTATGGGAAATTGTAGTCCATTTTCACGAACGCTTACAAGAAAAACAAGTATCTAGGAGAAACTAGCACCAAACGACACCATTTATGTTGATTACACCATTGCAGAACAATTACTGAAATCAGACAAAACCACCAAAAAATTACAGGTGTCCGCCACGAGATTTTCAAGGTGGAATAACAACATAAACTCAAGCTTTAGGGAAGGCAAATGCAAACATGAGATTCACTGTGAAATGCAAAGGAAATGTATTTTTTCTCTCACGACGGAAGTCGATCACAAAATTCTCGTCTGAATGCTAGAGTTTTTATTTCACTCGTTTTATCCACAGAAAGAGCTATCCCAAAACATTAAACCGCCAGTGAATAAAAACATTCAAAGTTCGTTAATTTACTGTTTTGCTGTGACCAAATGTTGTTAATTTACTCTTTTGCTGTGACCAAAGATGTAAATTATTGATGTAGCAAAAGTAAGGTCATTAGAGATTTTTTTTAATGCTCTCGTCAATATATACTCGCAAATATTCAGAATACCCCACCGTCTTTATTTATTCCCATATGTCATTTTCGTAGTTCATTTGCTGATGTTATACATTTTCTAACAGAAAACTAAGTACAGATAAGCTGTCATCAGTTATGGATAACAGTACACGTAAAACGCCCGGAATGTGCACTACTGGTTGGTCTATTTGTATACCAGTGTGACAGTATTGCATAATCAAAACTTTCACATAATAAGGAACTGACGTCTTGGCAGATCTATAAATTCCAAGTGGACCATCAATCATTTAAAAGTGCGTGATGCCTATCAGCATCTGTTTCCTTCCGTGTCTGAGCATGACTGATGATATGGCTGACTAAATTCAACGAAAATGTTGTCAGATGTTGTCAGTTGCAGATATCCAGTGTTACCTGGCAAATCGGGACGCTTACATAAAAAAATACGAACATGTAGTCGCAAAATCCTCCGAAGTACTTGCTGATCTTCGCAAGAAAGGATGCATTAGGCTGTGACGTTCAACATCCAGAGGCGTAAGGTTTATTTTTGCTCTCAGCCGTTCCACGTTTCGATCAAAAACAATAAATAATAGCAACAGGAGTCCACTTCCAGTTAAGAGGCAGCAGGCACGCTCGTATCTTTGTTTACCTCCACTTTCCTCCTGCTGGCTTTCATTAAAAGCTTCAGGGCGGCTCTCTGGCTTGCCTCCGGTGTTCTCGGAACACTTCACTTACGTCCACAATTTTCGAACGAGGGAACTGTGGAAACCAGAAAGTTAGAAGTTTATGTGCTTTTCTAATCTGTTCATCGTGTGTCTTTTATGCAATATTTTACCCATCATATAAAACTCCAGCTGCAAACACAACAAGAGACTCGCCGTGTACCACGGAGAGATTTACTACTGAAGTTCCGAGAGAATACGTTCCGGGGGGAAATCGGGCAACGTATTACTTTCTCTCACATACGTCTTGCGAAATGACCGTGACGAGAAAATCAGGGTAATTGCGGCAAATACTGCAGTTTACTGATAGTCATTCGCAAATAAAAGAGTGAATGGGAGAGAAGGTATTGACATTAGAAGTAGCCTTCGTCACGAACCGTAGAGTGACTTACGGAGTATAAATGTAGATGGTTATATAAACCAGTTGATAATAAGCTATTCCAATGTATAGTCTAGTTTCATTCTTAACTACTCGAAACAAAGAAATATTATACTGTTCCAATGACCCGACAGCTGGGCGTAGTGTACTTATTTTCAATTACCAGTATGAGCGTAACTGTAGAACGCCGAACACATGATAGCAAGGTTTTGCTTCGACACACAGTATGGCCATCTTCGTTAAGATTGTCAGAAGTCACTGTAAATTATTTTATGTGAATGAGGGATGATCTCTCAGCCTAGACCATGACCTTGCTTTTCCATCACTGTTGCCAAACCTGATGCTAAAATTCACCTCTAATGATCCTGCTGTCGAAGAAAATTTGAAGATTAAAGAAAAAACGAAACGAATTATAAAAATGCGTGTGGCAGAATTGCAGTTCCATACGCTGCAATTCTTTTTGATATTTTAATTGTGATTGGTTTCTAAAGAAGGATAAACAATTTTAAACTGAGGTATACAGTGATTTACTGGTCATGGAGGTCTAGCGAGTGGAAGTGACGGATACAACCCCGGATAGGGGCGGCGATTTTTCCTCATTCCAGCCCCTTCAGGACTGCCTCAGGAACATACAGCTTGCTATCAAATGATTATCGAGGATCTTTCCTGGGAGTAAAACGCGCCCGAGGCAGGGCAATAGCGTGGCCAAGGACTGGCGTCACGGACTTTTATGCAGGGAATTAATGAAGCCATTTCTAGTAACTAGCCGACCATAAATATAAATGGTCGATTTCTTCCCACGCAAAATGGTTCAAATGGCTCTGAGCACTATGCGACTTAACTTCGGAGGTCATCAGTCGCCTAGAACTTAGAACTACTTAAACCTAACTAACCTAAGGACATCACACACATCCATTCCCGAGGCAGGATTAGAACCTGCGACCGTAGCGGTCGCTCGGTTCCAGACTGTAGCGCCTAGAACCGCACGGCCACTCCGGCCGGCTCTTCCCACGCACTTTCCCCACTAGATTAGTACTTCGTATAAGAGCTTCAACGCTCACGAAACCAGTTCCAAGTTTTCTACCGTCCTTTGTTCTTGAACCAGTTTCCTCGTAATACAGCGTCTGTAAATTCACATAGTATCGCAGTGTAGGACCTACACTGTTTCCACTGGACATGACTGACCATTCGAGACATTTTCAACCATTTACATGATGTTCACAATAGCTGATGCCACCAGGATTACACTTTTGGCGATTATCATAGTGGTGTTTTCCCCCCTCTACAGCTACATAGATACTGTGCCAATCATATTTAAGTGCCTGGCAGAGGGTTCATCGAACAATATTCAGAATTCTAAAATGGTTCAAATGGCTCTGAGCACTATGGGACTCAACATCTTAGGTCATAAGTCCCCTAGAACTTAGAACTACTTAAACCTAACTAACCTAAGGACATCACACACACCCATGCCCGAGGCAGGATTCGAACCTGCGACCGTAGCAGTCCCGCGGTTCCGGACTGCAGCGCCAGAACCGCTAGACCACCGCGGCCGGCTTCAGAATTCTCTAGTATTCCAATCTCGTATAGACGCGGAAAGAACGAACACATATCTTTCCGTAAGAGCTCTGATTTCCCTTATTTTATCGTGGTGATCGTTTCTCCCTATGTAGGTCGGTGTCAAAAAAAAAAATATTTTCGCATTCGGAGGAGAAAGTTGGTGATTGAAATTTCGTGAGAAGATTCCGTCGCAACGAAAAACGCTTTTCTTTTAATGATGTCGGCCCAAATCCTGTATCATTTCAGTGACACACTCTCCCGTACTTCGCGATAATAAAAAACGTGCTGCCCTTTTTTGAACTTTTTCGATGTATTCCGTCAGTCCTCTATGGTAAGGATCCCACAACGCGAAGCAGTATTCTAAAACAGGACGAACAAGCGTAGTGTAGGCAGTCTCCTTAGTAGATCTGTTACATTTTCTAAGTGTCCTGCCAATACAACGCAGTCTTTGATTAGCCTTCCCCACATTTTCTAAGTGTTCCTTCCAATTTAAGTTGTTCGTAATTGTAATTCCTAGGCATTTAGTTGAATTTACGGCCTTTAGATTTGACTGATTTATCGTGTAACCGAAGTTTAACGAATTCCTTTTAGCACTAATGTGGATGACCTCACACTTTTCATTATTTAGCCAATTTTCGTACTATTCAGATATCTTTTCTAAATCGTTTTGCTATTTATTTTGATCTTCTGATGACTTTATTAGTCGATAAATGACAGCGTTATCTGCAAACAACCTAAGACGGTTGCTCAGATTGTCTCCCAAATCGTTTATACAGATACGGAACAGCAAAGGGCCTACAACACTACCTTGGGGAACGCCAGAAATCACTTCTGTTTAACTCGATGACTTTCATCAATTACTACGAACTGTGACCTCTCTGACAGGAAATCACAAATCCAGTCACATAACATTCCATAAGCATCCAATTTCACTACAAGCCGCTTGTGTGGTACAGTGTCAAAAGCCTTCCGGAAATCCAGAAATACGGAATGGATCTGAAATCCATTGTCAACAGCACTCAACGCTTCATGTGGCTAAAGAGTTAATTGTGTTTCACAAGAACGACGTTTACTAAACCCATGTTGACTGCGTGTCAATAGACCGTTTTCTTCGAGGTAATTCATTATGTTCGAACACAACATATTTAATGATATGGGCCTGTAATTAAGTGGATTACTCCTATTATCTTTCTTGAATATTAGTGTGACCTGTGCAACTTTCCAGTCTTTGGGTACGGATCTTTCGTCGAGCGAACGGTTGTATATGATTGTTAAGTATGGAGCTAATGCATCAGCATACTCTGAAAGCATCCTAACTGGTATACGGTATGGACCAGAAGACTTGCTTTTATTAAGTGATTTAAGTTGCTTCAGCACTCCGAGGATATGTACTTCTACGTTACTCATGTTTGCAGCTGCTTTTGATTCGAATTCTGGAATGAACCTTCGCTCTCGATAGTTCGAAGTTTAAGTGACCTGACAAAAAGTTCGAATAAATGAGAGTTCAATTTAGCGAAAGTTTGACGTATCGAGGAGGAATCAGGAAAAAGCTGAAATAAGAGTATGATTTAAAAGAAGGACTGTAGCTTCGATAACATTCGTATTTCCATACAAACGTAAGCAGACAAAAACAACTAAAATTCAAATTAAATGGAAGTAGGTTTCTTACGCGCTTAATTTTTCATTTATTTTAACGCGAGTAACCCCACATCCCTGATTCTTTAAAGAATCGAATTACCATGTATAAAATTGCTGGAAACGTGTCATCACTGTATAAATGATCTAATGTGTTAATTATTTGACGTTAAGCATGTAAAACCTGTATGCTTGAAGACCCAAATTTTTTATTAGTTTCGGGTTATTCACCCATACAATAATGAAAATTACAGTAATGAAAAACTTCAGAAAAGGTTTAAAATTATGTTTAAAGGTTGTGGGAAGTCGCTAAATGGTCTCATTATCAAACAGTGGATGAGAAAAATCTAGAAATATAGTTTTGCACGCATCTCTATGTTTATGAAGTCAAATCTCCTGAACAACGTGTCGTATGATGATACACTTTTACTGGCACATTCAGTGGTATATGAGGTTACTGTCTGAAAAACGTGTTCCGAATAAAGGTAGCAATAAACAAGTAATAAATTAAAACATCATGAATGATGCTGAAATTTTACTGCATGACACAGTAAAAATGTCGTAAGAGATAAGCTTATTTCCTTTCATTATGTTGTGATGGGTGTCATCGGGAAAAAGTTACGAAAAAGTTTTAAATAATGTGTGAAGCTTGTTGGAACCCGCTAAATGCTCTCATTCTCAAATACTGGGTAAATGTAGTCTGGGTAATTTGTACACCATGATTTACGCTGCCTCAAGACGTATGCATTGTTTCGATCTTTAATACTAGTCTTATTGTGTTAAAACTTTGAAGTAAGTTTGTACCTCTTAATGTGTAGGTTATGAAACATTTTATGAAACATTTTAAATTTTTAAATTCGGTAAATTATTATGCGAAATATTGAAAATCGAATTATTGTTCCACTTGAAAGCCGTTAAATAGGCAATCTGCAAATGGGATCATGCACTACGAACAAAGTTAGCCGCTTAGTAATACAGATATAACCTGCGATAGGTATGGTTAGTCCTCTACACTGACTATGCCATTTCAAGAAGCATGCAAGACGCGGGCACAGACCTATCTCGCTCCACTTCCTCCATCTCTATGACTCATTTTCAGCTCTGCTTTCTGCTACAGGACGCTCCACAGGGTGGATGACGGAATCCCGAAAGTTTTCGCCACATCCCCCATTCCTTCCTCACCACATGCCACGGCCTCAATACCTTGCTTCTTTTCAGAGGAAGTCAAACACCTGTACTGCTTCGAAGTTATTTTTACAACTGATTTATGAACTGAAGTACATTATGCATTGTTGAAGAACGAAAGAAGTGACGGGATTTATCTAGGTTCAATTTATCGAGAAACTCGATCCATCGAGCTTCGAATTAGCAAGAGTCGGCTGTATAATTAAGTTCGACCAAAAGCGTACAAACACGGAATCCTGTAGTATCTCTGCAGTACAAGAGGAGTTAACAGGACAGCACTGTCCACTCTTTATGAACAGCGTGGCGCTGAAGTAGGATCCTAGGCGGCGGAGCGGCAGTGGGCGTCGTTAATCAGTAAGGCGAGACGCGGACCACCGAGGTTGCGCCTTGTCCGCGCATACCGATAAAGCGGGTGGCCGCATTTCTCAGACACGCGATCCCAGTGTGCTCTCGCCAAGCTGCAGTCGAGGATTCAATAGCGTCCCAGCGGGCTCCCGAGGCAGCGGCAACATTTTCTTCCGGACCATGCTCAGTCCAATATTTTGGAATTCGAGCAAAGCGCAGCGAGCCACGGTACACGTTAAGGCGAGCTAAAATATTCAGGAATTAAAACAGAAAACTGAGAATCTTCCACTTCTTTTTGTGCTTATAGTGAGCCTCAACATGCGTTCTTAAATCGGAAATTGTTGGACTAAGAAGCGACGGAAGTCTGGATTAACAAAAGCCGATAAACTTTCATTTGCCAGGTTTTCTATAATATAATACACCAACAATATTTCAACTGGATAAAATCTGAGGAAAGTGTTGGTCTACATGTTTCATAAGGAGCGGATGGGAGACATAAGTTGTGTAAGTAACCTACATTGCGAATGTTTTTGCTAGGATTCATGGTTTTTATATACATGTCAGTCACAAGACAGAGACCGAACGTGTCCTTTACTATTATTAATTATTCAAACATTGGATCAGCTTCATCTTTTAATTCAAATGTGGATGCTATGATCTATATCACTAACAAAGCAGTTCTTTCCTATATACGAGGCCTGTTCAGAAAGTAAGCTCCGATTGATTGCCAAATTGAAACCACAGTGAACATCAGAAATGTTTTACTTGTAACAATTAGCTACACCTTTCAGCTACTTCTCTACGTAGTCGCCGTTCTGACTTAGACTTTTGTCATAGCGTTGTACCAACTTTTCAATAGCCTCATCATAGAAGGCAGCCGCCAGTGCTTTCCGCCAATTCTCCACGCTGGCCTACACATCGTTGTCTGTGTCAAAATGTTGTCTTCAAAGACAGCGGTTCATGTGACCAGAGATGAAACTCAGGGGGAGACAATTGCGGACTGTATTGTGGGTAATCTCACATTTCCATTTGAAAACGATGCAGGAGCATCTTCATTGCCCCTGCAGAATGCGGCTGAGAATTATCTTGAAGAAGAAACAGCACGACAGTTATGTAATGTTAGCTGCATAGCTTCAGGCGAAATTTCTCACCGGGCCCTCGTACTTGGCGGCAGACACTATTTTCTAGACATCTTTACGCACTCACTGCGAGCTCAGAAATGAGAAGAGCGACGTGATGCTAACTGGGGTTATACTAGAGACACTACCCAACACATCTGTGCAAAGCTTTATCGGATTTTCATAGTCGTTTCCATTTCGCGACCGATCGGAGCTTACTTTCTGAACGCCCCTCGTACAACTGCGTACCTTTTTGTGATAAATGTATCATAAGAGGCAACTCTTGCTAATGTGTCGATCTGACATCCAGTATATGAAGTAACAGTCCACAACATAACGATTTAGCATTGTATATATACGAGGGTTGTCCAGAAAGTAAGTTCCGATTGGTCGCAAAATGGAAACCACTGTGAAAACCAGAAACGTTTTATCTGCAACAGTTAGGTACACCTTCCACCTACTTCTCTACATAGTCGCCGCTCCAACTTCGAGTTTTGTCGTAGTGTTGTATCAACTTTCCAATATCCTCGTCATAGAAAGCAGCCACCTGTGCTTTCGGCCAGTTATCTGCACTGGTCTGCAGCTCGTTGTCTGTGGAAAAATGTTGTCTTCATAGTCAGTGGTTATTGTGAGCGGAGATGAGACTCGAGCAGAGCCAATTACGGGCTGTATTGTGAGTGATCAAACACTTCTCATCGGAAACGCTGCACGAGCGTTTTCATTGCCCCTATTGTGTGCGGCTGAGAATTGGCATGAAGAGGGAACTGCTCGACAGTTGTGTTATGTGGGCTGCATGACACAGGCGAAATCTCTAACCAGGCGCTCATAGTTGGCGGCAGACGCTATTCCCTACGCATCTTTACGTGCTTACTGTTCACTCAGAACTGAAATGAGCAACGCGACACGATCGACGGGCATACTAGAGACACTGCCCAACACAGCTGTGCAAAGCTTTACCGGATTTTCCCAGTGGTTTCCATTTCGCGACCGATCGGAACTTACTTTCGGGACGACACTCATATTATCCAGTCACATTAATGTGGCCATTTGACAAAAGCCTGTATAGCCACCACGTGCAGCGCAGACCACTGCGAGACGTGTAGGAAGAGTCAGTGAGGTTCTGGGAAGTATAGACAGGGATGTGGAGCCACGCCGACTCCAGTGTTGAGGCCAGCTGCGCTAGGTTACTGGTTAAGGATCCACGGCGCGTACACCCCGATCGAGGTGGTCCCACAGATTCTCGACTCGGTTTAAATCCAAGGAATTCAGTGGCCAGGGGAATGCGGTAAGCTCATGCTTGTGCTCTTCGGACAACGCACGTGCACTATGAGCTGTGTGACACGTTGCACTGTGCTGCTGATAGATGCCATCGTGCTGAGGAAAGACAAACTGCATGTAGGGGTGAACTTGGTCCCCAATGATGTATGTATACTTGTGTAGATCCATTGTGCCTTCCAGAATGACGGGATTAAGCAGGAAATGCCACGAACACATTCCTTAGACCATATCACTACCTTCTCCGACCTATGCCCTTCGCTTTGAGACGTTTCACGCCGTACACGCCAACGGCTGTCTATGCAATGCAACATAAAACACGATTCATTTGAAAAGACCACTGTCGCCACTCAGTGGATGTCTAGTTGCGTCCGTGGCGCAGTGCATGTATCGAGATGCCGTTTTCCTGGAACACAGTGCATCTGTCCACGACCAGCGGCCTATTGCAACAAGATACGTTATTCATCCGACCTGACGAATTGTTTTCACTGCTCCGCGATCCAGTCTGGATGATCCCACGCTCACTGCAATAGCAACTGATGACATCGTTGGTGAACATGTAAATTCATCTGGTGCAGATTTCCATGTTCAATAATGTCCACTGAACAGTGCGCTGTGGAACACTGGTGTCTGTACCAGCATTGTACTCCGTCGTCAGATCTGCTATAGATCGCTGCCTATCCTGATTTAGAGAGCAGGCAAGCCTCTGACCTTCACATTCTGTGATAAGACATTGACGTCCAATATCTCGTCGTTTCATCGCACTTCGAACACTTCCCATAGGCGCTCAGGGGGATAGCACGATAGCACGTGAACAGAGGCACTGAATCGCATTCTGCTGATCACTGCCATCGGAGCAACATCTACGTGCAGCACAGTAAAACTACTCCCGCAAGCGTGGCCTCACGAGAAGCAAATTGTGGTATACCTTGTGGTCCGCCATGCCGGAGAAGAAGCAGAAAACGCCCTCGGAAGAGACAAGCCAGCGATTCGATGCAACCAGCAGAAGTAAAAGGGGCCACAAACGTCTCCAACACGTCTGCTACTGAAATGGAAGTCGTGAGAAGTGACAAGCTGCCGCCTACAGCGGATACCGCCTGATCCAGCACACTGCCTGAACCAGAAGAACACAAGTTCCACGTCTCCCATTATGCTACACACAGGAGGAAGGGCGAGGACCGAGCTCCATGCAGACCTCGCAGTGGTCACACAAGGAGAGTTAGCTGCTACAACAAAATGGTAACGACAGCCTGCTATTATCACTCACGAACACCGCAGACTACGACACAGCCAGAGGGATGCTCTGTGACTTCGTTATGGACTATCGTTCTGCTCTTGAACATAGGTGGAAGGAAACCTCAAGGCCAAAATCCGTGGCTTGCCGTGGCTCGTCACGCCGAACGAACTGACCAGGGCGCTAAAACGCAAATGCTATCATAGCATCATGGAAATACACCAGCTGTCAAACAGGACATGACCTCCTGTCTTCCTGCTTGTGGACCCCACCTGACACAACAACAACGACGAAATCTTCATCGTCAAGAGGCTCCTTCTTTGCGAGGTGACATGGAACGAGCAGTGCTTTCACTGCCAGAAAATGAGGCATGTAACAAAGCACTGTCACACGACACGCGCACCTGCCAGAAACCGTGTCATGCCACAACAAAGTGCGCAAACTGTGGGGGAAGAGCGTGTAACCCGCTGCCGGGGCTGCAGGTACATACTAAACTGGTATCCGGGAAAAGAGAGAAGGCCATGCAGAAGAAAGAAGAGCCCAGGTCACATGATTCTCTGTGCAGTTAGCAGACAAAGGCATGGGTCCGCGCTCGCTACCACCTTCTCAACCGCCACCACAGCCAAAGTAGACGCTGACACGCGCGGTACGACCGCGCAACATGTCCACAGCTGCAAGAAGCGCTGCTGCCATTCTGCAGAAGAAAGGCGCACCAAGCCACCACTTGACGAGGTGGCCACACAGGCTGAGTGACCGTGGCAAGCAGTAGGAATGATCGTGACGAGTAAGCAGACCACCCTAAGCGCTACCAGCTCGCACAAGCCGGCAGAGTCTGCGCAGGCTGCTCCCAGCACCGTTCGATCCCACACAACAGCAGCGTCGTCGCAGGACGCACTCATCGGCGTCCGCGCTATGACACCACAGCTCAACGCCCGCGCTGCCTCTCCCTAGGGACAGGCATAGCTACAGAGTTCGGCTCCAGTCTACATGACAATGGACGAGGCGAACTCCGAAACGAAAACGAGGTGGTGCCTCTACGCCATCAGGTTGCTAAAAGAGCTGCTTCACAGGCAACGACCCCCCACATAATTCAGCCAACATGTCGTCGCAGCCAATAGAGGTAGAATGGTGCCAGTACGCATCCTAGGTGTTCAGGACGCTCAGATACGAAGCCAGACAACCAGACCAACATGGGCAGTCCTAAACTCCCATCACTGCAACACCCACAATTAACGTGTCCCAACGTGGAAACGAAGCACGATCCTAAAAACTCGCTATCTCCACCTACCAAAATAGGAGATTCATCTTTACAGATCATCAAAGGCCAATTCACCAAGTGAGGCCACAAGTCGCCACACCGAAAGGATTTGCAGGAACAGCACTGAAATGCGTTAGCTGCATTGCATCAGGTCTAGGAATAAGCCTGTCAGTATCAGCGTCAGCATCAGCATCAGCACGTAAACAGCTGATCAGCTTCGTTTTTCAAAGATGCTCGTTTTTCAAAGATGCTCGTTTACAGGCGCCGGGCTGTAACGGTCTGTTCCTTGTTAAAATCGCTTATGTCACTGTACTTCCCCATTTGCAGCCGTATAGTGGCTAGAATGGTTCCCTATTCCTCTCTGTCTGGCTTATATTCTTTCCTTGCCGTGTTATGTGCCCATAAAGCAACCAAGCAACATCCAACTGATGTTGGGCAGTAGTCACAAGGTTTGTTATTAGTGTATATTGGAAAGTGAAACTCTTGTAGAGGGTGACGAAGATAAAAATTTCAAAACATTCTACTCTCTGGAAGAATATCACCTAAAATTACAGCACGAAAAATCTAGATGACTCCGGGAGTATTTATGGAATTTTTCGAGCTGATTCGAAATGACGTACTAGTTCTCGCCTGAGAGGAACCAGCGACCGCTTTACCTGAGGCGGAAGCTCAATGACTAACGTACTTCACTCTCCAGTGTCGACGAGACAAAGCTGTGAGACTTAGTGAAGAGTAGCGATTTTGAGCTAGCAGCCTACGGATAACTCGGCCTGCGTCACTAGCGCGCTGCACACAGGACACGCGGGTCCACGAGGACAATGCAGGCGGGCACATGTCATTAACGAAACGCGCGCAACCTTTGGGCCGGCTTGTTATCCGCGGATTTCCCGCTATCTGCCCGCTGCCCGGCTCTCCACCTATCCTACCCCCACGTATTTTTTTTTATTATCCCGGCGCCAGTGTGTTCCGGCTGCGGCGCCCGCTTCTGTGTTTTGTCGCTGCGCGGCGTTCGGACCGTGCTTTGGCGGCGGCGGGTCCCTTTTGTGCCTCGCCGGGGGCTCCCGTATTGAAAGTGTGCCATTGATGCCATAGAAATGGCCGATTTTTTGTTATCTGGCTTCCTTTGTAACTTAAAATAATGGAGGATTGTCTGTGTCCATTACACCGCGGGCGCGTCCGCTCGCCGCTCGGCGAATTTTCTGCCTCGTGTGTGTGTGTGTGTGTGTGTGTGTGTGTGTGTGTGTGTGTATGTGTGTAGTGCATGCGCGCGGTTTATTTTGTTCCTTTTCTCTCTCATCCCTCCTCCCAACCCCCAATCTACCCCTTCGCTGCCTCTGTCTCTGTGTCCTCCCTCCTCCGGTGTCCTGCCTGTGTTTAGCCAGCAACACATTATTTCGAAAATCTAACCTCTGCTACACTGGAGAGGCCCGTCCCCACCGCGCGTATATATCTGTGTCGCGAAGAATGAAAACAGCAAATCCCTTTCATTTTTACTTTGATGTGTTTTAGAGACGCGGCCCGCTGATTGGACTATGATTAATTAATCAGATAACCGCTTTCAACTGTTCCAATTGAAGCCCGAGCCGGCACAAAGAGCGGCGGCGCGACGGCTGCTATACCCCCGACTACTGCCTCCCTGCCCCCTTTCCCCGGACAGATCGAGCCACCCAGCTAGCGGCGAGTGCTGTGGAGCGAACCAGGCAGCGGGCGAGGCGTTTTCGCGAGTTGTTTGTTAACCCTCGCGCCGAGGCGGCGGCGGTGGTGCTGCCGCTGGGGGAATTAATGCGCGCCGGAGATTGTGTTCGATGTCTGCATAAGCTGATTGTGGTTCCCTCGTCCCATTGAGAGGCGCCGGTTTTGCGGTAATAGCGTCTTACACACCTACGCGCGCTAGCCAATTACGGGCGTGGCCTCTGGGGGCGGCTTAAATCCGCCTAGTCGCGTGTACAACGCGCGCCGCTCTTCAAAGGCCTGGCGCTGGAGGCCATTCATATTCGGCAGCGTCACCGTTCGCCTTTGTGTCTGGCTCCATCCCTCCTGCCGCGCACAGCACACCTACGATTACTAATTTATCGATTCCGATGTAATAATGTAGCGCGGAGGCGGAGGCAGTGATGTGCAGCGGGGTCACTGCGTAAACCGAGTGTGAGAGAGAACCCAGATTCGCTGCTGACTGAAATTTGATATTTTACCGGGAGAGAATATCCGCTGAGAACATTTTCCTTGTTCGGCGACATCTATCTCTCGAACTATGCATTGTTACTTCTTGTCTCGGTACATTCCATGTACACGCAAAATTATTTTGTAGTTGAACAAGTAGGTAGGTAGGTAGGCGTGTTTATCTACACCTGTAATCAAAACAAACTTTTTGCTCAGACAGAAGACTGCTTGATCTCGCCACGGTTACGTCTATTTATTACCGAGTGCAGGTAAGCATGGACTTTAGCCGTAAACAGTCTTTCCAAAGGGTTCGTAAGTATGTTATAGAATGGTAAGACTGCAACAAACCTAACTACGCAATGCAGATCTAATTCTAATATTTTTATTTACTTACGGCAACAAGTAAAACTGAAGAATATTTAGCAGATTTCAGACAAGCTGTCTGCACTGAGACAGGCCAAGCTCGTCGCGAAGGTTCTTTGGCATCTCTCAACAGCTTATGAATGTCTGGACCCGGCTTCAGAAAAAAGGGAGACGATAAAGAACAATGAACTAAGTGGTCGGCCCCGAAAAACCACCCAAAAAGAAGTTAATGTATGGCTGATCTCAAAAAATCAGCCTGGGTAAAAACGTGATGATCTATAGGTCAAACACGGGGTTAAGGTCCATGTTTCGACAGTTAAACGTCGCTTGCCATCTACAGATCTGAATAGCAGGAGACCTTCTTGAAAAATAGGAACGCCATACTACAGTTTGCTAAGAAGTAAGCGTCACTGATCGCTAAAAAAATTGGTAAAAATTCCATGAAGTGATGAAAGCAAGCTTTTTAAACTCTTCTCCTCAGGCGGGATACACTACGTTCGACGGCTGAAAAACAAGAGCAATAACAGAAAGTACCAAGTACTCACCACGAAGCGCGGAAGAGAAAGTACCTTTGTGTACGGTTTTTTTCTCACGAACTGGCATAGGTCCTCTCGTCGAAATTCGTGGTGAAATATTAACAGACGTATGATACTTCACGGAAGAGGAAATATGGATCGTAATTGGCAATTCCAGCATGAAACGATCTGAAGCACACTTCTGGCCATGTGAAGATGGTTCTGAAGCAACACAAAGTAATAGTATTTGAATGACCAAGCAAAAGTTCAGATTTAAGCCACGTAGAACATCTTTGGGGAGAGCTGGATAGACGTGTTTGCCAACAAAAACAATGAGGCTTTCTACAAAGAACTGTGGGAACAAATGAAGAAGATTCCTCAGGGACGATTAGCCAAACTCGTGGATTATATGACATCCTGGTGTGCTGCAGTAAAACATGCTGTGCAACCAAGTATTAAGCCAAGAACATCATTGGTCAAGATTTCATCACTGTTTTTTTCTGTTTAGTTTTAACAAAATACTTTTGAGCCTCTGTAATTTATTCATTTGTGTTTTATTATTGATGCAGAGATTAGAATATTAGAATTGTATAGTATATGTAAGAAAATAAAGTACATATTAAAAAGATTTGGCAATAAATTGCTTCATTTAAATTTTGTCATAAAAATTTGTTTTACGAATTTATTATCTCTTCAAAATACTTTTGAGCGATTTTATATTACTTAGGAAAAGGAAACCTGTATGGTTGAAACATCCAGGTCAGTCCTTTCCTCCCTTAACACTCCTTCATTTCTTGTTGACCCTCCCTCATTCCTTAGAGTGTTGTGTATCTCCCCCCCCCCCCCTTCCTTCTTACATACAATGCGGATTCAAGCCGCCCTCCAGAAGCCACGCCCGTAATTGGCTAGCGCGCGTAGGTGTGTAAGACGCTATTACCGCAGCAGACGCGCTGTACTCGCTCCCATGTTGACTCAACGACTTAATCGATTACGACTGCAGAGGGTACCGGATCATCTAGACTGGACCATGTGAATGCAGGCCGATGCGGACAGTATTACACCAAGGCATTAATTCAGCGAGGTAGTCATACACGTCCCTAATTTGAATGAAATTGCTCCAAGCGTTCTAGAGTTATGCTTAAATGTCACCACTTCTCCATCTCTAAACAGAAAAATAAGGACTACTAGAGGTTCCTAATCCAATATTAATTGTCGCCTGGTACTTACAAGGGAACCTCCCCATCGCACCCCCCTCCGATTTAGTTATAAGTTGGCACAGTGGATAGGCCTTGAAAAACTGAACACACATCTATCGAGAAAACAGGAAGAAGTTGTGTGGAACTATGAAAAAAAAAATAAGCAAAATATACAAACTCAGTATTCATATGCAAGATAGGCGTGAGTCTAGGAGCTCCGTGGTCCCGTGGTCAGCGTGAGCAGCTGCGGAACGAGAGGTCCTTGGTTCAAATCTTCCCTCGAGTGAAAATTTTAATTTCTTTATTTTCGCAAAGTTATGATCTGTCCGTTCGTTCATTGACGTCTCTGTTCACTGTAGTAAGTTTAGTGTCTGTGTTTTGCGACCGCACCGCAAAACGGTGGGATTAGTAGACGAAAGGACGTGCCTCTCCAATGGGAACCGAAAACATTTGATCGCAAGGTCATAGGTCAACCGATTCCTCCACAGGAAAACACGTCTGATATATTCTATACGACACTGGTGACAGATAATAATTGTCTGAAAATAAAAAATTAAATTCTCCACTCAAGGGAAGACTTGAACCCAGGACCTCTCGTTCCACAGCTGCTCACGCTAACCACGGGACCACGGCGTTTCTGAGCTCGCACTTTCCTTGATGTTGCTTATCTTACACATGGACTACTCAGTTTATATATTTTGCTTATTTTTTTCATAGTTCCACACAACTTCTTCTCCTGTTTTCTCGATAGTTCTGTGTTCAGTTTTTCAAGGCCTATCCACTGTGCCAACTTATAACTAAATCTGAGGGGGGTGCGATGGGGAGGTTCCCTTGTTAG
Organism: Schistocerca nitens; assembly: GCF_023898315.1. Taxonomy (NCBI): domain Eukaryota; kingdom Metazoa; phylum Arthropoda; class Insecta; order Orthoptera; family Acrididae; genus Schistocerca; species Schistocerca nitens. Next base: position 510,811,258 of record NC_064621.1, read on the forward strand.
TCAATGCCGGCCGGAGTGGCCGAGCGGCTCTAGGCGCTACAGTCTGCGACTGCATGACCGCTACGGTCGCAGGTTCGAATCCTGCCTCGGGCATGGATGTATGTGATGTCCTTAGGTTAGTTATGTTTAAGTAGTTCTAAGTTCTAGGGGACTGATGACCTCAGATGTTAAGTCCCATAGTGCTCAGAGCCATTTTTACATAGTCATTCGTGTGACAAATTCGGTTCTAATTGCACCAGGCGTTCTAGGGCACATTCAAAACAGTATGAACACTGCCCACAGCGAGACCGAATGCCGCCTAGTGGTCTTGAGGGCACGTGACGCGTTTAAGAAATTATATAAACTGAACAGAGACGAATGGGGAATCATTCTAACGGCGACATGGGCCGTCAATGGAGAAATTCATTGACAAGCTTCTTCGACAAAGGGCAGATTGTTGCAGCACGGCGCCTGGGAACGAGAATCTTGGAAATGGCGAAGCTAGTCGGTTCTTCGTGAGCATCTATGGAAAGTGGACGGTGAAACCACGAGATGTTGGATGTCCACGTCTCATCACAGAACGTGGAAGTCGGAGGCTTGCTCTCCCTCTGCAAAGCAGAAAAGGCGGCGATCTGTGGCAGGTATGACGACAGAGTTCAGTGCTGATGCAGCCAAGAGAGTTGCGTAGCACAGCATTCACTGCGTACTGTTGAACATGGGATTCCGCAGCAGACGACCTATACTTGTTCCCATGTTGACCCAACGGCCTCGTCGATTACAATTGTAGTGGATACAGGATCATGGAGACTGGACAGTGAATCAATAAAAACGTGTCGTCTGGTCGGATGAATCCCGTTTGTTGTTCATTAGGTCGATGGTCGGGCCCTGATACGTCGTCAGCCGCGTTAACGGCTGCTCGAAACATGAATACATACCAGGGGGGACAGTACTACGCCATGGGGAACAATCACCTGTGGTAATAATTAAGGCATAATGACGGCTGGGGACCACGTGAATATTGTTAACGTAACTCCTGCACCATTCATGCTTGATTTTTTGGGGTTCGCGTCTTACATCAAGACAACTGACCACTCACAAGGTCACAATCACGCTACAGGGCGAACTCGCATTGCTGTCTTACTCATTATTTTCTCCTGAGCTCTGCATCTACAAACCACTGTCCTGTAATTTACGGGAATTGCATGACTTGTGCTCAGACATCTGGTGTCACATACCTCTGGGAACCTACCAAGGACTGGTAGAACCCACGCGACGCAGGATCGGTTCTGTGCTACGTTCAAAAGGTGGAAAGACACGCTATTAAGTAGGTGGTCACAATGTTTTGTCTCATCAGCAGATACTGGAACATACACACAAATTTTATATAAATATAAAAATAAGCAACATTTCTTGAAATCTAGGACTTGCAGCAGCTTCTCTAAACCATTAAATTTACATTCGTAGAAAGCTGTCGTACCGGAGAGAGATATCGCCTGTCACATCGCTGAACCGAGCCATGTGGTACCATGGTGAGACACTGTACTATTTAGGCGAATTCTGTGATGGTCTCTTTGAAAAACGTCGTCTTAAGTTTCCTTCCCATCCTTGTCGTATTCGATCATGTGCTCCGTCTCGAGTGACTTCGTTGATAACGGGACATGAGGCCCTAATATTACTTCATTTTACCTCGCCGATTCAAATTGTACATCGTTCCATGCTGCAGTGATGTTTTCGACATTTTACTGGTCTGGTTACGCGCCCTACCGTTCACTATGCTTGATCCTCCCTCTCAGTAATAACAACTCCACATATTTGACCTTAAATATAAACACTTCACATATCATACATTAATTTAAAACGACTATCTAGTAACAACTCATTACAACTCTTTCAGTGTTGCAAGTACTCTGTTAACGAACAGTTGTAATGGTAACGTCTTTCCAAATTCGAAAATAAACTAATATTTCAAATCTTTGAACAACTTTAGCTCCGCCTTTATTTATGAGTGAGTTCCCGATCACCACTGATCGTAACTTTTCGTAATTAGTCACACATTCTCTTCATCAGGACCGTCTCCAGGGATAATGATTGGCTAGGTAGGATTGTAGATGCGGGAATGCAATAAAGCGTTCATACATTTAGTGCTGAAGCAATTTGTGAGTGGCAATACCGTGTCCTTTCTCATGGATTTAGAAGAAACCGTATCTCCATGGTACCTCTCCAGATGTCTAGATCCAAAAATTACCAACCCACTAGATGCATCACAAAAGTAATTAGTGCCACAGGAAAGTGAAAGGACCGTACAATCGAAAAGGAGGTGGGTGATTTCAAAATATTTTTATTTTCTTTCACCTTTATCCCGTATCCCCCGCACCCCGGACGGAAAGAAAGGTATATCTATCAGTTTGCGTATAGTGTTAGCCATGTGGAAGTGTAAGGACATGTTCGAAATGTTTGTGAATCGTGTTACTTAGGCGTGAAGTAGGTCCAACCCGGTATTCACTTAGTCAGTTGTGAGAAACCACCAACAAATCACATTCAGGCTGGCCTGCACACCAGGCCTTGTCTTTAATTCGCCGGGGAGGGGAAATCGATCCGAAGACGGCACCTCCTCGAATCCCGAGAGCGCCGTGCTAAAGCGCGCGGTTGTTCGGGCAGGTCTGGATGATTCCAGAATGTGACTCAAAACTTTTTCTGTATTTTTTGTAGAACTCAAGGTCCGTCTGCAGAATGTGCAGTTGGTGTGAGTCCCTGCAGACAAGCACTTAAGAAAACCAACATACAGCTGTACAATATGTGACTGACACTGGTAGCTCTTCCTTGTCAAAGCTAGAGCTTCTATTAATTAGTCTTCAGCAAGTGAATAATAAGTTCATGTAATGGACAATGTCGGATGTGTCTTGTATGGTGTATTTTTTAATTATGTTTACATCTAGAATAATATATGTTGCGTATCGTAGAGGTGTTGTTTAATGGCGATGTGCGATGCACACATGACACGAAATGCACAACTCTTAAGTCAGAGTCGCGCGCACAGGAGGCTGCGTCGTAATTCGACAGCGCTGCAGTACATTCTTGGCAAGGCTTTGTGGTTTTAATGAGGCTCTTTCATTTTATTGCATTTGCGCCGGGAGTTAAGGGCTGCTGCGGAGGGAAAGGAAGGACATAAGATGTCGGGACGTAAGAAAAATCTTTTTCCACGCAAAATAACGATACGACAGATTTCCATAAACGCCGACACGACCCCTCCACCTGCCACAATCCGCATTGTATTCACAAAAGAAGTCGCTGCCCCTGCTTCAGTATAAATTTCTCCAACTTGCTTTCTAGAGAGAGACGATTTAGTGTACATTCCGGATTCCTTTTATACAGACCATTTACTTTCTTTTTCTTCTTGGAATGAAATAGCCAGCTCCTAAGGCTGCGCCCTTTGAGACAAAGCGACCGAAACAAGCGCGGACAAATGCATAATAGCGGACACGCCGCGTAAACGATTATTTGCGCCCGCCCCGCTGCAGAGGCCAACCCACAGTTTCCTTCCATCCACTCCGCTATTCACGCTGCCGCCGAATAAATCCCCGAAGCGAGCACCCGAAGCTTCACTTTGTTGCAGCAAGACGTTAATGTACTTCATTATCTTGTCGATTCATTATGAGTTCCTTTCTTTGCTCGGACCCCTACCCTTTCTGTGAAGAAAAAAGATACAAAAAAAAAAGGAAAAGAACACAAGAAAGGGCGGAAGAGAGACAGAAGACGTGGAGTCGGAGGCTGCGGAACACCTTTGAGAGGCGAGCGAGCAATAACCGTAATGTGATATTGCTCTGTCATTCAGGACCGAAACATAAAAGAAGGCCGAGGGAGGAAAATAGAGGTGGAGAGTGAGAGAGACGGAAGAAGCGCAGAGCAGCTCGGCGCGTGCTGTCCCTGAAAGGAAAGTTTTTGTTCGAAACAAGAAGGAAAACGAAACTCCACTTTTTTAATGGAAGCGGGAGGAAAAATAACACAGAAGTAAGATTGTATCAAAAAGATGGCTGCATAAAGAGGCGAGGCGGGCCGTATCGTGCGTTGGTAGCGGCCTCGGAGAGATAGGGTCAGCTTGAGGGAGGAAGTGAGAGAGAGGGGAGGGTAGAAACACAGGTAGGGTAAAGAGTCGGGCGGAACCATGGAACAAAAGTGACTCCGGCTGTCTGCTCACTTCGAGAAAGAAGGGACTGTTGGGAAGCATTCACGCAGACCTGCGCTACGACATTGCACTAAGAGAATTATTCTGGGGGCGGCGACGCCAAGTCGTTGTGCTATCCACTGATAACCTTGCTGAAATCTACCAAATTTTCAATACGATTGGGATCCAAGTGGATGAAACTCCTTTCCCTACAGTCAGTCCCGTGACGGTGCTACATCTGCTATATCTTGTATTACATTGTTTACTTCAGCGGTCGGACGAATTTTTTTTAAAACGTAAGACACGAGGAAAATACACGCACACCAGCTTTCTACGACTTGGGTAAAAATTTTTCGTCTACGCTCACATACTTATGGGAATATCGATCCAATACTCCAGCAGGAGCCTCATTGGAAATATTTACTGCTACCATGCTCTGGAGCAGACATTGGCCAAGCAGTGTTTATGGGCTAGCTATAATGACTAGTCAGTTCAGTTCACACGAATTAGGTAATTGTTACCTGCTCAACACCTAAACTCCGCAACTTACTCGAAACTTTACTTACCGCCAATACCTGAACTCTGTAACTAGCAGCAGACCTGTAATTTTCTATTACCCACTCCCCAAAACAAGCCAAGAAGCCACGTTATAGGAGAGAGTCAATATTAAGCTACAGAGTAGCATTACATTTTTATTACAAAATTTTTAAAAAAGGTAAATTATTATTTTAGGTACCCTAACTGAGAAAATAAAGACGAAAAACCGTTGAAAGAAAGGATATAATAAAGAGCTTTAATTAGACATACTTTCATTCAGAAGACGACTCTGAGCTAAAACAGCATTTAAGCCTTGTACGAAATACACTTCAGACATTTTGACATTGTACATTTTTATTATTATTTTTTGACGAGTATTTTTGTTTTCTAGGTTTTCTTCTCAGTTTTTGGAGCGGAACCATAACTGAAGCAATTTAGTCGATTGTAAGAATTTGTTTCTCTTCTCTCATGCTACTCAGAAACGTACATGTTATGACGAGCCATTAAAAAAAAAGAGTTTGAAGGAGAATGGAAACTCCCGCACGCCTAAACCGTTCGCCAAAGCGCAGAGGATTTGTATGTCCAAATACGTATATGCACGCTCACTTCTATCTCAAGAACGAGTTGCGGAATTCGGGTAGGTTTGGTTAGCGTAGACTTCCTTGACTTCTCCTGAATTGCGGAGTTCGTGTGCGCCTACTCCATCGAAACCGATATAGCCGTTAAACAATTTCTGCATTTAATGAATTAAACTTTTTAGTTAAAACTCTATACTTTCGGTGCGTCAGTCACACTGCTATGCCTCCTTTGAACGGTATGTACAGTGCAGCAACGCAACCACAACAACCACTATGGAGAACTTCTGAATGCGTTCTTCGCTCTTCATTCTGTATTAAGGTCTACATTATAATCCCTTTGCTAAATGTGGCCAGCGATAGACAAGAAGACTCGACTCCATTCCTTAATCAATAATCTAGTTAGCAGTCGCAAACAGTTTTCGTATACAGGTCGTATGTCAGCGGATATCGACTGCGTAGTAAAGAGGGCAGTGCGTATGGTTACAGATATCTTTGGCTCGTGGGAGAAGCTCAAAGGAAAGCTGCACAGTCTGAATCGACAAAGGCTCTAACAAGCGTGCCTACTATCCTACGGAAATTTCAAGAACATTAAAACAGGCAGGAGTCTAGGAGTATCCCCCAGCTCCAATCATACTTCTTTCGTTAATACACTGGACAGGTCTGGAAGAAACCTTAATACAGGGCGTATAAAAAAACACCAACACTTAGTATTTATGGTACGTGGGACAAAAACTGATCATATCTTTTCCAAGAGGGAGTCCTTGTTCTGAAATAGATGGTTTGGGCGTTCCAAAGCGTACAGATTTGAGAACGGTGGTGTCAATGTTTTTTTTAGTTGTATTTGCCGTCCTAATTAGTTATACAACCCATTAAACATCAGTGCAAACAGGATGCACCGCCTTCAACTAGTCACAAATTTTCAAATCACTTACTTCCGTATATTGATTCCCCCTTGGCAAGTGATAAGTTTGTCGCTCCGTAAAACATACTATGCGTTGTCGGTGTTTTTTTTTTTTAAATACAGCCTGTAAATCAAAAATAAAAGTTATATGTTACTATTCACTTCAAACTGATTTGTAGAATGCCGAAGTCCATCTGTAACTGTTTATCCCAGTGTATCAGATAAGTTATCGAGCGAGGAGAGACAGTCGTTTCGAAATTTGACTCGAATTCAGTAGTAGCACAGTTTAAATCAGTATCCATCAAAATGTAGCTTTCTCATAATTTCCCGAAATCGATTAAGACATATGCCTGATTGTTTCCTCTGTAAAAGATACGGCCGATTTCCTTTTCCGTCAACCAAACACACATTCGGTATCAGCGCAGTTTAAATTCCTGCTCGTCCATCAAAATTTAGATTTTCCATAGTTCCCCATTAAAAAGACTATGTCAAATTCCAGGCTGCTTCCTTTCCAAACGATACGGCCGATTTCCTTTCTCAACGTCTCCTTTCATAGTTTGATCTTCGGCTTCAGTGATCTCATCTTCGGAGTGATTGTAAACCCCGTTCTTCTTTCCTTCATACAAAACAAAAAGGAAAAGGAAACAGACAATCTGTCCACCTGCAATGCACATAAAATGTGATTCGTAACTTTATTCTGAATTTATTTGCATATCGGTGCTTGCATTACGACGGTAAAAACCATGTGCGAGTAAGCCAGTCAGATCGGGATCTTTTCCCTTTAATGCCATATGTTACCAGCCCAGAGAGCACACTGCTGACGGATCACAAGGGAATAAAGGGCTAACAAAAGGCTGGGCTGATGCGGGGTGATAACACTATTTTAGTCAGGGCAACGCGCCCTTGTTTAGGGCTTTTTAGCTGGCAGGCTCTCCCCCTGCGGCCGGATGATTGACGCGTTGCGCGGGGAACAGCGCGCGCCTTGACGGCGGCGAGCTACACGTGTGTTGCACGTGCACTGCAGTGTACCTGAGCCTAAACCTGCCGCCTACTGCCAGCCGCCTCCGCCTGTGCAGAATGCCGTCCCGAGCCGCGGTGCTCGCTCCCAGCATGAGCACATCGACTGACCCTCCTGATATCTCCTCTGCGTCCGCAGAGTGTTTGACAGCTTCTCTTTTCCCTTCTCAGGTTGCGAAGCCTAATGTGGCGTGCACTCTGTTACGCCTTTGCTTCTTCTAATTCGGTTTTTACCTCCTCTTTATATATATATATATATATATATATATATATATATATATATATATATATATATATATATATAGTCAGCAGTTTTTAGACTCATTTGATATACCACCCTCCCAAACTTCATCATACTACAGATACCGGTTCATATGTTAATCTTAATATTACATCTACCAAACCTATAACCGTATCTACGTATTTTGCAGTCGGGAATGGTACATGAAAGAAACGTTGTTGTTGTGATGACAAGCCTCTGTGTGAGCTCGTATCTCTCTCTACTACAACTTACTCTCGCCAGTTAATTCCTTTTACTGCACCTCCAACTGCCAGTTAAGTACTCAAGTTTGCTTTAACATATTTTTCATCTTTCTGTTAAGATCTCCACCGTGGGCTTTCTGCAGATTTCTTTCCACGTCTGTCCTACCTACCAGCTTAAATCTTCGAAGTTTAAATCTTTCATTTCTGTCTACACTGATACTCCGCAAACATTCTGGGGTATACGGTAGAAGATATATTGTGTTATATTATAATTAGCTCTCACTCTCTCGACTCTACCCTTCGCTTATTTCATTTGCGAATGATACGCGGAACAAACGACTGTCTGTACATCTCCGTCGCGGTCGTGGTTGTCGTCGTCATCGTAAAGGCCTTTACATTACCCGTTTTTTTTTTATCTTTAGCTGTAAGCTTATATGTTGCTCCAGAATTTTTCTAAAACATTATCTAGCTACCATCCATTAAGTCATCTTCTCGGTGTTTTTTTCCTTATTCCTTCCTTATTCCTTTTTCCACTCATTCGTGTGCCTAAAACATATGTTCACCTCCATTTTCATTGAGATAATAAATGCGTATTCCTCTCCCCTCTGTTCTCTGCCTGATCCATGTGGACGTGTTGCAAAACCTCTCCCCAACGCATCCCACGCGTGCTCAATAGGATTTAAAACGGGGAACGGGGAGGCCGGTTCATTTACCGAATATTCTCTCCTTCCAAGAGCTCTTCCACCTGCACTGTCCGATGCGGTCGCGTATTGTCCATCCATAAAACTGAAGTCAGGGTCAAATGCACGCCTTAAAAGCCGCACGTGAGGAAAAGGCACAGTGACACAAAAACACTGATCGACGAAGGTACCACATTCAAAGATTTGTAAGCTGGTACACCCAAGCAATCAAAGATTTGTAAGCCAGTACGCCCAAGCAACATTATGCCTTCCTAGAGCATAAAACCTGGAACACCAAAACAGTCACTTTCGACAACGTTCCTGGGTATATTACGAGTTTCCACCTCTCGCCATCTAAGAGTACACCCAGAGTCACCACTCACACCGAATCTGCACTCATCCGAGATGAGCAGGCGATGCTGCTACTCGGTCCAGTCCCTACGCTCTTCGCCCCATCGCAAACGGTGCCGCCAATTTGCGGATGTCAATGGAACATAACGTACTGATCGTCAGGCAAATAGACCACCACCATGCAGTCACCGCGCCACTGTAGAGCGGTATGCTGCTTGCCTTGCAGTCCTGTTAAATGTGGTTGCAATTGCACCCGATGTTTGACGTGGGTCCCTTCGTTTCTACTGCACAATGTAGCGGTCATCTGCTGCTGTAGTTGACCATGGTCGACCACCTCATCTCCTTTGGGCAGCAACGCTTATGATTCGGATCGTTCCAATGCATCTCAAACCAATGCTGTGAGTAATACGAAACTCCTGGACTACACTCACCACACTTACTCCTTCTTCCAGTTTCCCTTTGGTTCTTCACATTATGATGTTACCCAATGTTGTCTCCGGACCACGCTGTGATGCTAACCACCAACACAACTGCTCACTGATTGACACGTACTCTCTTTTCCCGTTCCTTCAACTGCCTTGCGTTGCGGGGTCAGACCCATTTAGCGCTATATTCACGCTGACTTGGCGCTATGTGACGTCCACCTTTCTGTGCACGACTGGGAGACTTATGTCAACATGCACCCGCACTTTTCATTCATTTCCATCGAGTTGTTAATATGTTACGTTACTTTGTCTACATCGTCCTTAAGTTCTGCAGAGCACAGTAATTGAGAGCATGGTTTCGTACGAAAGAACACGGAAAAATCTTCCATTACTCCTGTACCCACACAAAACTAGAATAGTACCAGTAGCAAACTTAGATCACTAACTGAAACGGGCGTAAAGGAACTGAAATATTTAGCAAAGAAATGAAAAGATGAAAGGATTCTGGGGGTCTAATTAATGGGTAATTAAGTGTGGCTGAAGATGAGCAATTGTTGTTGAGATACGTAGCTCGAACATTAATGAACGAAGAAAAGTGAATGGTTTCTATTTCCGTAAGTACTCTGAAACAAACCTGTCGTACATTCAACTGTTCTGTGTTGGACGTCGCGGCCTGCTGCTACAGATAGTAGACAGTTGTGCGTCGGAACCCGAGGACACCTTATTTACGTTGGTGGGCGCCGCGCCGTGTCTTGTTTGAGGGAGACTTTCCAGAGTCACTCCTTTCTTCTGGTGAGCAGCCGAACGTCTCGTGGGCGCATGCGCAGATGCGCGGTCGCGTCTCCTGAAGGCAGCGCCACAAACAGTTTCATTCACGGGGGCAGCAGGAAGAGATCCATCATGGCGCATAATGACCGCGTCGCCCTTTTTGTTCTTCTCGCGGCTTATCTGCGCGCCCTCGCCGAAGGATGAAGGACCGGACGTGTGTGTGTGTGTGTGTGTGTGTGTGTGTGTGTGTGTGTGTGTGTGTGTGTCGAAAGGGGGGAGGGAGAAAGGAAGACGCCGGCGGCTTTGGGAGCTTATTTAAAGATGTATGAGGAATAGTTTGTATTATGTTTCCGGGCCGAAATAGAGGGGCGGTTGCGGAGAAGTCGGAAAGAGAAATGGAGCAAAATTATTTTTATTGTCGCGTGAGGACACAGGAAGAAGAATCAGAAGCTCTGTTTCAGCTAGCCGTTCCTTTCCCTCACTTTCTACATGTTCTATCCCGCACAGCACGTTTTTGGAATGGTAGAAGGCTATCAGCAAACGATCATGGAACAGGAGAACTTTGTCATCGTTAACTCTAAGCAATACATAGCACAAAATTAATTTAATGCACTAATGCACAACTCGCGGGCTCACAAAAGTACTTTCAAAATTGGTGTAAGCGAATTTCGTTTACAGAATATTGACGTGATGTCGCGGTGTTCGGGCAATTGGCCACAGAAGCGCCTGCCAAATATCGGGACGAGCCAAGATCTCACCGGAAACCGTGACCCACTATGGAAGGATGAAGCTCTTCCAGCAGATGAGCTATCTACTCTTCATAAACGAAGAAGCAGCTTTTTTGCAAGGGTGAGAATATGATATAGTTGAGCGTAGCGCAGGTCTTCATACACAAGGAAGTAGTTACAATTTTTAGTCGGATAGCAGCTAGAAATGCACAATGATACAGTGAAAAGTATGCATTTTAGCAGTGTTTCGTGTTATAATTTACTAATCGTGTGAAGACAAATTAGCATAAGTAGTACTTGAGGGTATTGACAACTAAGTGAAGTGCTTTGCAGGCAATGCACGTTGCCGTAGGGAGCATTTTACGCTAGAACCGATAGCACCTAACACGCTGTTTTGGAATGCTTGGACTACAACTCATCACAGAGTTGTTTAGCAAGGAAGGAAGTTTGAGATTTAACGTCCCGTCAATAAGATAAGCATTAGAGATGGAGCACGTTGCTCAGTGTATTCATTCGAGATGTACAACCAACAACGTTCAGTGGCTGTTCCTACTTAGGAGGTGACAAAAAAAATGGTTCAAATGGCTCTGAGCACTATGGGACTCAACTGCTGTGGTCATAAGTCCCCTAGAACTTAGAACTACTTAAACCTAACTAACCTAAGGACAGCACACAACACCCAGCCATCACGAGGCAGAGAAAATCCCTGACCCCGCCGGGAATCGAACCCGGGAACCCGGGCGTGGGAAGCGAGAACGCTACCGCACGACCACGAGATGCGGGCTAGGAGGTGACAATTCCTTTTCCTGACCGTTGGGTGTTCGATAACATCTGAACATGCCTTACAGGGAGCTATGCGTAGCAGATTCAAGCCCATTTGTTTGGCCAGAGAACTCATTTGACTCAGAGATTTCACAAATGTCATGCAGACCATCTCAGTTAGTAACTGATCATCAGCTATTTCTTGATTTGACAGATTCGAAACAAACTTCAAATACCTGACGCAAAAATCTTAATAATATTCCCACTATGGTATAATAAATGCAGTCTGGGTCAGAGTAAATGTTGAGTAAGTATGTAAATACTGATTTGATTTGACAGTGTTCCATGACAACTGCTATACACTCAATTACATTCGTTAAATGAGCCGTTGGTGATTTTGTGTTGTCTGGTAGCTAAACACAAGTCATGGTTTAGCACAGTAGGCATGAAAGTATACTGACAAACTCGAACAATACTGGAAGCATTTGTTTCAAATAAAGTGTAAGGTGCGCTAAAGTAACTTAAACTGCTTTACTTGATACGCGCATCTTCTTCTGAATCTTCACTATCTTTTATATTGATCCAACTTGAAAAGTGTCTCAGATTTATTAAGGTGCGGTACGTCAAGTGTTTTATAAGCGAGATCTTGTTATACTTCTGGCATCTTCTTAAGGTTTTTCCAATGAAAGTGGATCTGACAGCCACCTTTAATTAAATTTTTGCTATCGTTCTGAATGGATATCGCCGCAGAGTTGAAGATTCTAGCCAATCACCGATGGCGTAATAAAACTGTAACATGCCTTAGATTTATGTGTGTGGAGGGTGACCTACCAGTGTTCGTCTCCATATACATTATTACTCTGCAGTTCCCACTTAAACCCTGGGTAGACGGCTCATAGAACTACTTTCTAACAACTTCTCTAACATTCCAGTCATTAAAAGCACTCAGGAATAATGAACACTTGACTTTTTCCGCGTGAGCTCTGATTTCTCTTATTTTATCACGATGCTCATATCGCCGTATGTAAGTAGGAGTCAAGAAAATATTTTAGCACTGAGTGTAATTCGTGATAAAATCTCGTCGCATCGAAAAACGCTTTTGCTTTAATGATTACCACCCTTGCTCGCTTATCAAATCTTATCATATCAGTGACACTCTCTCTTATTTCGTGATCTACAAAGCGAACTGCCCTTCTTTGAACTTTTTTGATGTCCTCCGTCATTCCTACCAGGTTTGTGGGATTAAAGGGACCAGACTGCAACTGTCATCAGTCTCCTACCAGACAAAAATCGCATACCGTGGACTAATAATCTACAAAAGGACGGACAAGCAGCCTCTTTGATTTTTTACATCCTGTAAGTGTTCTCCTAATAAAACGCAGCCTTTGGTTCTCTGTCTCCACAGTATTTCCTGTGTGATTGTCCCGATTTAAGTTAACCGTAACTGTCATTCTAAATACTTAGTTGAATCGACAACCCTTAAATTTGTGCGATTTATGATGTAATCGAATTTTAACGGATTTTTTATGGTACGTACGTGGATAACCTCACAACTTTTATTTTCAGGGTTAAATGTCACTTTCTCCGCTAATCCGCTGATCTTCTACAGGTCTTTCTGCATTTACTGCCAGTTTTGTAACAATGAATCACTAACTGTTCACGTTTGTCATCCGTGAGCAGCCTCAGAGCTCTGTTATGTATTATGAATGAGTATGTTGGAAAGAATAAAGTCTAGCTCAGCGATCTCGAGTCCATTAGAGGTAGAGTAGAAGCTCGGACAGGAAAAGAATAGGAAAGGAAATCAAACATCGCCGACTTCAAGGGACTAGTTGTGGTGCAGGGCGCCCTAAGCCACACACCGTACGGTGTCTTGCGGAGTATGTGTGTAGATATAGATGTAGATCGTCACAGAAGACAAAAAGTCAAATCGATCTTCAAGCCTCCGTCGAAAATCCGGCAAATCCTGAGATAAGTTAAAAGTCGTGACAGGTCTTAAAACAGCTGATGGAGGTTACAAAATACCCTTTGAGTACGCCTCATCTCGTATCGGACATACAATGCGCACTTAAGAACATCGCAGGGAGGAACATGAGAGGTTTTATAGCATAAGCTATCCCGGAAAGTCTGTTTTAGCTGAGCATGATGTAGGAAGCGGTCACCGAATGAAATTTGACGATTCGCACCTACGGCATATGGGACAGTGTAATTAAAAAAGCCATCAAAATAAGAATAACTGACAATACCCACAACAAAGACGGTGGGCCACAGCTCAGCGCGGAGTGCCATCCAGCCATCGTAAGGTTGAAGTAGGGACAACGAACGTAGGGTCAACATATGGCCACATAGGTCGAACCGTGGGCACCAGTTATGTTACAGCCGGCAGGTGACGTGATGAAAGTCATGAGATACCCCCGCCCCCTGAAGAATTACTGAACCATGCTGCTTCTACAGTCTTTCATAATTGCAGAAGTGTTGCCGGAGCAGGATTTTCTGCACGAATTGACCTATCGGTTACGACCCATACGCGTTCGATGGGATTCATGTCGGGCGATCTGGGAGGCCACATCATTCACTCGAAATACCCAAAATGTTCTTCAAACAGATATGGTCCGGTGACATGGCATATTGTCATCCACAAAAATTCCATCGTTGTTTGGGAACATGAAGTCCACGAACTGCTGCAAATGGTCTCCAAGTTGCCGAACATAACCATTTCCAGTCAATCAATGGTTCAGTTGGACCAGAGGACCCACTCAATTTCATGTAAACACAGTTCACACCATTATGGAGTTACCATCCGGCTTGAACAGTGCCTTGTTGACAAGTTGGGTCCATGGCTTCGTGGGGACTTCGTCACATAGGAACCCTACCATCAGCTGAAATAAGGACTCATCCGACAAGGCCACTACTTTCCAGTCGTCTACGGTCCAACCAATATGGTCACGATAGGCTCTGCAGACGATGTGCTGCTGTTAGCCGAGGCACTCGCGTCGGTCGTCTACTGCCATAGCCCATTAACGCCATGTTTCGCCGCACTGTCCTACGGATACGTTCGTCGTTCGTTCCACATTGATTTCTGCAGATATTTTAACTACTATTGCTTGTCTCTTTGTTAGCAATGACAACTCTACGCAATCAACCCTGCTCTCGGTCGTTAAGTAACGGCCGTCGGCCACAGCGTTGTCCGTGGTGAAAGGCCTGAGATGTGGTATTCTCGGCACATTATCGACGCAGTGGACCTCGGAATGCTAAATTCCCTAAAGATTTTCTAAAATGGAATTTCCCATACGTCTAGCTCCAACTATCATCCCGCGTAAAGTCTGTTATTTCCTGTTATGCGCCCATTATCACATCAGAAACCTTTTCACATGAATCACTCGAGTACAAATGACAGCTCCGCCAATGCACTGCCCTTTTATAACTTGCGTACGCGATACTATAGCCATCTGTATATGTGCATACCGCTTTTGTCACCTCAGTGTATGAGAGCGTACCAGCAGCCTATGAGCAGTCATTCCACTTAACTACAGCCAGGAAGTACCTGGCCGAAAGCTCGTGACATCTGAAGCACTTGACGCGGTTGGTAGTCTGAGAGCATTTTATTCAATGTTACTGCCACGAAACTCTGCATTCTTACAACCTAAAATTCACTTCGAGCTGTCAAGATAAATCGACGAAAACCAAGATCGGAACAGAATATACGGGGTTTTGAACCTCGAACCTCCCGAATATGAGTATAGTATTTTAAACACTGCATCTCTTCACTAGAGTCTGAATAGTGTGTTCCGCCTGAGGCACAGGAAACGATGCGCACCAGAAGCTGAGGAAAACACGAACAGGGGCGGCTATTTTCGGGAGATCAAGGCCACGGCCAAGAGATCGGGGTCGGTAAGAGAGGTAGCGAGAGCGTAGCGGGGCGTCCTTGCGGCGAGGTGCGGCGCTGTCGGCAGCACATGGAGGGGGAGAGGGGGTCGCAGCTGTCGCCGATCCCGGTCCCAGCGGCAGCAGTGGCAGGTGGAGCCCGGAGCTGCTGAATGGGCCGCCGCCCTGGACCGCTGCCCGCGCGCTGTATATTTAGAGCCGGCGAGTGGGTGTGCGGCCGAAAAACTGCATTTTCTCTGCCTCTGCCTTCGCCTTAGCTTCGGCCCACAACCGCCCTCAGCTCCATCCACTGCTCCTCTCCCATCAGCTGCGTACAGCAAACTACTCCTCCTCAGGTAATTGCTGAAGCATTCTGAACAGCATTATCAAACTCTCTACTCAGTACGATGAATGACTTATAAAAACTATGGCCCTGTCAGCCTCCTCTCTCTAATGTACTAAATGTTCACTAGAACTCTCCCCATCCGCATAGAGAAAACAGAAGCTAATCTGAAGAAGTAACATGCTGGCGGTAGAAGTAATATAGCACACATTGTACCACTGTAAACTATCAATGAAATTAAAGAACGGAGCAATAAGAGTCAAATTTCCAGAGCTTACGTCCCAAGAACAGCCAGGCAGCACGTATATTACTTTCTCTCATTTAGAGGTAGTCATAAAGCTTTAATTAACACCTTAAAATGATATATTTACGTAACTATTTTTTTTCATTCGTCTGCATGCACATGTATGCAGTCTAGTACACATTTACAGGGTTATTACAAATGATTGAAGCTATTTCACAGCCCTACAATAACTTTATTATTTGAGATATTTTCACAATGCTTTGCACACACATACAAAAACTCAAAAAGTTTTTTTAGGCATTCACAAATGTTCGATATGTGCCCCTTTAGTGATTCGGCAGACATAAAGCCGATAATCAAGTTCCTCCTACACTCGGCGCTCACTGCAGGCCGACCCGTTGATTTCCCCTTACAGAGGCATCCAGAAGCTTTAAACTGTGCATACCATCGCCGAACGGAGTTAGCAGTTGGTGGATCTTTGTTGAACTTCGTCCTGCAGTGTCGTTGCACTGTTATGACTGACTGATGTGAGTGCATTTCAAGCACGACATACGCTTTCTCGGCTCCTGTCGCCATTTTGTCTCACTGCGCTCTCGAGCGCTCTGGCGGCAGAAACCTGAAGTGCGGCTTCAGCCGAACAAAACTTTATGAGTTTTTCTACGTATCTGTAGTGTGTCGTGACCATATGTCAATGAATGGAGCTACAGTGAATTTATGAAATCGCTTCAATCATTTGTAATAGCCCTGTAAATCCTGATGTCACAGTGCCGTAGCACGCCGCCAGAGGAGCCGAAACAACACAGCCCATTGATAAACTGAAGATGATCGCCACCGTTTTGTTTTGGCTCCTCTAGCGGCGTGCTACGGTACTGTTGTGCGGAGATTTCAGTGTGTACCAGGGTAGCAGACATGTGCCTGCAGAGAAACAAAAAGAGTAGTTATGTAACTTTATTTTTTCGAGTTGGTACTTAAAATTTAATGATTACACCAACGGAAATATAAAAAAAATTAGAGAACAGTTTCATTCGTGAACAAAACTGAAAAATGGGGAAATTATAGTGGTACCAAAAATACAATGGTCGGCTAAGACATTATGACCACCTACCTAATAGCTGGTATGTCCACTTTTGGCACGGACAACAGCGGCGATGGGTCGTGGCATTGATGAAATGAGGCCTCTGTAGGTCGCTGGTGGAAATTGGCACCACATCTGCACACACAAGTCACCTCTTTCCCGTAAATTCCGAAAACGGGGGGGGGGGGGGGCCGGCACGAGCACTGACGCCATTTTCAATCACATCCCGGATATACGCGATTGGGTTCAGATCGGGCGAGTTGGGGGCGTCAGCATATCAATTGGAACTCGTCATTGCATTTCTCGAACCACTCCGTTAAACTCCTGGACTTGGCGCATAATCTTGTTGAAAAATGACACTGCCATCTGGAAACACGATCGTCGTGAAGGGGTGTACGTGGTCCGTAACCAGTGTACGATACTACTTGGCCGTCATGGTGCCTTGCACGAGCTCCATGGATACCCACGTGAAAGTTGCCCAGTGCATAATGGAACCGCCGCCAGCTTGCCTTCGTCCCGAAGTACAGGTATAAAGGAGCTGTTCCCCTGGAAGACGACGGATTAGCACCCTTCCATCGGCCTGATGAAGAAGGTATCGGGATTCATCAGACCATGCAACACTCTGCCACTGCGTCAGCGTCCAGTGCCGATCGTCACGTGCCCATTCTAGTCGTAGTTGCCGATGTCGAGGTGTCACATGCATGGGTCATCGGCTGCGGAGGTCCATCGTTAGGTGTGTTCGGTGCGTTCTGTGTCCAGACACACTTGACTCTGCCCAGCGTCAAAGTCTGATTTTAGTTCCGCCACAGTTCGCCACTTGTTTTGTTTTATCTGTCTGCCCAGCTTACAAGGTCCGACATCTGTAATGAGGGGTGGCCGCCAAACCCCACATCTGGACGTGGTTTCATCCTCGTTTCGCCACGTGTTGAACACACGCGCTACAGCACTCCTCGAACACCCGACAAGCCGTGGAGTTTCCGAAATGCTCGTACCGAGCCTCCGGGCCATCACAATCTGCCCTCGTTCAAACTCAGATACATCGCGCGCCTTCCCCATTCTACACACGGACAGCACGCTCACTGAAACTACATGCACCAAGTGTATGTCTGACCAGCAGTCATTCCTCGCCAGGTGACGCTGCTATCGCCTGGACGGGTTTATAGCGATAGTAGGTCGTTTGTCATAGTGTTCTGACAGATAAACGTATCTTCCACCACACATCGTAAGGTGGCATAGCGTTTAAATGCAGATGAAGAATTACCACTTTACATGATGAATGATAAATACCAATGTCAGCTGCATGAAGGCATGTAAATAATTAATGGTGACAACTGAAAATTTGTGCCGTGCTGGGACTCGAACCTGAATTTCCTGCTTCACGCAAGCGGCCGGCCTGAAACGTTTCGGCTATTCGAGGACGATTCCTGTCCAACCCAAATTTCCAAACTGTCGCACACTACTTCCATAGCGTCCCCCCCCCCCCCCCCCCCCCAACTTTCCATTATCCCCAATGCTCGCAGCATCTCGCATGATTCCCACAAGATGTGGGACCTAGGATGCATCCACACTGAACATATCATGAAATGCTGCCAGAGCCTATATATTACTCTCATATGTGTCGTGTCGGTTCGTTTGGACATGTGCGAAAGAACAGAGGCCACACATATAATAATAGTTACCATTTTGTCTAAGAAACATAGATTTTAAGGTAGCGTTTGATTCAGATGCACTACCGTCCAAACGGCCATAGAGCCCTTGAGAATCAATGCACTGATCCAACTAACGTTAGTAAACTAAAGAATATATAGTGTACGTCAATGCTACAGCTTCGATCAGACTTCCTCGGGATGCTAGGAAATAGTGAATTGCAAGGCGTGTTAGGCAAGGGAATTCGATGTATCCAAAGCTATTCCCATCTTTCCTAGAGCAAGTTATCAGAGCCTTAATTTAGGAAAACAAAGAATGAATACGTGTTAATATAAAGTAACTTAACCATATTCGTTTTGCTGATGAAACTGCACTGTTTGTCTCTGGTGCAGATAAACTTCAACAAGAAATGGATGAAATTAATAGAGAATGTTTTAAAAAGTGGCCTCACAATAAATTATAATAAGACTAAAAAAGCACAATGAACATATTAAAAACAAATTCGCACGTTTACCAGTGACGTTTATGAATCTTGTATACATCATAGCTGAAGACAGTGATTGTATGGGCAGCACAAGAAATAATCAGTAGATTAATATTGGCCTGGAGTGCATTTGTTAAATTAAATAGGTGCTTAGCCGGCCGCTGTGGCCTAGTGGTTCTAGGCGCTTGTCTGGATCCGCGCGACCGCTACGGTCGCAGGTTCGAATCCTGCCTCGGACATGGATGTGTGTGATGTCCTTAGGTTAGTTAGGTTTAAGTAGTTCTAAGTTCTAGGGGACTGATGACCTCAGATGTTAAGTCTCATAGTGTTCAGAGCCATTTGAACCATTTGAAATAGGTGTTCGGAAACTAAGTTTCCGATAAGTTTGAAATGAAAAGTTTACAATCGATCTATTACCAGTTTTACTTACGATAATGAGACACGTACTTCTCATGCGGAAACTATTAATTAACTGATGGTTGCTCAGAGAGCAATAGGGAAAAGCATGCTGGGAATTACGAGGGCAGTTCAATAAGTAATGCAACACATTTTTTTTTCTGAAACAGGGGTTGTTTTATTCAGCATTGAAATACACCAGGTTATTCCCCAGTCTTTTAGCTACACAACACTATTTTTCAACGTAATCTCCATTCAATGCTACGGCCTTACGCCACCTTGAAATGAGGGCCTGTATGCCTGCACGGTACCATTCCACTGGTCGATGTCGGAGCCAACGTCGTACTGCATCAATAACTTCTTCATCATCCGCGTAGTGCCTCCCACGGATTGCGTCCTTCATTGGGCCAAACATATGGAAATCCGACGGTGCGAGATCGGGGCTGTAGGGTGCATGAGGAAGAACAGTCCACTGAAGTTTTGTGAGCTCCTCTCGGGTGCGAAGACTTGTGTGAGGTCTTGCGTTGTCATGAAGAAGGAGAAGTTCGTTCAGATTTTTGTGCCTACGAAGACGCTGAAGTCGTTTCTTCAATTTCTGAAGAGTAGCACAATACACTTCAGAGTTGATTGTGTGACCATGGGGAAGGACATCGAACAGAATAACCCCTTCAGCATCCCAGAAGACTGTAACCATGACTTTACCGGCTGAGGGTATGGCTTTAAACTTTTTCTTGGTAGGGGAGTGGGTGTGGCGCCACTCCATTGATTGCCGTTTTGTTTCAGGTTCGAAGTGATGAACCCATGTTTCATCGTCTGTAACAATCTTTGACAAGAAATTGTCACCCTCAGCCACATGACGAGCAAGCAATTCCGCACAGATGGTTCTCCTTTGCTCTTTATGGTGTTCGGTTAGACAACGAGGGACCCAGCGGGAACAAACCTTTGAATATCCCAACTGGTGAACAATTGTGACAGCACTACCAACAGAGATGTCAAGTTGAGCACTGAGTTGTTTGATGGTGATCCGTCGATCATCTCGAACGAGTGTGTTCGCACGCTCCGCCATTGCAGGAGTCACAGCTGTGCACGGCCGGCCCGCACGCGGGAGATCAGACAGTCTTGCTTGACCTTGCGGCGATGATGACACACGCTTTGCCCAACGACTCACCGTGCTTTTGTCCACTGCCAGATCACCGTAGACATTCTGCAAGCGCCTATGAATATCTGAGATGCCCTGGTTTTCCGCCAAAAGAAACTCGATCACTGCCCGTTGTTTGCAATGCACATCCGTTACAGACGCCATTTTAACAGCTCCGTACAGCGCTGCCACCTGTCGGAAGTCAATGAAACTATACGAGACGAAGCGGGAATGTTTGAAAATATTCCACAAGAAATTTCCGGTATTTTCAACCAAAATTGGCCGAGAAAAAAAAATGTGTTGCATTACTTATTGAACTGCCCTCGTACTAGGAGGGACTGAAATGCGAGCAAATGGATTAGGGAGCTGGCTGGGGTCGAGGACTTAGTTAGGACTTTGGTGAAAATTTAATGGAAGGGGAGTGGGTTATGGAGCCAAGCTGGCCAGACGAAGCAAGGCTCTCGCTAGGTACACATTAATGTGATCACCGCCTATGTTCGACGTCGATATGCAGCAACCCGTCACAGACGGCAGGTGGCAGTGGAGGGTGTATAAAACGTGTGGGAAAGGGGGGATGCGGCAAACGGTGCAGTCGTTGTCGCAATGCTGAAACGGAGCTTGTTATGCGACGTCCAAAAGGACACGATCATTGGCTTTCGAACCAAGGATGGAAGTATTCCGGAAACGGCTAAGGCTGTAAACTGTTCCATGAGAATTAAAATATACTGTGCATGCTGCTCATCAACGACGAAGGATGGAATTTGCCCTGCATTACCACAACTGGACGTCCACTGAGTGGTGACAGGTGGCCTTTTCAAATTACAGATGGCCGTTGGTGTGTACGGAGGTAAACGTCTGAAAACAAACACCAGGCAACAATCGTCGGAAGGATCTAGGCCAGAGGAGGGAGCGTTATGGTCTGGGGAATGTTTCCATGAACATTCTCTAGGTGACCTCATCATTCTAAAGTCACAATGGAGAAACACAAGTTTGAATCTATCCTTGTGGATATATGCAGTCTGGTTTTCTTCGGCACAATGGCATCTGCTAGCGGGACAATGCAACGTGTCGCAGTGCATAGTTCGAAGAGCACCAAGACGAGTTTACCGTACTGGCCTGGCCAGTGAACTGCCCGGATTCAAACCCAATCGGGAGTCTGTGGGACCCCCCTCGATCGGACTGTTCATGCCGTGGATCCTCAGCTGAGAAATCTAGCGCAGCTGGCCGCGGCAATGGAGTCACTGAAGTCAGCGTGCCTCCACATCCCCGTTAGTACCTTCCAGAACCTCATTAACTTCCTGCACGTCTCGCAGCGGTTCGTGCTGCAAAACTAACTAGATTTGACAGGTGCTCTCCTTAATGTGAGCTATTACTCGTTCCATTGTTTATGCACTGAGATGATGAAGCAACTTCGGAATGGTGCACTTTTACGAACTTTCGAGACTTCTTTAGAAGGTGATTACAGTGACATGATGTTTGCACTGAAACATTTCTCGTAAGTTGTCAGGAAACGTACAGGGGTTGGACAGAAATTTCGAAACACCGAGAGAAATGCATGCTTGAACATAAATGCAGATGCTAGAGAAAACGGCAGCTTGCCCTGTTGTATTTAACTACGAACAGCGACTGTGCAATGTCCTTAACATGTTTCAAGGGTCAGTCGTGATCAGAGCAGTGTTCCGTGTAGTTGTGAGTGCGTTATGTCGGAGCTCAGTGCATTCTAAAGCAGCCCAATTGTTAGTGCTTATCCGGTGGGTACTTCCGTAACCAAGGCACTCGAAATGTTTGGTGTTTCAAGAGGCACCGTATCGAAGATTTATACCGCACACATGAAAAGCGGGAGAAACCGTGTGAGTGATCGTGACAGATGGTCATTGAAGAGGATTATGACGAAAAGTAAGGGGGAGATAACTGCAGAAGTCGTCGCAGTACTGAATATCGCACTCTCGAACCCTAACAGCAACAAAACAAAACGAAGGGAGCCCACAAGCAGAGAATTGCGGAGCAAGCTGGAATTCGAAAACTACTCTTCATCGATGCAAATGTTCGTATGAGGAAAACTTGGCGCCGAAGCCATAAAACATGGACTACTGAGGTATGCAAGAAAAGTCATTTGGCCAGATGAGTCTTTTTTCACACCGTTTGCAACTTCTGGACGAGTTTACGACACAAGCGTGAAACATGGAGGGGGTTAGGTGATGATTTGGACAGCCGTATAGTGAGTGGTATTCCATGGACGCCATGGTTACTCTGCAAAATCGCATTTCTACCAAGGATTATGTGACCATTTTCGCTGATCAAGTCCTTCCCATGGTACAATGTTTGTTTCTCAATGGTGATGCTGTGTTCCAGGAAGACTGGACCGCTGTTCACACATCTTGCATAGTCTAGGACTGGTTTTGTGAGCTCGAGGATGAATTGTCGCATCTCTGGCCACGACAGTCATCAGATCTCAATATCATTGAGTGTTTATGGTCTGCTTTGGTGATCGTTACCCATCTCCATCATTGTTACCTGAACAAGGCCCTATTTTGCAGGAAGAATATTATAAGACTGCCTTGAAAACCATACATCGTATCAGGCATGGTAATGTGTTGGGTTTTTGGTGTTTCCATATCTTTGCCCAACGCCTGTACTAACTGTGAGAGCGAAGACTGTCACCTAAGCGTATTGTTACCTCCTCACAAAATCAAATGCATAATCCGCCTGAAAAAGAGTTCCTTTAGTCCTTTGTATCTACCACACTTCCCAACTATGGATTCTGTAGCCATTATTGATGCCGGTCAACAGTTGCACAGATAAAACACCTATATGCTCTCAACAAACTGTCTTAAAACCTTTCCATGTTAAGTATCCAGAAAAGCCTTTAACTTTTGGCTTACCTTCAATGAGTTGTCAGCCTCAAAGATAGTTTCTAAAGTTGCCATTCCTCAAATTTTATTCTCATTAATAACTTGCACATTAGTCTGTTTTATATTTTGGCTGTTTTCTATTTCTTTTCACCTGAGGAACGAACTAATGAATGAGAACTAAACTGGCCAACATGGGCGCAGCCTCCTCTAAGACACTGTAATTTCTTGTAGCTTTGAAATGCAGAGAAATCGACTTTTACTGTGTAGACGATGTCAGCTCCGTTACACTTATCCCTCTTTGCTAACTCATAAAGAATCTTCCACTTTCCTTGTATTCCAAAGAGTTTTTTTCCTCCAAAACCTTGTAAGAAGGCAAATGGTATTCCTATACAACTCCCACTGCCCTTTCGTTTTCCTCTTGAATACTTTTTTTCCACGTCTGTGAGGCGTTGTCTCATTGCCTTTGCAATTTCTTGTGTGTATTTTTCTTTTTAAGCTCCTCTTTCCACAAATAAGCCGTGTCTATAAAGTGCTTACTAACAGCTAATTTCGCCAGAGTGCGTTGTTCAGTATGTGGGTTTCGTGTAGAAACTCTGAAATCTTTTGTTGCGTTCACAAAGTTTGGATCATTCTGGGACTCGCTAGACGCTAAGGTACATATCTTCAGAAAAGATGTTACTTGCGGGCGAACAAACAGTACTGTTCTACGAAATTTCCTCAAAAATTTGAGTGGAATAATTTCGGATGACAAAACACATCTCAGAGCTGGACTGACTTCTGTTATGTGCTTATAACAAAGACACCGGGCTGCAACTAACGAAGTATGTAGGCCTATAGCGTATAACGTAATGAAGCGCAAGGCAAAGGGGAAACTGAAGGCCACGTTTCCCGCGTTAGAAGTGGAGTATACGGCCTGCCTGCTGTGTCGACAACACACGAAACAGATCACAATTGCACATAATTTGTAAATGTTTGTAATTTTATTGTCGATCATGACAGTTCAAACGCGTACCACTGAAAACTATTGATACACGCATTTGACACTATTTATCGATATATATATACTTCAATGTAAGCTACTGTACACAAGCGCCTAGGCCGAAACTAGTTTGTTCGAATAAATTTCGGTAATAAAAATATGTTTCTTCAGTGAAAATTCCATTGAAGGTGGGACATTTTTACACATTCATCAAAGAGAAAATAATAGTTTTATAATATATCTTATGTTAATGGCGGTTTCCTCCGCTATATAGCAAGTCGCATCAGTAAAACTTGATTCGAAACACTTCCTGAAGAAAAATGAGAAGGCAACTAAAAGTTTTATACAGGAAGCATTACTTAGATAGTTCTCACAAGGGAAGGCGTCTTGTCGAATTAGTATTCAGAGCGGTAAAGTTAATATACACCTCTGCATTGTCAAGTGATGGCTCTGTGTGTTTGTCATGCTCAGACGTGTCCTTTTAGAATATTTAAACTCGATTGTTTAAGAGAACAGAGCACTGTGGATACGAAAATAATTTAACTGTCACAAAGAGTAGTACTAAATGGTACTTATCTATAGCTTTTAGTGTGACACATTTTGACATCGTTAAATAAGAGATGTTGAGTGTAATGCAGTTGTGTGTACATAAATGTAAACAATACTGACACAACAGTGTCACTAATAAATGAACGAAAATTAATAAGATTACTTGGTGTACGAACAGTGGGGCCTGCTGACATGTTTACGGCCGGCCGCTGTGACCGAGCGGCTCTAGGCGCTTCAGTCCGGAACCGCGCGGCCACTACGGTCGCAGGTTCGAATCTTGCCCTGGGCATGGATATGTGTGATGTCCTTAGGTTAGTTAGGTTTAAATAGTTCTACGTCGAGGGGAGTGATGACCTCAGATATTAAGTCCCATAGTGCTTAGAGCCATTTGAACCATTTTTTTGACACGTTTACTCCCCGTTTCTCTTAAAGCTGGATTCACGGACACAGGCTACCTGTCTTTAAAGGTTCAATAAATTTCCTGTTAATAGTTTGCACATCACCAAGAATATAGTTATTTAACCCTGCTGTTCTGTTCGGGTCTATATGACCCGAAACGAATATGAACGTTATTTTACATTATGTAAATACCAATATATATTTATGAAACTTTGTGACTTTGTCTGAAAATGGATGAGCAGCATGTGTTTTAAAAGGTTTTAAAAAAGTTTAAGAAGTTTGGGCTTCAACTGTAATAGTTGCATATGTAATGTTCGGGTCATAATGACCCGACACAAATATGTTTAGTGTAACTCGTATTTATTTCTAAAATCTGGAAATGGCGAAAATTATTTTTGTTGTGTTGTGTGGGAATAGTGACTGCATCATTCCAACTTACTCTCAACAATCACCTAAAGCTCCATGCGTTCACAACAATGGGCTTGTTTGTTGCT
Organism: Schistocerca nitens; assembly: GCF_023898315.1. Taxonomy (NCBI): domain Eukaryota; kingdom Metazoa; phylum Arthropoda; class Insecta; order Orthoptera; family Acrididae; genus Schistocerca; species Schistocerca nitens. The sequence goes on from NC_064621.1 coordinate 510,837,090, forward strand.
TTCCCCAGGAAATAATAATTGGCAGTTCTCAATAATTGGAATGCTTTGTTTCTGCCCAGTTTGACTTGTGACACCATGGCGATGAGACCATTGAATGATCGTGAGTTGGAAGAAATAGTAAATGCCTCACCAGATGAAGGATCACTTTCTGAGTTTGAAGATCACATCAGCAATGCATCTGAAAGCGAGTGTTCCGATGACAGTTACGACAGTCCACAGCCCATACAAAATAGTGTAGAGACTTTTCTTTCTAAAAATGGGAATATAGAATGGCAGTTGCATCCACCAGCACAACATGGTCGCCTACCAGCTTCGAACATCATCAAGAGTACCCCAGGAGTTACCAGGTATGCAGTCAGCAGAATATCTGATGTAAAATGTTCATTTGAAGCAGTATTTCACACAGCGCTTCAAAATGAAATAATAGAGATGACAAATATTGAAGGGCAGCGAGTTTATGGTGAACAGTGGACAGATATTGATGGTTCTGTTTTCCATGCATACTTAGGACTCTTACTCCTAGCGGGTGTATATCGATCTCATGGGGAGTCTACAAAAAGTTTGTGGGATAAAGATACTGGGCGAAACATATTTCGAGCAACCATGTCTCATGAAACATTCTGTAAGATATCACGTGTCCTGCGATTTGACAAGAAATCTACTAGAGAGGAAAGACGACGTACTGACAAACTTGCCGCAATTCGTAGTATTTGGGAGAAGTGGGTAGAGGTCCTTCCTAAACTGTATAATCCAGGAGAAAATGTTACTGTTGACGAGCAGTTAGTAGCATTTAGAGGTCGCTGTCCATTCAAGCAGTATATCCCAAGTAAACCGGCAAAATATGGGATCAAAATATGGACCATGTGTGACAGCAAAACTTCATACGTACTGAAAGCCCAAATTTATACAGGAAAGGTGAGTGGAGCGGCACCAGAAAGAAATCAGGGAATGAGGGTGGTATCTGATCTCACTTCTGAGTTACGTGGTCAGAATATCACGTGTGACAACTTTTTTACGTCGTACAATTTGGGGCAGCTGCTTCTGAAAAGGAAATTGACTATGTTGGGAACTATACGGAAAAATAAGCCGGAGCTTCCACACAAAATGACCAACAAGGAGGTACACAGCTCTTCATTTTACTTCACAAATGACACTACTGTGGTTAATTATATTCCTAAGAGACACAAGAATGTTGTACTTATGAGCACTCTCCACCATGATGCGGAAATCAGTGACAGGGCTGATAAGAAGCCAAAAATGATTTTGGACTATAATTCAACCAAAGGTGCTGTAGACACGCTTGATCAGTTATTAGGTACATATACATGCAAACGAAAAAGTAATAGGTGGCCAATGATAGTTTTCTACAATATTCTTGATGTTTCTGCTTATAATGCATACGTTTTGTGGATTTCGGTTGACCCTAATTGGAATGCAAGCAAATTGACTAGAAGGAGAATATTCTTGGAGGAACTTGGAAAGTCACTGATAAAAGAACATATTGCATCAAGAACGCATTTCCCAAGAACAGAAGATTCTTTGAGAATGGTCACAAGCATCCAAAACCCGAATGATGTGGGTGGTGTGTCAGAATCGGTAACAACAAGAAAATCTACAAAACGTGCACGCTGTAAGTTCTGTCCATCAAGTAATGACAATAAAACAAACATGGTGTGTGGAAAATGTAGTAAACATATTTGCAAGAAACATGTAACCTACTTGTGTCCACAGTGCAAGCAGTAAGAAAAGAACTGTAGTATTTTATAAGATGATTGTATTGAAAATTCTGTTGTTTCAAATTTATGTGAATACTTGTGCCTAAACTACAATCAGTAAGAAGAGAGGATTCTAAAGTTGTAGTGCTTTCTATGTTGGAATGTAATAAAAAAACTGTAGTGTGTTCTGTACTGTAGTGTGCTCTAAGATGAATATCTGTAATGACAACTGTCTGTTGTTAGAAAATGTCAATACTTACGTCTAAACTGTCAACAATAAGAATAGAAGTATGGAAAAACTGTAGTGCTTTCTAAGTTGAATGCCTGTAATGGAAACTGTCTGTTGTTTCAAATTTATGTGCATATTTAAATGAAAAATATCCCTCAATAAAGTTGTATGCATTGTTATTATTATTATTATTACCATTATTATTATTATTATTATTATTATTATTATTACTAACAAGGTACTGGAATAGAACAACAATGTCGATAGCTAAAACTGTACCAAAATTTATGTTTCTAAAGCATTTTGATATGTCGGGTCATATTGACCCGAACAGTATATATGTCAAGTAAAAGTGAACAGAACAGCAGGGTTAAACCAGCATAAGAGTTATGGAAGTATATGAATAAATAACAAAATGCCTTTAAACGACTTAGAGGCGGGACAGACATCCAGCCACAAAGTTACAATAAATAATTTCCCAAATCAAGTACCAGAGCGAAGTCTGTGATCACGAGACCAACACCAAGAAGAAGAAGAAGAAGAAGAAGATGAAGATGAAGATGATGATGAAGATGAATTGTCAACATGATATTTTCTTCACTCTATACAATCCTTTTGATGTTAAATCGAGTTGGCTAACAGTATACAACTCCTAACTATTTTAGTTTAATAATTTATTATCAAACTGTACAGTTAACGAGCCCTGGCTTCGCAAGCATCCGATCCTAACAATCTCACTTTTAGGCCTAAGAGCATTCTTCAAATAGTGTTGTCGAGCCTTTCCGGAACATTTACACATACAATGCGCAAACGCTGGAGCAAACATAGTGCATCCTAAGACAGAACGATTGCTTTTTTTTTTTTTTGCATTCAAAACTTCACAAATTTCACACGTAACAAAAAGAATGGTACAAAACACTTGTACTGCTTTTAGTAGAATAGATTCTGTAGGGTTTTTTTTGCTGTCTGTGTACATTTCTTAAGCATTTCCACAGGAAACTTCAGCAATGCCGAATTACAAAATATTCGATTATTCCATGTTTGCACTCATTGTAAAGTCTCGAGTTTAGATTCAAAATAATACATTGCTGAGGTACAATTTTAAATCTAACGCACTTGTTTTGGAATTTGTTATTGCCCCAGAAAAGTACAGGAGTTTATTCTATCCGTAGCAGAAAATATTTTTCAGTTTTCACAATTTCGGTATCATAAAATGTACTAAAATATTTTGTTGTTGCCATACTTTAAATGCTGAGTTCCAACAACGTGACACCCAACGAATGCTGGTTATTTGAAGATTTTCTTGGTACTACTACAAAATTACGTGCAGTAAAATAGGTTACTTACCTCTTTTCACTGCAGGAAAGTAGTGTGCAGAAATTAGCACTTGAGTTTCAGGTCATGGGACATCGTAAGCCCGAAAACAGGACTGATTGGCTGTGGAGACAAAATTACATGTACGTTCTTGAATTATGTTTCAGTAAATGCATCTAATTTGTCTTACAAATCGAATTTAAAAGAAATTCTTTGCGGGAAACAGTTTCTCCCATGACGATCACGAGGAGCAAAGTCTACCCTGCCATCTAGTGGTTCCTCATGAAATTAGTCCCGCTGAGAGGGAAACTCGTGTGCTCGTGCCTCACTTCATCCGACATCTTCTTATACGATAAAATGCTAAAATAGCTAGGCTTGTAAAAAATCTTGTACTTTACGAAAAGCTAACAGTAAAGCACCTTAACGAAATTAAATATGTTTCCTCACTAAACAGACAAGTTCTCTCTCACTTTAATGTTATATCGGTCACATCTGAAATGTACTTGCTAATAAACTGTAACACGGAAAACTGTTCTTCATATATTGTACATATACTTCTTACATACTTACAAAGCTTGTACTTTAAAAGAGGCTAACAGTAAAGCACCTTAACGAAAGTAAATATGTTTCCTCACGAAACAGACAAGTTCTCTCCCTCTCTTTAATGTTATATCGGTCACTTTTGAAATGCACTTGCTAATAAACTGTAACACAGAAAACTATTGTACGTATACTTGTTTAGACTTCATTAGAATACTCTGTTAGCAAAGTCTTGAGCAAAACGCCCACAGATCTTACACTGAAAGCTGGGGAAACGAGATGCTTTAAAAACGCACGTTATTTGCTCTTTTCTTTATAAATTACACGCATTTAAGGATTCTGGAGTTGATGAACGGCATTAATAGTTTAGAGCATAGTTTACTAAAATAAATCTTCCAGGACAGTGACAACTTTCGTTCGACATTCGAGTGGACGCATGCAGTACTAGGGAGAGAAAAGAGAAGCGGACCGATTTTCTGTGTAATTAGGCTATAGTCACACCTACTTAAAAAGAGATTACAGTGAATACCTTTGAGTAAACAGTACACGTACATAACTATTTAATGGTACCTAATTAGTGCTTGTTACAGCATGCAAAAAAACTTGATAATAGCTGCTTCTCAGAAATTACGTGTTCCTATACACAGCACACGTCCGTGAATGTTCTCTTACGCTCGGATCTTGGGTAAACACTAACGAGGCCAACGATTTCCGGGAACACCTGTGTTTAAACTTTGTTTATGTTTTATGTGCTGTCATTACGAATCCACGTGCTATTAAAGCTTTTCAGCACATTTGTCTTCCTAACATACAAACAGGGAGACAACAAAATTAAATTCATGAATTGGTCAGATGCGGCACAATCGAACTTGACTCATCCGGTCATAGTGAAACGAATACCTGATTAAACAATAGTGAGAGACATGAAGTAAGAATCAATTTCGAAATAAATAAACACTTTCTAACAGATTTGATGTTGTCTCGATGGAGGACAATCAGTGTGAAAATTGGAGACTGCTGGACATACCAGTGACGAGAAATGTCCAAGTTTTATTTTCTCATACATAACAGCAAATATGCGCAACAGCAAGAAGATACAGGTCGAGACAGAAGAAGTCAAATCTTGCCGAAGTTAGTTCCGGAGGGCGACATATTAAGCGCAGCGAAACAGAAACAAAACATTTTGCTGGAGTTGGACAGAAACTAGGAGGGCAACTGGTAAACTACCAACGACAGAATTTCTTAACCATGCCCGAAACGGAAACTAAAGGAACACACTTGGTTACGTGAATTCCTGTAACACATGAACTTCATAATGGCGTAGTAACACTTGCCAGTCAATTAATCAACAAGCTAAAATCGTTTTCGTAAGGCCAACGAAAATGTATTACACTTGGTCAAGTCCAAAACGGAATAAATATTGCTAAGTAAAAAAGGAAACTGAACGATAATTGACGAAGTTGTAGAAGAATTTCAAAATCTACAGCTGTAAAAATAAGTGAGAATTACAATGACTGGTATTTAATTACCCCAGATGCAGTCAATTGAATGAAAATTTACTGGTCTCGTAGTAAGTATTCGACTTTCTTTGTTTTGCTCCTTTCAGTATTAGGTTATGACAACTGGTAGCTAGAAATTACAGTTTCGTCGTTATAACGGTCGATGTTGCTTTGGACGTTTACAATTCTAACATTTATCTACAGGTGGCAGTAAACAGTCGTATCTCTTTTTCCTTGTATTACGGAAACTATCACAAAAAGTTTAGGTAACTAAGAAAAGCACACAGAAATCTCATTAAGCAGACTGTGCACAAATGAAAAGACTATAAAGGAAACCTCTCTTCAATTTAAAATGGATTGCGATTTGCAGCACTGGTTACTGCCTTTTGTCATTGTTCTGATATAATCTCTGGCTCGAGACAACGAAGCGTGATGTCTACCTTCTTGGTTTCTGTCTTTACGCAGATAAAGATCTTTGATCTTCTGTTGCTCTACGTGGTCCTTCAAACAACATGAAGAGAATAGAGAGATTCGTGACCGTCTCAACGTTTTGACAATATCAGATATGTTGATGACATTGTCGTGTCTTTAGATCTTCAATAAGTACTAAACAGTCTATTTGAAAGTAGCAAGTCTCATGGTTTACCCATCAGTAAATAAAAAATCAAAATTAATAGTTTTTTAGAGAAAAGGATAGCATTCAGAAAACACTTTGGCTGGACTTTTCTATAAATGAGAAAGCTGATAAAATGGGACACCTGGAAACCTCTTTTAATTCAGAATGGGACAGTCAGATTGAAATTAAATTTCACGTTGAATGGGCAGTATTTAAAATTCAGTTCTGTACTTATAAAGCAAAATGAGCACTCAGAGGAATCTATGACTGACGGCCTTCTGTAAGAAACATACGGTTAGACACTGAACGGGGCAAGACCACGAAACACTTGAAGGCCTCTGATATGTGGGTTTACACTTACATACTAAGAATCTCCTTAAATGGCCACGATGATAAGTGCGAAACACTGAGGAAAACTGAAAAAGTGTTAGAAATTGAAGATAATACCAAGAAAGGAAAACAATAATTCTGTCATGCGATGCGGCATCCTAAGAGGTAAAGGTTCCTACAGCTGACACTTCAACGTAATATAACCTCTAGACCAAGAATTTAAGAAGCGGGTTTGAGGCAGATCTTTATTCGAACGTCGATGGACAAACAGAAAACTGACAAATGAACCGCTAATATCCGGTAACGGATCGGTTCTTGAAAATGAACTGTTCGAGTAAGCAGCTGGATTGGAAGTATATCTCACTAGCGTGCCCTGCGAGGTGATTTACAGTTTTGTATCTGAGTGGTGAAAACAGGACTAGCCATACTTGGTCCGCATAGTTTGATAACAGATATGTTAATTATGGAGATAAATGTAGCGGTCCCGCAAGTCTCACACACAACGATCAGTCTTTCAGCATACGTAGTACATGTAATTTCGCTTTGTTGTTATCAGCTTGTGACTTAGTGGTGTACTCTATTGTTGCAGGCATTCGCCAGCGCGGAGACGCAGAAGCAGCTGGAGTTGCACCGCTTCCAGCACCACCACTTCCTGCAGCAGCAGCACAACAAGATTCAGGAGCTGCAGGTCTGTGTTTTCTTATTATTATTACTTTTCGTTCCCCACCACTAAAGGTGAAACGGGCTGCTCGAGTAAGGACCCATTGTACAGGCAGGGACCTTTCAGCCAAATACTAGGCGAACTGGTTACAGAAGCAGAGGGAATCCACATTACGAACATTTTGGAGGGGAATTCCAATTCTGGCATTTCATTTGTAGCCAAGGGAACGTTGGTCAGAACCTTTGGACGCTTAATTCTGGGACAAAAAATGTGAAGCCTAGTGCACGAGGACGCGTATTTCTTCATGCGCATACTGAGTGAAGTCAATGACTTGCTCTACCTATATTACAGGTCTGTGCCACACTTTTTTCAGTATAAATGACAAGCATCCAGAAATCACATGAATGGTAAAGAAAGCATTCTATAACGAATAACTGAAACCGATTGACGAATGGATTTTTTCTAGGCATCCCTGATGAGACAATTTCATATTTAAAAATACAAAAAAAGAGTAAATTATGCTGCAGACTTTCAGATAACTAGACCATCGTGTGACAACTGACTATGTTCGACAGTGACGATACGGTATAAGAAATATAATTTTGAAAGTACACAGAGACGACAACAACTGAATGATGACTTCATCTACTGCAACAAATACGAAATTATCTCTCTCCCTCTCCCCCCCCCCCCTCTCTCTCTCTCACTCGCTCTCGTTTGCGGATGAGAAGCTTCGTCATTTCCGCACAAATCGTTTCAATAAAAACCAATTTTTTCTCATTTCTTAGGGCTAATTATACTCATGTTTTTACTGCTAAAACTTTAACACAATACGCGTTTAAGAAGGTAATTACTCTGCACTTTCTGCAAATTATCTCAAATGTCATACTGGTCAGACAGAAGCGAAGAAATATAACTTGTGTCAAGCGACTGTTATCAATATACGAAATGAAGTAGGCTACCTTCCCTCCCTTTTGTGTTCACTGTCACAACCTTTTGTAAAAGTACGTTCAGAAGAAAGGCTGAAGAATATAAATATTTAAATGAAACCTGATTTCAACCCTGTTTTGATGCCATCAAAATTTCCATTCTGTGAAAAATGAGTTATCGGTGATTTAGTTCTAAGTGCGTATTATAAAATTAAAAGTGGTAACGCAGCCGCGGAAAAAAGACTTCCTGGATAAATAATGTTAAGCAGTACTTGCTAAAGGAGAATACATTCCAATTAGTCTTAAGACAAGTTCTGGCCAAACAAAATTTCAACCAGCTTGAATCTTTATCCATTCCATCGGACGATGCTGACTGTGAGCAACAAAAGCACTGGAAGCAAATGAAATGGAATTCCTTGAGGACTTTCCACATTACAGATGACTGTGCTGTGTCCGCAGCTGAAGCCTTCATTTTATACGAAAAAGCAGCTACTAAATGCATGTACTTTGTATAAAAAATAAATACATTTAGCAGTTGCTTGGTGTAAATTTTTTCTCATATACAAATGAAATGAAATAATTGTGTAAACGCAGTCAGTAAGAAACGTAAAAAACAAATTCACCAGGAAAACAAAACGAAAGATGCCAACTGCTTAGAAAATCGATTTTTTTAGCTTTACTTGACTATCGGTAATGGTCTCCCAAAACGAAAGCCGCACTTCTTTACAGAAATAAAACTTGCTTGTTATTCCATAAAATATTTAAAAGTTATGTTAGTCTCCTGGTAGTTAATATACGCTTGAGAACTAAATGATGTACATATTACGATCCAAAGTTGTATTAACATCATTAAAATTGTTGATGAAACAAACATTTCAGTCACAGACAGTGGTTCTTTTTTCTCACTGGTAGATTTCACAATAAAAAGTAAATTTAAATAAAAAGTAATGAGTGAAGGGATAAAAGGCAGATGTGTCGGATGTAGTATTTATATTCACTTAATAGTAACTGTGTTAACTGCCAACATTCAACGAAGACTAACGTAAAATTGCTTTATCCAGAGCGAATGAACAGATATCCACGGCTGTTTCTGGACCACCTAATGCAGAAGACACGTATTGATGATTCCACCCAACGAGGAGATGCAGTGATTAAGACTGGAAAAGTGTTCGAAGGAAGTAGATTTCAAATCATCCGACCTCCTTGTCCATGATTGTTCGTAGTGGCGGTTTATTTGTACTTTTAGCTACTTGTAAATATGCAGCAGCTGCGTGGAGAGGTATGCTTGCATTGGGTTACGCTTACGCCGGAAAGAAGAGTATATAAGTTTTGCATTAGGCAAGAATGCCGTACCAGACAAATCTACACAATTCCCGTTATGTAGAAAAGTAAAATAAACAATGTAAGCTACTCAAAATGGATGTCGCATCAGCGATCTACTAATGGAATAAAATCATAAATAAATCTTAAGCGTAGACCATATTAAGGAAGTTATTCACCTGACGGTTTCGATTTATTGTTAAAATAGCACCAGTGCCATTTTTGTAAACAACTTATACGAAAAACAAATCAAACACAACATAGTAATGAGTATAGCTACAGTAGAATTTTTATAACGTCAACTTGTCGGAAGTTTCACGAAACTAAAGTGATGAGAGAACGGAAAAAAGAGGATCTGAAAACCCGTAAACAGGGTATAGTGTAAGTGAAATCGAGCTTTCCTCGCCTAGCAATGGGGCCAAACACCGTAAGTAACGTGTACGAAACATTTCATTCGTAAGCAAAACTATTTTAACTCTAGGAATACAAATCTAAAAAGGTAAAATGTATGCAAAATGTTTACTACCAATGCTTTAACGATACAGCGAAACTTGTCTGGGGAATAATTTGCTTAATATGCAACGCGGTGAGGACAGGGGGAAAACATACTTGTTGAATAACAGCTACTGCCGAAGATGGCCTTCCAAACAAATTTATCATAAAAAACACTAGTGAGTTTCATCCTAGAATACTGCTCAAGTGTGTGGACCCTTACTAAGTAGTACTAGTAGGGGACATTGAACACACAAAAAGAGGACACCAAGAATAATCGCAGTAAAAGTCGGAGTGGATATAAAATAAGCCCAATAACATCGTAGGAAATATGGCCTTCTATTGATTATAAAACTGCACATTTTGATACACTAAAAATATTGACCATTAAATGGAGTTATATTTTGACATGTTCGAAATTTTAAGATGCATGCTTCACCAATGAAAAACGTAATTAGACTTAATAACATTCTAAAATAGTTGTAGTGGGCATATTATATCATGCGTTTTCAATTTCAGTATCAGATACACTAGAGAATGGCTTCAATAATAAAGCAGATACCGGTCGTGTACTAAAATGATGAATTTCCCGGCAGCTAGAGCACTCTCCAAAGAAGGAGAAGCTCATAAAAATTAGGCTATTTACAACGCGTAAAGAGGCAGTTAAGCGGTTATTCTTCCCGCGTTCCAAACACGAATGTTACGGAAGAATCCCCTAATCCGCTACACGTAGGAAGTGCCCTCTGCCATGCACTTAGTATTGATTTTCAGAGTACGGATGTACATATACAATAAAGGTTCTCGTAAATGATCAAACAATTAGTTAAACTTTCTTATTATGTCAAATTATTTCGCAGTGCGCTGTTTTGATTGACGTGTTTGACTGAAATTTTGTCTGATGGCTGATTTCACAAGATGGTGGACGTGTTAATGTTTCGCTGCGAATGTTTAGCAAGAAAGAGTGTTTATTGTAATGTAACTCATTGTATCGCGAGTTTCCGCAATTACATACAAGCGGGAGTGCAGTAAAGTAAAATAAAATCAAAGCTCTCCGGTTCTTACATTGGACGAGGTAGGTTACGTGTTCCCACATTGTGGTATTTTAATTAACTTTCACTGGAAGAGTAAGGAGAAGACAATATACTTTCGCGTAACTGTGTCTCCTTTTTCAGTTCGAGTGCGAAGTAATTCTAACAAGTTATTAAAAGCATCACTGTCCATTCGGAGACATCAGCTTTTGAGAGTAGTATTTCTTTTAGCAGATTTTCATGGGTAAATTTATATTTCAATTTTAGCTACCCCCTGTACCAGCTTCTTTTTTTTTCTTCTTTATGTACACTGCTAAGGTAAACGCATGATACGCTTAGTCTGCATTGGCACCTATTCATACCAGTATCAAAATACTTCGCAACACGAACACACAACGTGACAGCTGATTCAAAAAAAGAGGTTATCCTATACTTGACAAACTTGGTTGGTACATCTGCGGCCTTCTTTGAGAAACCATTGGATGGGAAACAGCGAATTTGACAAACAAGTATGATCGTTACCAGGGGTGCTGTTGCTACTAACGTAGAACCGAATAAAAAAGCGTCGAGTCATTCGCTGGAGCTATCTAAGGAAGCCGCGCAGAAGAGGCTGGGACGAGATTAGAGCATCCTAGCAGCCACAACGCCGCATCGCTCACTTGCCCGAAGAAGCGTGGTACGCAGGTCTAATTATCACCGAACAACTCCAGAGAAGAACGGTGCTGTGACGATCCGTGACTGGGATGGCCACAATATGTGACGACGCGAGCGTGCTCCTCCGATATCGGCCAACAAAGGCAGTTCTTTTCGCATTCCTTTCTGCGGACGGGACAACTGGCGGATTAGAGCCCGAAGGTAACGGTCGGCGGAGGGGCTGTCGAGCACAAAGGCGGAGGGAGCGCCGAGGCAGCGAGCATCAGTGTCCCGCCAGCATCCGAGCAGGTAGCGTCGCGAACAACACAGCACCACACCACACCACACCACACCACACCGCACGCTGCGTCTCTCCGGTGAGTCGGCCGGCCCGCCAGCTGATGCAGCGTCCCGTCACCACTGCCCTTTGCAGTGGCTTTAGCGGCATAACTGCGACAGCTCCGGAGGCTTGGGGGAGGTTTACAATAGCGAAGGAACGGAGGCAGTTCCACAGCGGCTGGGACTCGGCCGTCGTGTACTTCTGTAAAATGGACGACATTTAGGACGACAAAGGAAGTGGCGCGGGTTTAGAGCGAGGATGTCCCGATCCACAGTGGCGCCAGTGAAAATGAATTTCCAGGCAGTGTTAGCTTCGAAGGAAGCTGAATGAATAATCGCCCCCACCGGGAGTCGTTAGTGCGTAATAACTACAGCGTTACAGTGCTGCGCAACATCTCCGACGAACATAGCGTGTGGAGGAAGTCTACACTGACGCTCAGGTACCAACGTGTTTAGAAAAAAGTTCTGTTCGCCTTGCTCAACCACCCAACAACTGTCCTGCGACTGTGATATAAATTGAGGATAATTCTGCAATAAACATGCACTGGTTGCAATTTTTTCTTATATTTTCGCTGGCTCGTTTTCAAGCACCAACACCTTCACCATCGTATGTGAAATTTGCTGCAGATTCCGCGAGCAGACCGTTACCAAAGTTGTAGCGCTGACGGAAAAAGTTAAGCTCGAATAATGTGGAATGGAATTGTTGTTGCAGACTAAGTGTCGTAGAATCAACAAGAGCGTGTGAAACTATTTGATAACTTAGAAAAATTTTGTCAGTTATAGCGAATGATGATGCAGCAGAAAAAGCACCAACATCGTTAGGAAAGCACGTGATATTTATACAGGATAGTGCGAACTTCAACATCTGGTGTTCCGAGGTATTGTGTAGCATTATTCATTCACTTACCGATATTCATCACGCTCAATAATGCGTTTCTCATGTCTGTTTTAGTAGTGACGTCATCAGTAATTGAGGCACATAATACAGTGCTACCAAAATCATCATTGATACTGATGCGAAAAAATTGTCTTTGTCATTCGATGTGGCAAAACAGTATCCCACACCGCAGTTAAACTAGTAATCTGTTGTTTTCTCAAACGTACCACTGAAGTTCGCTCAATATTCAAAATGCGAATTTCCCGCATAATCAGTTTTCATTACTTATGTTACCAGTACAGATAGTTTTGTTATTAATGAAACGAAACACATTGCAGTTCTTTAATGCATCGTGTCCTGTATTTGCGCTATACTCCAGTCACAGCAACACGCGTGTGCGCACACTGTTGTCGTATCATTAGCAAACTCATTTCCACGCTGTTTAGACGAGCCCCATTATAGTTTGTTTGTTCTGCTGTTTGTTTTATTATGGCATAACACACGGCAAGCAAGTATGCAATCAGCTACATGTGGCGAAATATGTACTCTGTAGGCCCTGCTGCATAGCTTGATTGCAGCACAACCTCCGATCACAACTATTCGTTCTCTTACTTCCTTTTTTCTTATTATGTCCTGCAGTCTTCGGAATCCCGCTTGCTTTTCCCTCCCTTCTTCCGATCGGTAATTCTTTATCAGGTTCATATCCTTTACTGTACGCACCTGCGAGTATTACTCCCAAGATTTACCACTATCCACTCTGTCTACTTTGCCTTATCTCATAAAAATTATGCCCGTTTCTATGTGCAATATATGGCTGTAGTTTATAATGCAGCTTTCTACAACTCTAACGTACTCCCGTTGTCTTCTACATTTCAATTGTAGACAATGAATACACTTGCAGTTAAAGTCGTACGCATACTATTTTCGTACAGAAGCGACAGTGGAAAAACCCGACGAATTTCAACTCCGAAGTAGAGCCTTCGAAAAAAAAAAAAAAACGCTTGGCACTAATTACTGTTGACGTGTCCCCTGTTCTATGACAGTCTAGGCAAGGTTTCATTTACTGTAACTTCCCGTAAAGTGATAGAATTTTGCAGTACCAGTATGATATTTTTGTTTCATTGATCTTGCAACAGTCTTTGTGTGCATCATTAGAACTTACCACCTTCCTCAAACTTCGTCTTTTAATTCGTCGCTGGCACTTTGCTATAGCTGTATTAGTAACAATCTAGCAGCAAACTATGTATAGATTTGTATTTCAAGTAGTACGCGTACAATTTTCGTATGTGAGTGATGACCGTGTAGCACAGCTTTGTACAGTGACTGTCTTTGCGAGAAATACTTACTAACAGGACGTTGTTAAGGACGTCCTTCCTTCCATTGTGTTCCCGTGACATCCGAAATGTCAGCTGTGATGCTCCCCATACTTTTCCCTTTTTTTCTGTCTTTTGTAAGTATCCCCCTAGAGATACGTGAGGTAAAACGGTTTTGTTTTGCTCATCAGACACGACATGGAACATTCAATATTTGTTCACACCTATCATATTCAAATGTTCAAATGTGTGTGAATTCCTAAGTGATCAAGCTGCTTAGGTCATCGGTCCCTAGACCTACACACTACTTAAACTAACTTATGCTAAGAACAACACACATCCATGCCCGAGGGAGGACTCGAACCTCCGGCGGGAGTGACCGCGCAGTCCGTGACATGACGCCTCAAACCGCGCGACCACTCCGTCCGGCTATCGTATTCATATCTGATCTAACTCTAGTGAGTCGTCAGCTAGAGAAGTTGAGTTACACTTATGAAGACTGTATACAACCATTATTTATTTACCACTGATTCATGGGCTGTTGTCCGAATTTTGAAAAGCAACAATAGAAGTTGTCAGTACGATTTTGGTACATATACTGTGTTCGAACATTACGAATTACCTCGAAGAAAAAGATTTATTGTCAAATCGTTCTTGTGCAAACAACTAACTCTTTATTCTCATTAAGTAATGAATGATGTCGACTGGAAAACTGAGTGAAATTGATTTAATATTTCTAGGTTTCCAGAAGGATTTTTACACCGTTTCTCACAAGCGCGATTTCTAATCAGATTGTGTGCCTACGGCGTATCGTCTCAGCTGTGCGACTTTGATTCGTGATTCTCTGTGAGAGAGACTACAGTTCGTAGTAGTTGATGGGAAGTCATCGAGTAAAAGAGCAGAAGTTGTATCCGGCGTCCTCCAATCAAGTGTTATAGGGCCTCTGCTGTTCGTAATCTATATAAACGATTTAGGAGACAATCTGAGCAGCTCTCTTGGATTGTTTGGAGATGATGCTGTCATTTGCCGTCTAGTAAAGTCATCAAATCATTAAAACAATTGCAAAATTATTTAGACAAGATATCTGCCTGGTGCGAAAAGTGGCAATTTACTCTAAATAATGAAAAGTGAGAGGTCATTCACATGACTGCTAAAAGGGCTCCATCAGATTTCGTTTATACGGCAAGTTACACAAATCTAAAGGGTGTGATTTCAACGAAACAGATAGGGATTACAATTACGAATAACTTAACATTAAAACTATCACATAGATAGTGTTGTGGGGGAAAGCTAAGCAAAGAGTGCAACTTATTGTCAGAGCACTTAGAAGATGCCACAGATCTACTGAACAGTCTGTCTACACTGCGCTTGTCCGTCCGCTTCTGGAGTACTGCTGTGCGGTGTAGGATCCGCATCACATAGGACTGACGGAGGACATCGAAAAAGTTCAAAGAAGGGCAGCTCGTTTGGTATTATTACGAAACAGGGAAGAGAATGTCACGGATATGATACGCGAGTTGGGGTGGCAACCGTTAAAATTAAGACGTTTTTCGCTGCGGCAGGATCTTTTCACGAAATTTCATTCACCAGTTTTCTTCACTTTACATTAGAAGAAATGATCATTGTATAAGAAAGAGTCACCTAAAATAAGAGAAATCAGAGCTCGCACGGAAATATTTACGTGTTCGTTTTTCCCGCGCGCTTTTGGAGAGTGGAACGGTAGAGAAATAGCTTGGAGGTGGTTCAATGAACCCTCTGCCAGGCAGTTAATTGTGAGTTGCAGAGTAGTCGTGTGGATGTAGTGCGTTCGTAAACATTATTTAGCATTCTACAATTACACTTTGTAAGAGAGTCAAGATTTTAATCTCTGTCGTACAGGCATAACCTTAAGCAAATGATAGTGTCGTCGCAATGATGATATCTCCTACACTTATAGGTATACTCTGCGGACCGCTTGGCAATATGCGAAAGAAGCTAATACGTTTTGTGCTATTTAGCCTTCCTCCCATTCGAGTCATAACGGAATGTATGAAGACTGATGGCTCATGACTGCACTATCTCACAACACAACCAACTGGCTGAGTTCTTGAGCCTTCGTAAATAGACTTTCGACACAAGTGTTTAACAGTACACATAATTCAGAGTTCCTGCTACATTTGTAGCACTATCGCATGAAACTAAAAAGTCGCAATCCGTAGACGTTTTATAGCATTAGGTTGTCGAATCCCCCATTACCTATCGAAACGATGTAGTGGTTGGCACTGAAATGGTGTTCGACATCGGCGACATTCAAAATCTATTTTACTTTAGGTTTTCGTAATGTCTCTGACTCAACCGAGGCGAAAGTCAGAATGGTTTTAACAGAAACGCGGTCGATTTCTTCATCTATTTTTAACAATTCCAGCCTTCTGTTCCGTCTCTAACTCAGTTTTGACGGGATGCTAAATGTCAGCTTTCCCTTTTTCGAACAGTATCACAGAAGGATTAATGCGATATAAAATGTAGAGTTTAATATTATTGTTACTGTAATTATTATGTACAGTGTAACTTTTCGATTCCGAGCGTGCATCTGTAGACCACTGTGAAGTGCGTGGTGGAATGTACTTAGTATTGCACCACGTATTAAAGTTTCATCCCGTTCTATTGGCGTATGGAACGCCGGAAGAATGACCTGCTGAAATACCGCACAACAATTAGTCTAATGCTGTCTCCTCGGTCCCTACGGAAGTGATAGTTCGGGAACTGACGCTGCTGTGGACTGGTGCTCCTTCACCCACACCACGAAGAGCTACACTGAAATAACGTGAGGTCGACTGTGATTTAACAAGTGCATGGTAGGCGCCAGACCTACAGCCGACATAATAGTTATACAGTGTCAATCAAATACTTCTGTAGCCGGCCAGAGTGGCCGAGCGGTTCTGGGCGCTACAGTCTGGAACCGCGCGACCGCTACGGTCGCAGGTTCGAATCCTGCCTCGGGCATGGATGTGTGTGATGTCCTTAGGTTAGTTAGGTTTAAGTAGTTCTAAGTTCTGGGGGACTGATGAACTCAGAAGTTAAATCCCATAGTGCTCACTTGAACCAAATAATTCAGTTAACAAATTATAATGGTATTATTAATATTAATAACTGCTACAACATGCAAAATTTCCCCCTCAGTGTTATGATGGTTGCGTATTACTAATGTGTAACTAATAGAAAATAGCGCTTGCCCCTTTCAGTAATTCGTGTCAATAGTATAGAACATTAAGATATACCATATCGGGTGCAGAGAGTGGTTGGGAAGGTCCTGTGATGTCTGACATGGTGGAAATTTAGCCATAAGCTTCAGCCATTCTTTGTGCATAATATGAAACGTGCCTGTGGAGTCACGTAACTAGGAATCACTGTCCCTGTAACTTCTGACCGCTACCACCAGTTCCGCCTTCATTCAACGTCTGAGAAGCGGAAACGGTCGCCAGTTAACTGCAATCAATACGGCCGTCTTCTGACAGCGACAGAACAGCCTGCGTTTTGTCCGAGCACAGCTCCGCACACCGAAAATAAATATGAGTGCGCCGTGTCAAATAAAGGTATACTCCGTAAAAATTACAGCTTCCGGCGCCCGCGCGGCTGCTGGCTCGAATTAACAGGAACTAGTTGCTACAAATAAAATTATGCCTTCTGTTGTTTGTTTGTCTGTTATGATAGGCGCGGGATTCACAAGCGCCGACTGCCGTGCCGACGCTTTGACCAGCTTTCTGTGTCTCTCTGTTGGCCTTTCTGACATCAATCCTCAGTCTTCCAATTCGCCTGCATGTCACAGCACCTCGCTGCACATAACTGCTGGCAAACTCAGCAAGTGAAATTAGAAACTTCGCGAGCTGTATGTTGGCGTCCATTACGCGTGTATTTCCCTCTCTCAATACAACTGTTCCATTTCTGTTGTCGTTAGAGAGAGACAACTTCGGGTAAGTAAAGTGCAAGGAGATGTTGGTCCAGAATTCATTTATGTGTGATGGCAGCCACTGAATCCGACATCATATAAGATGAACTTTCTTTCTCTTGAAACACCCTTTTCATAACTCCCAGAAGTAAGAAACGAATGCCCTGCATTTAGTGTCACTTCACTATAAAATCGATTACGACATTTTATTGCCATTAGTATTTAATTTCATGTTGTTACAAATTCTCCATTAATATAGGCTCAAAATATTTTCACCAGCTCTTTCAAAAATGGTTCAAATGGCTCTGAGCACTATGGGACTCAACTGCTGAGGTCATTAGTCCCCTAGAACTGAGAACTAGTTAAACCTAACTAACCTAAGGACATCACAAACATCCATGCCCGAGGCAGGATTCGAACCTGCAACCGTAGCGGTCTTGCGGTTCCAGACTGCAGCGCCTTTAACCGCACGGCCACTTCGGCCGGCTCAGCTCTTTCATATTCTTTCTATTTATATTCCATGAAAAATTGATATGCTTATATGTAGTCCAAGTGCAGTTCTTCCTATTTAAATATTTTTTGATAGGTGACAAATTTAATACATATATATTAAATTTGTCACCTATCAATAAATATTTAAATTATATATATAGGATCAAAGAAAGGAAGGAATATTAGAGTTTAATGTCCCGTTCCGTGTCAAAGATGGCTCTGAGCACTATGGGACTCAACTGCTGTGGTCATAAGTCCCCTAGAACTTAGAACTACTTAAATCTAACTAACCTAAGGACAGCACACAACACCCAGCCATCACGAGGCAGAGAAAATCCCTGACCCCGCCGGGAATCGAACCCGGGAACCCGGGCGTGGGAAGCGAGAACGCTACCGCACGACCACGAGATGCGGGCGTTCCGTGTCCTAAAGTCGTACACATAACACATACATGCTGTATTATTTCGCATAAATTCACCTGATGATGGAGGTTCAAACCTCTGAAACGCGTAGTGGAAATACAATAAGTTGTGTCTGGTAACAATAAACTTGTTAAATCGTTTTTCCAATCGATATCAATAAGAGCCACGGTACTACCTAACCTAATATGTTCTATTTAAAGTAGATCATGTGTTGATATGATGCAGCATTACAGGAACCAGTTAAAATGCGGCTTTGTAATGAACGACCTTCAGTCTTTTGCAATAATACGTATGCTTATGCCTTAGTCTTACTTTTACACTTAAACAGAATACACTACGTGTCCGTTTAGCTTTTCAAGATATAGTCATCTGCAACTTACCAGCAGGCACGATTAGTGTCGAATTGGTTTACCTGTATATTTCAAACATCCTTCCCTACTTCGTCATTTGCTCTCAACAGTATAACGGAGAAGACATGATTCACCACATGGGAGAGCAGAAGAAATTAATAGCAATTTAGATTTTGTTCTATTCTTTCTGGCCTTTTCGTCCGCTGAATGCTGTTACCAGTTTCTGCGCCAATTTTCCAGTGACTACCTCAATTTTCAATTCCGTGGACATTTCTGTATTTTTTTTATGTTTAGGTCAAACCATTCGTCTGATAGTTTAGTCAGTAGTAGTTCATAAACTATAAAATTTGCTGCATGTTCTGTTACTTACTCGAAATTCTTCTTAACACTAGGTTACTGTATACCATGCGTATGTGAAGCTGAGCTCCGTGTGCTATTCATTCAAAAATAATTTTGTTTTGTTCGTCCTTGTGGTATTGTTTCTGATGGGTCTTACTACTGTTAATCAACGACAAAATAAAATAATAATCTGATACTACGAGGGTGTGCTGATAGATAATGCCTCGGAATTTTTATGCGAACACTCTTAAAGTTTTTTAAATTAAATAAACGTTGTTAATATTCCAAAACTTTATTATTCGTGTCTACATATTTATTTCTCAACATAAGCACCCTGGCGACGAACACATTTCTCCGAAAGAGAGAGCAATTTGTTGATACCGTCACTGTGGAATGTTTCACTGCGTTGACGGAGCCACAACCTCACCTCTGTTTGCACCGCTTCATCAATATGAAAGCGAAGGTCTTCTACAAGTTTTGGAAACAGATGAAAATCATTAGGGGCCAGAGGGACCGTATGGGGAATGATCGAAGATCGTGGTGGTGGTGGTTAGTGTTTAACGTCCCGTCGACAACGAGGTCATTAGAGACGGAGCGCAAGCTCGGGTTAGGGAAGGATTGGGAAGGAAATCGGCCGTGCCCTTTCAATAAAGTTTGCTGCAAGCAGAGCTTAGCTCGCTAACTGGTATGGCCACCTCGTAGCATGTTGCACTGATATGGAGTATCCATGTTGCGGATGTGTCAGTTCTTGTAGTGTTAGAAGGGGACCGTCAGATCTGTTAATAGCGGATTTTGATAGGTGTTAGATACGTTATAAAGGGACCTGTCCTGATTACCTGGCTACCGGCTTTTCATGCGACGGCCCTAGTTTCCATGAAACTCGATGCTGACGTTTTATTCGTACGAATTACACCTGTAAAGTAGCCATATTTTGGCACAGCGACCATAGCAAAGCGGCTAAGTCCAGGGCTATCACGCTGGAGGCGACATAGCTTCAAATCCTGCACAGGTACTTTCTTTTTTCTATTTCATCGAAAAAATCATTCATTACCTCAAGCTTCCTGCAGATGGGTATTCCGTTTGTTACAGAACAGATTACAGAATCTGCTTACTTGTTATCGCTTGTTATGCAAGAACAAAATTCTGGATGGTACAGTAGCCTATTTATCGTAGAAGCAACCTAAACACAAATTGGTAGAGCACTATGCACATTTATTGCCTTACAGGCACAGGGATTTTTCGCAAGCGATATCGAAAATCATTTCGTTTCAAATCAAAAACATTGTTCTTTCTGCGATTAACTTCGACGTGAACCACGCGTATCTGGTAATTCCTGTGAAAGCAGGTGCACTAATTCATGCAGAATTAAAGAATGTTTTTTTGTGGAATTTTTCCACGAAATTATTTCTCTATTAGTCTCTAGCAAGACTCGAGCATTTCTTTCGTGGAAATTTTAACCTAGCTGTAAAATTAAACAGCAGAGTTAGCAGTGCACCGACTGGATGGTAGTCCTGAACCTTAGCCGTTGCGCTACGCTTGCTTGGTGCCAACATGAGTAACGTTACGGGTGCGGGAGGTACGCATAAAACATCAACATCGATTTTCATGGAAACTAGGCACTGTCGGAAGAAAAGCCGCCGGCCAGGTACCCAGTACAGGTCCCTGTACAACATAACTAAGACACAACGAAATACGCGATTAACAGATCTGATGGTCCCCTTGTTAGACTAAACCATAATTTTCCTTCCTTGTGGTCTTCGACATTATTTGTAAATGTTAGGCGTCGATTGTCTGAACCTATCCCGGGAGTCAGGTATTCCGACTACTTGATAGAGCTCCACCGTCGGGAAACCTCGTGTCAAGTGCAAATTGAATCTGAAAGGACAGTGTCGCAGCTTGAACGGCTAAAAACGAATGAAAATTAATTCACCATACTGAGATACGTCCGTTCTACTACTCATAAAGGCGATTTACCTGTCAAGTTCTGTATTTGTATGTAATCGAAATTTGAAACTTTACCAATTTAAAGTGCACACAGGCACCGGCAGCAGAAGAAATTGCACCGCGTAACAGACAGTTATGGCCAGCAGAATCGCTAGAGCACAAATGAGAATTTTTGAGAAGGTGATGCATTCTAGAATAGTATCTCATCTGAGCAACAATAATATCGTCAGCAAATCACAGTTCAGAAGAGTTGCTCTACTGAGAATGCCATTTACGTGTTGCTCACCAAATTTTACTAACATTAAATAATAAAATAGCGCCGGTTGGTTTTTTCTGAGACTTATCTAAGGCATTTCACTGTATGAATCACAGTATTCTCCTAGTCAAATTGAAAGTTTAAGGGATTGATGGTATAGCCAAGCAATGGATAATGTCATATCTAACCGAATGAATGCAGAAAATAGTACTCAGTAATTCAACCAACGTAGTCTAAGGACATTATTTTAACTAGGGAGAAATCACGTTGGGGATCCCCAAGGCTCGATCTTAGGTCCACTATCGTTCCTCATATATGTAAGATATTCCGTTTAATATACAGCAAGCAGAATTAGTTCTTTCTGCAGATGACACTAATACTGCAATCAATTCAAGCATACATACAGCAACAGAAGAAATGGTAAACAGTGTTCTTAAATGTATGATTCACTGGTCTTCTGCGAATGCGAATGATATCACTATGGGTTTTAAAAAGACACAACATATTTATTTCTGCACATCTAGGGGGGGGGGGGGGCTGCACCAATGGTAAGAGTAGCACATGGAGAGGAAATAATAAATAAGAGGGAAACTTCAAAATTCTTCGGTGTCCATATTTATGAGAATTTAAATTTGGAAAAAGCACATTTTGGAGATTCTCAAACAACTTCGTTCACCACATCTGCACTTGCACTGCAAATCTTGGGGAGAGACAAATCAGTAAGATCACCTATTTTAATTCAGTAATGCCACATGGAATAATATTCTGGGGTAACTCATCTTTAAGAAAGAAAGTTTTCATTGGTCAAAAACGTGCTGTAAGAATAATGTATGGTGCACACCCGCGATCATCTTGTAGGCATCTGTTTAAGGACTTAGGCATTCTGACTACAGCTTCGCAATATATTTAGTCCCTCATGAAGTTTGTTTTAAATAATCCACTGCAGTTCACAAGG
Organism: Schistocerca nitens; assembly: GCF_023898315.1. Classification (NCBI taxonomy): domain Eukaryota; kingdom Metazoa; phylum Arthropoda; class Insecta; order Orthoptera; family Acrididae; genus Schistocerca; species Schistocerca nitens. The sequence goes on from NC_064621.1 coordinate 510,859,608, forward strand.
TACAATGATGTACATAATTATAATACCATATGGAAAAATTACATTCATTACAAATGGTTCAAATGGCTCTGAGCACTATGGGACTCAACTGCTGTGGTTATCAGTCCCCTAGAACTTAGAACTACTTAAACCTAACTAACCTAAGGACATCACACACATCCATGCCCGAGGCAGGATTCGAACCTGCGACCGTAGCAGTCCCACGGTTCCGGACTGCGCGCCTAGAACCGCGAGACCACCGCGGCCGGCTACATTCATTACACCACATTAAGTTTTTCTTTAGCACAAAAAGCGGTGCACATGCTGCAACTAAATTTTTGATAACTTACCCGGTCTGACAGACAGGAAAGTAAAATTTGAAAGCAAAGTGAAAAAAGTTTCTAATTGACAACTCCTTCTGTTCCGTAGAAGAAGTATTATTGTAATGTATAAAAGATGGTGAGCAGGTATTACTAACTCACACCTGTATTTAATTATATATATATAATGTTCAGCATATAGCCATATGTACAAAACAGCGATGTGAGTGTAACATGACTCGTTCCACAACATTACGATTTATATAGAACAGTAAATGTGCCGTTTCAATGATGTGATTAAAACACATTGGAGTGGACCAACTCGTGAGAAGACTTTGGATCGTGGGGTCACTGTGTGGCTTTTGATACTGGTCTACCGCAGTTGCCCTTGGTGCGTACTGTTCCTTTCACTGAAACTACACATTTGCACTACTATTTTCGGAAATATGACGCTGCAAGTAGTGCATGCGTTAACATGTATTGTTTCATGCAATAGTCAAACTTTGTACCAAGTAATACCTCAGTTAATTAGCTTCATGTTCCACGGATCATTTGGACGATAAATCGTAATGTTGTGGAACAAGTCATTTTACATTCACATCGCAAATTAATTTGTGCATACGGAAGAACGCACGACAGCACATCAACTTCTATTTTTGGAAATATGGCCTTGTAAGTATGCACGTGTTAACACACACTGGCTCAAGCTTTTTGCCAAATAACACCTCATTTATGACCCCCGTGACTCTGCTGGTCATAAATGTCTGTCACGCGCTGTTGTTTCTCCAGCAACTCGTGCGTCTTTAGATCCGTTAACTTTCAGACATCGCCTGAACACAAATGCACAGCTTTGCACATAAATGACATTTATGGCTGGTAGAAAAGACACATTTCCGCATTTTAAAATAATTATTATTCGGTTTCAGCCACTATCTTGAGTGTGCTTTCCTTGTAAGATCTCGGTTTTTCACCTGCTGTTGGCGTTACCTCATACTACTCAAAAACTTCCCACAGAAACCTGTGAGATTGTTGGAATAGGTACGGAGATAGGGTTTTAACGTCCCGCCAATAATGAGGTCATTAGAGTCGGACCATAAGGTCGGATTCGGGGAGAAAATTGGCCTTATGCGATTTAGGGAAACTACGGAAAATCTAAACCTGGTTGGTCGGACATGGATCTAAACATCTGCACTCCCAAATGCGAGTCCAGTCTGCTAAAGACTGTGCCACATCGCTCGGTGGCAACTACTGTATTCCGCATCGGCTAACGTTGTAGCCAACCAGCTGTTTTGACTCTCGGTTCGTCAATAAGCTAGCGCTAAGTTAGTGGTGCTTCTAAATCACCAAGTGTGAGTGAGGATACCCAGAAGAGCAGAAAGTGTTTCCGTCCACAAACGAATAGCCTGTGCTATTTGTTCCTTTAAAAATTTGATGTGTGTCGGATGTAATTTTAAGCTCTATTCCCGTGCTTGCAGAAAATAATAATTAAAGAGGGCCAGCTTCCTTGCAAGAGCTCATTTTTCTTTTTGTTTTGTTTAATCCCCAAACACATGTCACCACACTTGTGGCCTCTTTATTATATTTTTCTTTTATTGTTTCTTTTTTTTTCATATTATTTGTGCCCTGTGGCTGCCAACGTAAATCAGCCACAAGTCTAATGCTGTATTAATTTAGAGTTGGCGATTTCTGTTGGTAGCCACAGGGTACACATATTTATTTCGTGTATGGCATGTTACATCACATGCATTAATTACACATAAGCAGTCTACAATACAGACATTAAGAACGCATAAAAACATGCAGGTCATATAGAAATAAAAAAAAATTGTATACAAATACATACAACCACAAAATACGAGGGTTGGAACTTTAATAGCGGAAACTATCTATTTACAGCTCGTACAAAATAGACACGTGTTTCAAAGTTTTACTGGCCTTCGGAATAGTCACCAGCATTGTGTATAACCCGTTGCCAGCGATGTGGAAGTCGTAGGATACTCTTAGCAGTGCCATTAGTGTTGACAGTGCGAGCGGCGCGGTCTATTGCCCGACGAATTTGTAGCAGTTCTGAAGCGAATGCCGTGAAGTGTTTCCGTCAATTTCGAAATCGAGTTGAACTTACGAGGGCTTAAGTCAGGGGGGTTCAGTAGGTGATGTAGCACTTAGCAGCCCCATCAGTCAAACAAATCAGTAACAGCTTGCACTGTACGTGCTTGAGCATTGTCCTGCAAAATGATAGTCAGGTTCTGCAGAAATTGTCATCACTTATGTGTCTATGCTGTTCATTTTTGGAACACAACCTACGACCAGCTTAGAGGCATAAGTGATGACACTTTCTGCAGGACCTGACCATGATTTTGCAGGACAATGCTCAAGCGCGTACAGTGCAAGCTGTTACAGATTTGAGTGATGGGGCTGAAGTGCAATACCAGCTACTGCACTCCCCTGACTAAAGCCCTCGTATGTTCAACTCGATTTCTAAACTGAAGGAAACACTTCACGGCATTCGCTTCAGAACTGCTACAAATTCGTCGGGCAATAGACCGCGCCGCTCGAGCTGTCAACGCAACTGGCACTGCTAATAGTATCCTACGAGTTCCACATCGCTTGCAACGGGTTATACACAATGCTGATGACTACTTTGAAGGTCAGTAAAACTTTGAAACACGTATCTATTTTGTACGAGTTGTATATAAATAGTTGCCACTATTAAAGTTCCAACCCTCGTAAATGGGAATACAACCACAGCCGAATGTCCATTTTGCTGATTTATTCTACGCCTTTTCAGTAGCGTGCAAGAATTTGGAGCGGTCGCTAGCGAAGGCTGTCTGTGGGCAATCTTCCACTATATGTTTTACGGTTTGGCTAGGAGGGCCACACTCGCATTTGGGGGAAGCTATTTGTCCCCATGAACACAGCGAGTGTGCACATCTGCCACAGCTTTTGCCTATTCTATTTACGAGGCTTGTTCAGAAAGTAAGCTCCGATTGATTGCCAAATTGAAACCACAGTGAACATCAGAAATGTTTTACTTGTAACAATTAGCTACACCTTTCAGCTACTTCTCTACGTAGTCGCCGTTCTGACTTAGACTTTTGTCATAGCGTTGTACCAACTTTTCAATAGCCTCATCATAGAAGGCAGCCGCCAGTGCTTTCCGCCAATTCTCCACGCTGGCCTACACCTCGTTGTCTGTGTCAAAATGTTGTCTTCAAAGACAGCGGTTCATGTGACCAGAGATGAAACTCAGGGGGAGACAATTGCGGACTGTATTGTGGGTAATCTCACATTTCCATTTGAAAACGATGCAAGAGCATCTTCATTGCCCCTGCAGAATGCGGCTGAGAATTGTCTTGAAGAAGAAACAGCACGACAGTTATGTAATGTTAGCTGCATAGCTTCAGGCGAAATTTCTCACCAGGCCCTCGTACTTGGCGGCAGACACTATTTTCTAGACATCTTTACGCACTCACTGCGAGCTCAGAAATGAGAAGAGCGACGTGATGCTAACTGGGGTTATACTAGAGACACTACCCAACACATCTGTGCAAAGCTTTATCGGATTTTCATAGTCGTTTCCATTTCGCGACCGATCGGAGCTTACTTTCTGAACGCCCCTCGTAGATAGCCCAGATTTTGCGAGGCTTGTCGAATCCATACGGTATTGTGGTGAGGCAACGCGTATGATGAAAGGCAGGAGGTGCCTCTTTGGTCCACTCCTCTTACCAGTAATCACTTAGGCTGAATGCACTTTCGTCCAAAACTGTTGCGCACTTTAGAGGTTGATGTCTAGAGCGCAGTTTGGTTCCCTCACTGTCGAGGATGTGTTGATGAATTTGCGGAAGAAGGTTATTATCGATCTTTTTCAGTTCTGTAATGAGTTATTTCTGTCGTAGCAGTTAGGGAGCAGCTACATTGCTTACTGCGGTTATCCAATAAGTTGGGGTCGCCACTATTCGGCCCGTTATAGTGGCGCATAGTTTGATTTAGCTGGATATCAATGCGACTAGTGTGAGTACTGTTGATTCAACACAACAGTCGTGGAAAATGTTTCGGGATTAACTAAACAAAACAAAAATTGTGACCTTGCAAGAAGGTGGACACTTTTTAATTCATTATTCAGATGAAATTCTTTAATGGTTTAATGATTTCACTTCCTAAAAATTAAATAGTTTCCCGAGTGCAACTGGTACTTGTATTTGCGTTTTTTCATTGCGACGAATACTGGCACAACTTCGGCATACTAAGTGTTGTAGATATTTTAATTTTATATGCGTTTCGCGCCTATTCAAAAAGTCTGCCTTACACAAGAGTTTAAACGTTTAGAATGTCTCAGTGATATAGCATATGTACGCGCATAATAGTTCCAGCTGATTACAAATTAAAAGATTATACTTTCACATCGCCTGGTGTAAAGAGAAAAGATCGTCTAGCATTACTGGCCGAGAGATCTCGAGTAAATTATTTCGGCCGTTTAGTGCAAGTGTTTTTACGTAACACTACTTCGGCGGCTTGCGCGTCAATGATGAAATGAAATGATGAGTACGACATAGGCACTCAGTCCCCCAGCAGAGGAAAGCGTCGACACGGCGAGGAACCGAACCCACGGACTAGAGGCAGCAACGCTAACCACTAGACCACGAGCTGCGCACTGGCAGGTGCCTATTGCGGCCTAAACTTAGCGCATAACCTGCACCTGCGGTAACTGCCAAACGCCTTCAGCCTATCACGGCGCCTTCTTTTGCGTTTTCTGTCGTTTACTAGGCAGTCCACAACATTTGCGCATTCAAGTGGCTATATCTCCAATCGCAGAGCGAATTAGTTATCACTTGGACAGATCTGTACATTAACACATTTGTCCTGAGATATGTCTTAAATGTTGCTAGCATGTATGTTAAGCCAATGCCTTACCTCATATGGAAACATCCTATTCGAGTGTTAATTGTGTGTCGCTCAAGAACGTAAATCCCTGATATCAAACGCCAAATAAGTTCCATCAACGTAAATAGGTTAAGTAACTTACTAGCAGATCAAAAATATGTGCCGGACCTGGACTTTAACCTGGAATATTGATTTTCGTGAACAATCCTCTTAACGACAGAGCTATCCAGGTACGACTTAACCCGTTTCACGCCTGTAATTCTGTCAGTACTTCCCTCCCACTTTTTACTTTCCTTTCTTTTAGAAGTGTCAGTCCCGCAAGGTACGCAGAAACACTTCTGTGAAGTTTAGAGTAGGGGAGAGGTATTGTCAGAAATGAAGCTGCGAAGGTGGGTAGTGAGTCGTGCCTGCAGAGCCCAGACGATAAGAGCATTTCCCACGAAAGGTAAGGTTCTGGCTTCGAGTCTCGGTCCGGTGGATAGAATTAAATTGAGAGGAAGTTTCAGAAAAGCGCACACCTCGCTTAGGGCTTTAACTTAACGTGAAAAATTCGATCTGGAAACAGATGAAAACATTAGGAAGTATTTCATTAACAGGTCTATACCCAATACGATCCAAAGTATCCGGACACGTGTTATTGGACTTAATATGGGGTGTTTCCAACTTTCACCATTATGAAGGCTTGAACTCTGCTCTGCTTCAATGAGATGTCTAAATGTCTGTGGATGTATGGTAGTTCCTTCTCCGCCACGAGACGAAACAAGAGAAGGTAGCGATGTTCGACGACGGGGTTTGGAGCGAAGTCGACATTGTACCTCGTCCAAAAAATGTTCTGGGTTCAGGTCGGGATTCTGGGCAGGCCAGTCCATATCAGGAATATCACTGTCCGCAACCCATTGCCTCACAGCAGCTGCTTTATGACAGGGTGCATTCTTTTGCTGATATGATCAGTCATCTCCAAACTGTTCCTCTACTGTAGGCAGTATAGAATGCTGTAAAATGTGTTCAAGATCCCTCCGCATTTTACGTTTTCTTAAGCGCAATAAGGGGACCAAGCCCTAACCGCGAAACTCATCCCCATACCGTAACACAATCTCCTCCATATTCACTGTCAATACTACACATAATTGCAGGCAATGTTCTTCAGGCATTCGCCAAACACAAACCCAGCCATCGGAATCCCACAGATTGTAGCGTGATCCATCACACCAAATCTCTTATTTCCAGACATCTCCTGCCCAGAGACTTTGCTTGTTAGAACGGCTCCAGCGTCGCATAGCACTGACTGGAGAAATATGCGGCTTATGACGAGCTGTTCTACCCCGTTCTTTTTACCTCACTACGCCCAGACAATGTGTTAGCTGGGTTGCTGGTAGCACTTTGGAACTCGCCAGTGATTCCTTTCGCTCATTTCATGCGATTTTTTATTACCATCCTCCGCAATGCTCGACGGTCCCCGTCCACCAGGGAAACATCCATATATATTCTATGTGCATATATATATTTTAGCTGTTTATTTTCATTGTATTATGATGACAGATCCTGTATTATTATCAGACGAGCCCTGTATGAGTAAATACACTGCCCTACAAAAAAAGGGAGCACCAGAATACATGGTCGGAGGTCAGTTTAACGAACATACTATCGGCCGGTATATAAATGATTAAAATTGCAATTCTCTATAACAGGTAGAACGGCCATCAGAGTGCATTTAGTGTTTTTCATATTTAGCGTTGTTACCAGGTTTGATAGAATATATAGGGGAGTGGAAAGCGTCAGGTGTTGCGTGATCACTGTGAAGAACACGGAGATGCCGCGTACTCGTAAGTTGCAGCGTTATCAGCACCTCACAGAGGCCCCCATTGTGTCTCCATTTGGCCGGCTGGTCGAATCGCACCGTATCCAAATCTGTGGAGCATTCGAATGTGACAGTAGCCAGATGTTGTATAGGGACGTGAAGACAGGTATATTCGTCGTTAAGGTTCCGGTCGGTCACGACTGACCACCTCAAGGAAGGATCGCTGTACTGTGCACCACGCACATCGTAACGCCTTCACATCTGCGTATGTTATCCGAGAACACGGAATGGGCTCTCTACAACATTCTGTGTCATACCGCACCATTGGTCGGAGATTAGCAGTGGGCAGACTCGGAAATTACTATCAAAAGCGTAGACTGCCGTTAACACCACAACATGAACAGCCGCATCTCGAGTAGTGCCCTGACAGGAAGCATGGACTGCTGATAAATGTCGTCATATTGTGTTCAGCTATAAATAGTGGTCCTGCACTACTCCGGATGACCATCGACGGTGAATATGGCGGCGACCTTGGGAGAGGTCGTATTCTTCTAATATTTTGGAGAGGTACAGCGTGTTAGTACTGGTGTCATGGTGTGGGGAGCCATCAGATATGACTTCAGGTCACGTTTGGTAGTGATCGAGGGAACTCTGACAGCAAAACGGTACTCATGGACATTCTTCGACCTCATGTGTTATATGTCATAATGGTGTCAACAGAATAATGCTCGTCCACATATAGCTCGTGTCTCTCTGAACTGTGTGCATCATGTTGAGGTACTATCGTGCCCAGCAAGATCCTCAGATCTGTTCCCGATATAACATGTGTGGAATTAGCTCGACGTGAACTCTTGTCCTAGTGGCAGTATTCGGGATATCAAGGACCAGTTATAACAGTTGTGGGCCATTTGCCTTAAGTGAGGATGCAACGGCTTTCTGATCCTTCCCGACCGAATCAGCGCTTGCATACAAGCCAGAGGTGGCGCAAAGTCATACTGATAAGTCTGCTCATACGGCCAAGTTCTTTTTAAACTTGACTCGATTTTGTATCACAGAAATAACATCACATGCCCTCTCAACCAGTGAAGTTTTCATTTCGTTTCCTCCTGTCCTTCCGGATGCTTCATGTTCTTTTCTTTTGTGAGACAGCATAAATAAATGAATGAAATGTCCAGCAGTTCTATTTTGAGTGTAACTGTAGAGAGTGGTTTGTTACGAAAGACTGACGTTTTATTTACAGAACCAGATCTCATCGCAGTACGCGTCGAAGGGCCTGGGCGCGCTGCAGGGCCCGCAGTCGCTCATGTTCCCGCCCTACCTGGAGCACCTGCGCGTTTCGCTGGCCGGCGCCGCCTCCGGACTGCAGCCCAAGCCGCCTGTCGCCGCCGCATCGGTCAGTACTTCCACGTCCGCCTCTGCCTGCATCTCTCTCTAAACTCCACGTTAAGCCACTGCCTTCTGGGAGTGCCGGCCACAATACTCCTCCTTCGTTTCTTGCCTAACTACAACATGACAGCCACGATGTGTCACGTGCTGGCAAAAGAAAATACTTTCTGATTGCCACAGAAGGCTATTACATCACATGTTCCAGTTTTTTGATAAGAACAAAATTAACTGCTTTAAAACTAGTGCAAAAATCTGTGTCACATCTGCTGTGTCATTTCAAAACTCGGTAAAAGTGCACTTGTGGTGTCCGCGGCTCTTACGTTACAAGCTGCTGTTAGTAATGGTTTGCATGCTGAATAATAGGAAGTGAACACTGAGAATCGTGAGTCGGATGTGGGAAGCCCATAACGTTGCTCGTTCGCAATTTTCTATACTTCCTAAATGAAGTTAGTTAATATTCTCTACCATGTATTTAACTGTGTTTACAGAGTATCTATGTAGATGTAGAAGTTAACCACATCCTCTGAAATTGTGGCAAATTCCAAAGTAAGACACACAAGTAGGTGACTGCAACGTCGAACGTAGGTCTTGGGCTAACGTACGTATCAGTCTGTTACCGTTAATTCCTTATCGGTGTTCACATTCATTGGCTGTGCCAACTCACAACCAATTTACCACATTCCAATCTAACCAAGATCTGGGGTTCGCTACAGATCAATCTGTTACTACAATCGTGCTTGATGTTTATATTAAAGACCAATAACAGCTACTCTCGCACTGTACAAATTGTAGTGTCGGCAGACTTGCCAACACTACGCACACTAATTGAAAGAGGCGGCCAAGATGCACGCGCTAACTCACGAAGGATGGAGTGAGGTCTGAAACAGGAGACTTAATGAATGTGATAAAGAAAATACGTATCTTTGGAATATACTTAACTTTTAATACATCCTTGTATACATCGTTCTTGATGAGACATCTGGAGATTGTGGCGATACAAGTGACTCTTTATATACAAGCTATTTAAGGCTAATGGCGCCTTGCTAAGTCGTAGCCATTAACTTAGCTGAAGGCTATTCTAACTGTCTCTCGGCAAATGAGAGAAATAGCTTCGTCCGTATAGTCGCTAGCAACGTCATCGTACAACTGGGGCGAGTTCTCGTACGTCTCTCGAGACCTGCCGTGTGGTGGCGCTCGGTCTGCGATCACACAGTGGCGACACGCGGGTCCGGCATGTACTAATGGACCGCGGCCGATTTAAGCTACCACCTAGCAAGTGTGGTGTCTGGCAGTGACACCACACAAATAGAGAACAAAAATAATCAGTTCCTATCTTCCGGGAATTGAAATCATTAGAGTAACCGATTCTCAGTGGCTACCATATACTATCACCCGACTGGCTACGACTGTCAATAAAAAAATTATGACAGCACTGCGCAACGTACGAACCACGGGTTAAGACAAAGACTTTCTTCCCACTTGGCGCCCTACTCCCATCACTATGCAAAAGTTTGTAATTCATTATCCTATATTACATTTGGAATTAATATTTCAAGGGGAATAAAAAAAAAAACAGATGGAACCGAACCACTACAAACATTTGCCAAGCTGCACCTAAGTAAATGTGCAACTTGGGAAACGTGGTAGAGAAATGTAATCACAAAAACGTTGTATTTATGAAGGTATAAATGTACCACGACGCTTGAAGAAGGGTAAAAGCCCGAAACCTGTCTTGGTAGAAATAAAGCTTTAACTTATAAAGAAGGTTGTATGCTATATTTCTTCAAATATTTTGACACATAGTTGGAGAACTCAACCAGCATTTCTTCTTCTTCTTCTTCTTCTTCTTCTTCTTCTTCTGTAGAGATCAGCCGAAGACTGGATGGCAGCCGATCTCCACTCGTCACTTTTTTTCGATTTCCTCTTCATTTCTGCTTCGGTCTTACATTCCTCATCTTTCATAATTTGGTCTGTGTACCATAGTCGTGGTCTTCCATCAGGTCTCTTTTTATTAACATATACATCTCTCATTGTGTTCAGAGTCCCTCATGTCTCATTAGATGGCCAATAAGTCGACTCTTCTCTTGACAACTGACTTCCAAAAGCTTCTATTCTCAGCCACTTTTTTAAGGGCCTCTTCGTTTGTAACCACTTTAGTTCACTTTATGTTAACTACGCATCTACAACACCACAGTTCTCAAGAATTTAATTTCTTCTTTCTTTCAGTCTCCATTGTCTAGATTTTGCAGCCATAACTTGCCACACATCCAACATAGACTTTCAGAATTCTTTTCCTGATTTCAAGGCTGCCAAATTTTTAATTTAAGTTCTTCTTCTTCCTGTTGAAGGCAATGTGTGCTTGAGATATTCTATTTCCGTCCATCCCTACTGTTCTTAACTCCTAAAGTACGTGAATCCACTTGCTCAAGTAGCTCACCACCTACGTAAATTTGGACCTTGGCTTTCTCTTATTTATCACGTTCCATTACCACCATTAACAAGGATAAATTAATGGACGGCGTGAGGCTATTCGCTCTCGTCTATGCGCATGGCCTCTTATAGACAGCTCTTTAAACACTTGGACATACTGATAACGACCGCACAGTACATTTACTCCCGTATGAAGTATTTCGTCAACAATCAGTCACCGTTTGAAAACAACATTAACATTTATAAATAGATGGAGACGTTATTAAATTATCAATCACTCAGTCTTAGTGTTGCACAGAGTGGAGTGAGATATTTGGCCATAAAAATCATTAAGAATTTAATGGGTGATTCCATGTCAGATAAACACAAAAAATAATAATAATAGGCCTTATAATAATAATAATAATAATAATAATAATGCTTTTCAACCTGACTATTTCCGATTTTTGCCAAATTTAGCGAATTCATTACACATGTTGAGAGAAAGAAAACTGCCCAATTTCAGAATTGTGGCCAAAGTACGACAAAAGTATGGCCGCAAAAAGTTCTGAGTAAGTGCGGAAAATTCGACAAACACTGCAGACAAAAACGGCTGTAAGTTCTGTCCTAATAGAGGTAGAACTGTAAGACTCGTAATTATGGAAATGGCTGGGAATAAGCTTTCAAATGATATGCAACATGGCCATGTTCAATCAATATACACAATTACGGTCAGTGACCTTGACCGTTGGTCTGAATATTTCAGGACAAGTCGCCTTCAATTTTCTGAAAATGAAATATATTTGCTTCTTCAGGTTACATGTTACAACACAGTAAAAAAAAATCTAGTTTGTTTTGAATGCCCATGCTGCATATCATTTGAAAGCTTGTTCCCAACCTTTCCCAAAATTACCTGCTTTACATTTCTATCTCTGTTAAAACTGAAGTTATAGCCTCTGTTGCCTGCAGTGTTCGTCAAATCTTCTGCACATTAGTTCGGGCGGACATTACTTTGGTTGTACTTCAGCTGCAATGCTATTATTTGACATTTTTTTCTCTGCTCATGTGTAATGAACACATCAAATCTGTCGAAAATCTAAGATGGCCAGTTTGGCATCTGTGTTGATTTGACATGGAATGACTCTAACGGATGATAAAATTAGCACACAAACTGAAATCACGTCTGCTTGACAACTACTCCTAGTGCATATAAACTGAAATCGTATCTGATTGACAATTATTTCTACTGCACAGAATGAGTAATATATATATACGTGTGTGTGTCTTATATATACAGGGTGTCCCAGCTATCTTGTCCACCCAAAATATCTCTGGAACAATAACAGCTATTGGAAAATGACTTTCACCGGTATCAACGTATGGCTGGGGCCCATGAATGTACATATTTGGAAACATTCTAAAACGAAAGCATATGTGTTTTTTAACACAAACTTATGTTTTTTTAAATGGACCTCCTATATTTTTTCTTCAGCAATCCATAGCATGACAAAGCACATGCACAATGGTGTTGATTGCACCGCAATATTCCCATTACATCCAGAGATATTGAGACGCGAAGTTGACGCTTGAAACACCCGACATGCGCTGCTAGCGCACGTCCTGAGGCTCAGGCGTGAACCCCATGCTGCCCGTAATCGCGATGTGATTGACATGTGTAATCACACCTCCATACTTATCAAGAGGTCCGAAATGAATAATACGGTCTACTGCCATCAACTCTCATAAGCACATAATGGTTTCCCTCTTGCACGTTTTACGTATCTACGTACACAATATGAACCAGTACCGAACGGTGTACACCCTTCAGGTTGTCTTATTTATCCTGCACACCCAAAATAAGGTTTATCTAATGCGTTATATGACCCATTGTGCCTGTCGCGCAGGGCCTGGCTCTACCTAGTCAAGTGTCCAACGTAGTTCCCACTACTGCCACAGTTACCACTTCGCGTTGTTTATGATTCGCGACCCACGGCGACGGCACGGAGGTAGTACACATTGTGAATAAACGTTGTGTTGTGGAACTTATACTGTATGGTATAATGTACACACATGAAAATATGGTAGAAATGCTGCTGATCTATCGAGAATGTACGTTGACGGGAAATACGTTATGAGATTGCTTGTTTGTTGATAGTACTGTTAGCGAACACTATGATTATTAAGTTAATATTTCTGTTTTCTACCCTACTCTACATACCTGTACTGTACCCTGTTGTAGGTGGACGAAATTCTGTTCAGGCAGAACGACTGTACAGAAGACGATTCCCTGACAAGCCATCGCCTTCGCACCGGATGTTTAGTCATCTCACATCTCGTCTACGTGAAACGGGAAGCTTAAATCCAAGACCTCGACATCGTCCTAGAACACGCACAGATGAACGTGCTGAAGTTGCTGTGCTCGCTACCATAGCTGTGAATCCTCAAATCAGCACACGTCAAATTGAACGTGAAATTGGTGTGTCGAAATCACAGCGTATTCTTGAACGTCATAAATTTCATCCTTACCATGTTCATTTACACCAGGATCTTCATGGAAATAACTTCCGCAATAGGGAAACATTTTGTCGGTGGGCTCAGCAAAAACTTCTGACTAATCCAAATTTTTTTGCAGATGTTCTCTTTACCGACGAGGCATCATTCTCCAACAAAGGAATTGTCAACATGAGGAATATGCATTATTGGTCCGCAGACAATCCAAAATGGCTCCGTCAGGTAGAGCATCAACGTCCGTGGAAAGTTAATGTTTGGTGTGGGATTATTGGAGATACCATTATCGGACCTTTCTTTATAAATGGCATCCAAAATGGCAGACAATACTACAGATTTATACGACACTATCTTCCTGTTCTCTTGGACACCGTACCTCTGAACCGGAGAATGGTCATGTGGTATCAGCATGACGGATGCCCTGCACATAACGCCTTACGAGCACGACGACTTCTGAACCGTAAGTTCCCTGGTAGGCGGATTGGACGAAGTGGCCCAGTTAGGTGGCCTGCCCGATCTCCGGACCTTACACCGCTGAATTATTTTCTTTGGGGAGCAGTGAAGGATGCTGTTTACCAACATGAACCAACAACACCAGAGGACATGAAGCAAAGCATTATTGATGCTTGTACAGCCATCAAAGAGGAAACAGTAGCACGAAGTAGAGCATCCTTCATGCCGAGTGACCCTATGTATGCAAGCCAATGAGCGTCACTTTGAGCATGAGATGTGAATGCTATGTTTAGTATGTAGTGCTGGTATCACAGTGGAAGTTTCTACAAAGGGCCAGTGATGTTAATAAACATTTGTTTGCAACAATTTGTCATTTAACGCATTAGATAAATATAACATTGGTAATTATGTGACAATAAAAGTAATTGGTTAAACATGTTTACATTCATCTTCTATGTCCTACCTCAACTTCCCAAATCAAAACATTTTTACCTAAACAACGGTAAAACTTTTAGTCCACTTGCTCGTTTCACTAAAACCATCAACACGAATTTTACTATTACGAGTGCATGATTAACTGTCACTTGCGCTAGATCTACAGTAAAGTAAAGTTGAACGGCATTACCTTTTTAGTGACGGATTAACGATAAGCGAAGTTAACTTTTTGACTAATGTTGCGGTACACAGATATGTTACAGAACCGCATCACCCCTAGCCTATGGGATAAATACCTGCTGGAATGTACGACGTTAATGCAGGATGGCAGCAGACCGTATTATTCGTTTCGGACCTCTTGATAAGTATGGAAGTGTGATTACGCATGTCAATCACATCGCGATTACGGGCAGCATGGGGTTCACGCCTGAGCCGCAGGACGTGCGCTAGCAGCGCATGTCGGGTGTTTCAAGCGCCAACTTCGCGTCTTAATATCTCGGGATGTAATGGGAATATTGCGATGCAATCAACGCCATTGTGTATGTGCTTTGTCATGCTATGGATTGCTGAAGAAAAAATATAGGAGGTCCATTTAAAAAAAAACATAAGTTTGTGTTAAAAAACACATATGCTTTCGTTTTAGAATGTTTCCAAATATGTACATTCATGGGCCCCAACCCCGTGAAAGTCGTTTTCCAATAGCTGTTATTGTTCCAGAGATATTTTGGGTGGACGAGATAGCTGGGACACCATATATATATATATATATATATATATATATATATATATATATATATATATATATATTGTTTACCAACATGAACCAACAACACAGATACAATATACAGGGTGTTTATAAATGAAAATCGGGGTTTTAACGCGTTATAATATTTATTACGTTAAACTTACAGTTGTACATGATATTTCAAATGAAAGAGCAACTCAATCTGCAGTTACTGTGCCACGTGCGTTCCGGCTGAAGTTCGGTTGTGATCCTCCAAGTTATAATCACATTCGTAGATGGTATCATCAGTTTGAAGATACCGGCTGCCTTTGTAAAGGGAAGAGTACAGGACGACCAAGAGTTAGTGAAGAGACTGTTGAGCGAGTGAGAGAGTCGTTCACTCGTAGCCCAAAGAAATCAGTCCGGAAGGCTAGTCGCGAATTACAAGTTTCCGTGTCGACTATTTGGAAAGTTTTAAGAAAACCCGTACAAATACGTCCTTACCGTTTGCAGCTATTACAGGCTCTAAAGCCGGCAGACCATGGATTACGTGGCAACTTGGCAAACGAAACGTTGTTTCATGACGATGAAGATTTTCTGGATCATGTTGTCTTCAGTGATGAATCTATCTCTCACCTTAGTGGACATGTTAACACTCACAATGTGCGCATCTGGGGCTCAAAAAATCCTCACGAGGTGGTACAAAAGCAACGAGATCCCCTAAAGTGACTGTTTTTTGTGTCGTATCCCGTCGTAAAGCTTAAGGGCCTTTCTTTTTTGGTGAACTTACTGTAACTGGCACTTCTTATCTTAATACACTAGAGCAATGGCTCTTCCCTCAGTTGGAAGAAGATGAGCCAGAGAAGTTCATTTTCCAGCAAGATGGTGCGCAACCTCACTGGCAGAGCAAAGTACGCGATTGGTTGAACTTCACTGTACCCAAGTTCTGGTTAGGCCGCAAGGGGCCCAATGACGGGGCTTGCTTTGCATGGCCTCCACGTTCACCCGACCTAACGCCATGCGATTTGTTCCTTTGGGGCCTCATCAAGAATCGAGTGTACATGCCTCCGATACCAGCAGAACTCCCTGAATTAAGAAACCGGATTGAAGCAGCGGTTGCTACAATCACTGAAGACACACTCATCAACGTTTGGGAAGAACGCGGCTATAGTCTTGATGTGTGCCGTATGACAAATGGTGCTCACATTGAACATTTATAAGGTTCTTGGTAACAGTGTTTGAGTTGCTCTTTCGTTTGATATATCCTTTACAGCTATAAGTTTAGTATAATGAATATTATAAAGCGTTAAAACCCCGATTTTCATTTATAAACACCCTGTATATATTGTGTGTGTTTCAAAAAAGACAGAGAGAGTGAAATGATGTAGGACCCAATGTAATTGTAAAACTGCCTCATTTCCTATCGCAGCGAAGGACTACAATAATTATAATGCACGGAACGTGCAGATAACTAGCAGTGATGCATATAGCATGACTAAACCGCGCTTCGTTTTGCGTCACAGATGATGGGCGCCCACCACGTGCCGAGCTGGATGCACACGCCAGCGCCTGAGAAGTCTCCACCCCCACCGCCTCCGCCCCACCTGGCACCGCCGCCGGCCCCACCGTCGCCGCCCCCGCCGCCGGCCCCCGCAGACCCGGACGCGCCTCTCAACCTTAGCAAGCCCAAAGGCGGCGGCGGTGCAGGCGGCGGCGGCCTCTCGATGGGTGCCGGGGCGGGCGCCTCGGACCAACAGCCAGTGGCCGCCACCACCCCCAAGCTGCTGCCGCCGTCGCTGATCGTGCCACGCGCCTTCCTGCCGTACGCAGGCCTCCCGCCCCCGCTCGGGCCACTGCCCCCAGCCTCCGGTGAGTAACGATGCCACTCCTACCTCATACAAGCGAGCGCGTCAAAACTAATTTTCCTGTCTCGAATAACATTAACCAGAACAACACCAGAATTAGACTGCTCCATCACCACAGACCTATCACTTCTGTCTTGACTCCTACCAGTCCTATCCCTTGGTTCACCACTGACTTCTCCATCATAAGCTCACTAAACAAAAAATTAGTCACCCCTAGAGAATTCAGTACAACCGTCATTTAATACTGTGTAATTTCGCCCCTAGAGTTGGTAACCAGTTGGATTCTGTTAGGAACTGAATTCCCATAGTTGAGCAGGTACCTCGCATATAGGTTAAGCCACACGCTGAGGATTTGATCACACAATTCCAGCAAGTTACGGGGATACTGATGTTGGCGTTTTACTTGCTGTTCCAACATGTTCCATAGATTTTCTATGGGGTTCAAGTCAGGTGATTTTGCATGCCAATCGAAGTTCAGAACACCAGTCAAGTATTCTTCCGCCTCCATGAACTTTATGTATAAAATGCATGCTTGACTATCAGCTGCTTCTATTTTAAACCCAAATATCGATCGGTTTCAGTCACAGACCATCTTCACGGATTAGGGTTAAAACAGTTCAAGCCACAACATTTCATTTGTTACTTCTTAAATAATGACCAAGTCTCAAGTGTTGATCATGTCATGAATTCCAATATACAACACAGAAGTTGACAGAATTCGTAACTCACTGCAGAGATTAGTGCAGCATTGCATTCAGATGCGACGACGACACGTCGAACATCTCCTTTAAAAGGTACGAGTGCACAGTAAACTGTAAGATATACAGTGCTAAAGAAGAATTGTATCTGTTGTTAAAAAGCCGTGGGTGAAATTTGAACCAATCAGATGGAGACTTTACATTTCAAATACATTTGTACTAGCTAGGACAATATTTAACGCTGAAATCAATGGCGGATGGCAACTACACAATCGCAATTAGGAAATGTTTAGTTTGCGTAGTCACATTAACTAGAACTTTTTGTTTTTACTATCGTATATTTCCACCTGTCGGTTTTCGCTGTTAATTATGGTACATCCTATAAATAGATGATCCATTGGATGAAGTCAGAAGCTACTTCAGGCAGTAGGAGAACGATGTTATTGGCTACAGGAATATTACAAAGCCAGAAGACTGAAGCAAGATGCAGAAACATCTGCATAGGATCAATTATTGGTGCAAGGATTGATAATTCACCTTGAACGTAGGCAAACGCAACGCACTGAGCATAAATAGCCGAAGAGTTTCATTACTGTTCAATTAACTATTGGCGATAAATCACTGGAATCACTAACTTTATTTATTTATCAGATTCTGTGAGAACATGCGAACCAAAGCTACTAGGTCATATAGCGGGTCAGCATATAGTTTACAAACTGCTGACGAGAAAATTTATAAACAATAAAATTTAAAGAACTACTAAAACACGAGAAAATGTTATGGTTTATACGAATAAACAATACAGTACTGCGAGAAATTCTCAAGTTCAAATAGTTCAAATGGCTCTGAGCACTATGGGACTCAACTTCTGAGGTCATTAGTCCCTTAGAACTTAGAACTAGTTAAACCTAACTTACCTAAGGACATCACACACATCCATGCCCGAGGCAGGGTTCGAACCTGCGACCGTAGCAGTCGCGCGGTTCCGGACTGAGCGCCTAGAACCGCTAGACCACCGCGGCCGGCAATTCTCAAGTACCGGTACTGCAATGAACTGCTTTACGGAAGACAATTAGTGTGCCACAAGGTGACCTTTCGTCTCAGATTTGAAGATCTGGGATGAGTCACTCAATTTCTTTTTCAGTTCTACTGTAAGTCTACTGAAAATAAGGCTGCTGTATAGTGCACACCCTTCTGTATAATGCTCAAAGAAGTGTTACCTGCTACACACACTATAGTGACTTTTGGACTGTAGACGCGAATGAAAGGTGCAACCCTTCACGACTTTATAATTTTATTTTCTGTAGTGTTCATCATTCAGAACGTGGTTGACTAATTTGAGTTCCACTGCTGGTTTCTCATATTACAATGAGCACTTTGGAAATATCATGCAAACAGCTGATGAATATGGCGAGATGATGTGAATATACACTGTGGTGACGAGTCATGGGATACAGATGGCGGTAGTATCGCATACACAAGGTATAAAAGGGTAGTTCATTGGCGGAGCTGTCAATTGTACTCAGGTGAGTCATGTGAAGAGGTTTCCGACGTGATTATGGCCGCACGACGGGAATTAAGAGACTTTGAACGCGGAATAGTAGTTGCAGTTAGACGCAGGGGACATTCCATTTCGGAAATCATTAGAGAATTCAATATTCCTAGATCCACAGTGTCAAAAGCGTGCCGAAAATACCACTTTTCAGGCATTATTTCTCGTGAAATAACCGCAGAAATCAATGTGTGACGTATGACGAACGTATCCGTTAGGACATTGCGGTGAAATCTGGCATAAATGGGAAGATGACCGAAGCGAGTGCCTTTGCTGACAGTACGACATCGCCTCTCCTGGGTCGTTACCATATCAGTTAGACTCCTAGACGACTGGAAAACTGTACTCAGATCACATGAGTCCAGATTTCAATTCGTAAGAGCGGAAGAACGGATGGTAGGGTTCGAGTGTGGCGGAGACCCCACAAAGCCACAGATGCAGGTAGTCAATAAGGCACTGTGTAAGCTGGTGGTGGCTCCATAATGGTGTCCAACTGAACCAATCACTGACTGGAAATGATTATGTTCGGCTACTTGGAGACTATCTGCACCCATTCAACGATGGAAACTTTATGGATGACAATGCGCCATGTCACTCGGCCAGAACTGTTTGCGATTGGTTTGAATAACATTTTGGACAATTCGAGCGAATGATTTGGCCGCCCAGATCGTCTGACATGCATCAAACATTTATGGGACATAATCGAGAGGTCGGTTTGTACACAAAATCCTGCACCGGCTACACTTTCACAGTTAAGGGCGGCTATAGAGGCATCACGATTAAATACTTCTTCCAACGACTTGTTGTGTCCACGCCATATCGAGTTGCTTCACTGCACTGGACGAAAGGAGATCCGACACGATATTACGAGGTATCCCATGGCTTTTTTCACCCCATTGTACAAAATGTGAATTGGTCGATTTATGCTTGTCAAAGTGTGGTTGCTGGCAAATGGGTCAAGAGAGCAGTATTTTGAAAAGGGGTAGCTATTGAAATCGCCATCTGAAGCTGTGATGAAAGTGCTTGGGAGTAGAAGAATGACACTATTACAAGAAAATCACATTGAAATTGCAGAACAATACTGTTCTGAAACACAGACACTAATTTCAGACGTGAATGAAACCTAACTAATACCTTCGAGTACGCTGTCCCTGGGGGCAGTCGAGTGAGAAAGGGCACAGATGGGCAGGCATGGGCAAACGGTTGACGTGCAGGCAATCTTGCAGTTGGACAGCAGGGTACATACTACTCCACTGGCCAAGCGCCTGCAGACAGGGATGGCCAAGCAGCTCACGAGTGTGCAGAACGCGTGCACTCTGCCCATCTGGCATGTGACCTACACTACCGGCGTCTGCATACAAGCACACTGAGGGACGGGCAGGGGCACTAGATAGACTATAATATAGGCTCTCTAAATGATGCCCTTGCCCCATGGAGTAATGTTGGACCAACCTATGTTAAATCATAGGATGTCACTCATATTAAAAATGTCTGCCGTAAACCAAGTTTAAATTCACTACCCTTGTATACAGCAAAAACTTTACATTTGGAAAACGAATATAATGTAACTACGTAGTCAGTTAACTCTGGCCAGCTGAAAAAGCACAGCATCCATAAAGAAACTAAATACCTTTGTCTCTTAAATGTAGTGTTACATTTTATAAAAATAATTGAATTAAACATAGTGTGTCTGGATCGTCAGCAAAATTATCATCAACACAGAAATAGCTTGTTATAAAAGGCATCCTATGAATTTTTGTTTCAAGATCTACAGGAAACTAAATGCTTTTGTCGTTCAACA
Organism: Schistocerca nitens; assembly: GCF_023898315.1. Lineage (NCBI taxonomy): Eukaryota > Metazoa > Arthropoda > Insecta > Orthoptera > Acrididae > Schistocerca > Schistocerca nitens. Next base: position 510,880,417 of record NC_064621.1, read on the forward strand.
GGTAAGCTGGGTCTTCCTTCAAGTCAAAGCAAGGATGGGATGATCTCACCTGAAAAGCACTCACCCTTCCCACTGCATATGTATGGTCTGGCCACAGGATCTCACCTCACCTCTACAAAGTCAGAGTCTTCTCTCAGTGGCAGCAAGGAAGATGCTGATTTTGTAGCTACGCAACTAAGTAAGTCTTCTTTATTGCTAAAATACTCAATTTCAATAGTGACTCCTATTACAACACTGTAGAGAAACTTCAGTACTCTGTTATCTCTCAAATAGACACAGTACAAAACGCACTCAGGGGTCAGAAACAGTCTGGAAAGCTTTTAAGGGTGTTGCAGGGTATGTTGTACTGAGAAATAACAGAAAAAATTGACAGTTTGTGTGTTTCTGAGCTAATTAGCAGTGAAATTAGCCAATCAGGCCATTGCACACGTAAATTCATGCGGCCCGCCAGAGACAGTGTCGCCAAATATGTTCTACAATTGCTTTTCTAAAACCAAACAAGGGGGTGATGCAAAAATTGGACATGGGGTGGTAGCAAGGATCAAACTCAAGAAAATGGCTAAGAAGTCTTGCGCTCTATCTAAACTATGACAACAACTGACACTAATTGTATCTGGTAGGCTACTTGAATATCTGAGTGCCCATGACCTGATTGGCTAAATTCAAACCAAATTAACTCAAAAAACGTGCACTGTATCAAATTTTTTCTAAATAATTATTTCTCAGCACAATCTACCCTGCAGCAACCTTACAAGATTTTCAGCCTATTTCTGACCTCTCTGTATACACATATCAAAATATTTGATCAAAACCATGAAGAATACTTCGTGTTCTTAAGCATAAAAAAGGAATACACAGAAAAAATTTAGCTGATAATTGCAAAGAGAGTAATCAAAAAATTACTGATGTAAGCAATTTTGAGAGCTAGAATTTGGGGTCAGGTCAGTGTGTACACTAAATACAGAGTACAGATTTCAAGCTTATGAAAAGAAAAGATGGAGCATGTGTTGTGTACAAGCATAGAACAAAAAATTTCAAGAACACTAACAGACGTCAACATAGTGGAAGGAAAAAAAAAAACCCAGAGGATAATATCAGCAGTGTGGATTAGGCAGTGTCATTCACTGCTGTTTAAAAGTTTGTAAATTACGGAGGTCTAAATATAGCTCTAAAGTATGGTATCAGAAACGGATTTTGAATTTAGATTGGTGCTCACTTTATGGGACATGACTTATAGCATGCTTAACCACATTTATCAGACACTGCAAATACCTTATGGAACAAATTCTCAAATGTAATTCTGCAAACTATTACAGGATTCTAAGAAAAAAATAAATGGGCAAAAACAATAATAATTTTGACAATAATTTTCTACTAAAATAGACTAAATTATTAAGTAATAGGTTTCTGTGCTTCCACAACAAATGTGCAGCTAGATTCCACAATCTGTCAGAACTGTAAGTTCACTCTACTTAATAGAAATATGAAACAGTACTAATGTATGACAGAAAAAGGAAAATATGTGTACAGTTCAGAAATTGTGCTGAAGGATATCTTCAATCAAATGGCCATTATTTTCAGACAACTGTCACAAAAATAATTCACCTGGTTGGAAAGGTTATTAACAAATTGTAACCCTGGATGGTACTGATACAAAAAGAATGTTTTTTTTCCCATAATCAGTAAACATTACTCATATTCATGCATTCCTCTCTCTTCCACTTTCTTCTTTTTAAGACATGACTTCTCAATTAATTATTTATAATTGTATGCACTTTCTGGTGTTTGGTAATAGTAATTTGTAATCAAAATTCAGATTCAAAACTGCTTTTCCTTGCTGACTGAATGACATTGCTCCTTAATAAACTGATTGTTACAATGTCTAATAATGCAATGTCAACGCTGTCTTACTTGCAATGAATTTGCTTAACCTAATTTGTTGTTTGTTATTCTTTGCTTTCAGTGTGGGGAGCAGAGGGTGGCTACAGATTAGATGACAGTGGAGAGAAAGGTATGTACAAATAGATGAACTGACTGCTTCTCTTTTTCAGCAGACAATATTTTAAATGCTTATATTATTGAAACATATGACTTATTTTTAACACTTGTTTACAGCAAAGATTGTAAGGCAGCAAAAGCGGGACAATGAAGCAAAGCCACACATAAAGCGTCCAATGAATGCATTCATGGTCTGGGCTAAAGATGAACGAAGAAAAATACTTAAAGCCTGTCCCGACATGCATAATTCAAATATTTCCAAAATATTAGGTAAGTTAAATGAATTTCAGGTAAATGAAAACTAAAACAAAAACTTCTATTTCATTCTTTGAAGGTCCTTCATATTAGCATAGTCTGTTTTTCTATTTCCTTCTTCCTATTTCTCTGCTTCATTCCATAATTTCCTCTTCCCTCCTGATTCACTTATTGATTGTGAATGAGAAAAACATTAGTAGATATGAATATACAATTAGATTTTACAAATTGTGGTCTTTCAGGAGCACGATGGAAGGCCATGTCCAACGCCGAGAAACAACCTTACTATGAAGAACAATCTCGTTTATCAAAACTGCACATGGAGAAACATCCTGACTACCGATACAGACCACGACCTAAACGTACCTGCATTGTTGATGGAAAGAAAATGAGGATTTCTGAGTACAAATCATTGATGCGACAAAGGAGACAGGAAATGAGGCAGCTGTGGTGTCGTGAAGGTGGTGCTGGTCCTGAAGTCAATGTTGGTGCATTCTTAGGACCTAATGAGCCTGGTACAGCACCACCCAGTACATCAAGTGGCCAATCAAGCACTCCACCACGTTCTATTCCCAATGGTGCTGCAGGTCCCAGCACTGATACCACAAGTAGCCAGCACCATCCATTTTATTATCCTCCAGACAGTCTGTCTCCACCTGATGTACTTGGATTTTCTCCAGATGCAAACTCTGCTGCAACTTATGACACCAGTCCGAGGCATCATGAAGAGGACTGAAGGCTGGCGGGCTTCTATAGCCCACCTCACAGAGTGCATATAAACTATTCCTCAAACTACCTACGGTATCGAAATGATCTCGGTGGTTTTGAATGGGACACAGTGTTGTGGCACTAATTCGTAAATTTTGCCAATTTGCTGTGCCCATCAGAAACGTTGGTGTATTTTGATATGATACACTGCATTAATTCTGCAATAAGAATTCAGTGCACAGACAGTGTTAAGTGAAATATATGAACATATGCATAAATACACGTATATAAATGTTTTAGTGAACTCTGTCAGACAGTTAACAGAAAATCTGAACCTACTTGTATGTACCAAGTGATAATGTTGTGATCTATGGTGTTCTGTGAGACAGTGACTGGAAACGAAGAATCACACAGAATTTGTTTTGTTTTTGTTTGGATTTTGATTATTTGCTTCTGAGGTTGTGATAATTCATTGTGCCATGTTATGCCATGGTTGGGTTTGATAATCAAGCAGGTAATAATATATTACATAAAAAATAACGTGGTAGTTCCTTTTCCAATGACATAACTGAAATTTATTTTATAAGAACACATCATCTCTGTTAGAAAGCAATTAGTGACAAATCAGTTAATCAAATATGCTGATATTTCACATGTTATGTCATGTTCTGCTTAATAAATATATATTTAACTCATGCTTCATGTAGCATTGTATCTGTTAAATTCTCACTGAGCAAAAACTTATAGATTCATTTTCCAAGGTATTTACCTCTAATATCAAATGTTTATTCAGTCTCTATCATAATTCCACAAACCAATTCAACACTCAATCAAAATTCTGACTCAATACAAATTGCTTGTTTTGTTTTTCTAGATAGAAAGGAGGTAAAAAACTAAAAATTAAAGACACCTTTGTCAATCAAATCAAGTAAATAAACTACTTCCCAGATATAAAGCATGAGGAGAAGTAAAATACATTGCTGTAAACATTTTAATTACAGAACATGATCCCTTCTTCTTGAGACATTGTACAGAACTGCAGGAAATTGTATAACACAGACCATCTACACAAAAGTTCTGCAAACTGCAATACAAACTTTTCATGTTCCAATTGATGCTACATGTTACTAGTCTAAAAATAAATATGATTAAAGGAATTTTTAAGGGAATGGTAGAGCTTTTACTTCCATTCATTATATTCAGGGACCACATCGTCATTAATTTTGTGATTTCTGGAATGCAGAGCACCAAGAACTGACACATCTGTGTGGTTAACCCAATAGCAGGGTTCAGTATGTGTTCACATACTCTGCAATCAGGCATGGAAAAGATGTACAAAGGTGATTCAGTCTGGCTTGTAAGGTTCTGTCTTGCTAATTCTCTGTGACCAAAACAAGCGGTACAGACAACCCTTTTTTCATCTTAAACCTCTCAACCCAAAGTCACACCATGCCATAGTAACTTTTCTGCTCCACAAACCCTACATTCATCAGATTTATAGTACTGGCCATGGCTGTCATAAAATATTTTGAACTTGTGTCTCTCTCTATAACTGTAAACATTATTTTATTTGTGCACAGAGGTACATTTTCATGACTTAAAGATTATCTTTGTCAATATTTGTTCACCAATATGTCTATTGTCTGACTTGTTAATTTCATCAAACAAAAATGAACATTTTGAAGAACATACCTCATTTGCAGTCACTTTTTCTGCCAAGATTTGGTGGCATATTTGTAGTATCTATTGACAATCCCACTCTTTAGTCCATACTTTAAACAACAGGCAAAAACACTGGCTTTCAAGCTGAAAAAAATAAAAAAATGAATACTTTTCCACAAGGTATATTTAAAAATTATTAATTCCTGTTTACAAACACTTTCCAAATGTATTTATTGCAGCAAACATGTCATATCATCAAACATAACAGATCTTTTTTATGAGAGAAGGTGATAATTTTTTGCTGTGTACACAGTATTTGTCAAATTTTTACATTTTGCTCATTATTCTTATGGATCCTGCTTCCATGTGAAAAAAGTGCATGCTTGAAACCTAGCCACAGACCCTGCAATATTTATTTATCTTTGAAAGGGTTGAAATGGCCAGTAATGTTAATTATTGTAATTTATTGTTGTTATTGAACATTTGCAGACTGAGTAAAGTAACAAGTCATGGAGGAATGTAGAGAGATGATGCATTTTTAGAATTCGAAGTATAGGAAATTTAACTTGATTGTTGGTAGGAATGGTGCTATTGTATTTGATAAAAATAATATTATTTCAAGTGTGTTATTTATTTGGGTGCATGTTTAATGGAAATTCCAAATCTTTATCACTGTAGAATAAATATTGTAAATGGAAGTTTATTGTAAAAATGGATGGTGAATTTTTTATTATATGTATATTGTAAGGTAAGCTATGAGCTAACACTGTCATTTATGTTTCAGATTTAAAACATAGCAATTTTGATAAAATAATTTGGGGTATAAAGTATTGTTACATGTACAGTTATTATGCAAGAATATAAAATGTGATAACTTATAGTAGGTGCCATAGAAACCAGTTTCATTTTTCTGTAAAAGTAATGAGATGTATTCTTCTGTTTGATACTGTTATTAATGTAATGCTGTACAGACTGATTTCATCTGTTGTGTTGTTTTAAAGTAAATTATTTTGGCAGTTTTAAGTATGAAACTATGTCAAGTACACTTATCTTCCTCTAGAAATTGTAAATGTAAAATCAGTACAACAAAGCTTCAGCATGGATGGGAAAATTCACTGCATATATTTATGCTTTCCATTAGTGTAGGAAATCTATTCACAAATAAGTAATTCTTCTGCTTAAATGCAGAAATTGATAAAAAGTGACAGTTTGTATGGCTCGGTACATGTAACTGTTCATACTTTGTCATGTATCACATTAAAATATTTCTGGTGACAAATTTAGATCAGAGAAGTATTACTACCAAAATATGCTTAATGTAAATTGCCAGTTACTTGCTGGCTTATTGTGGCTCACAGTTTGTGCCAAATATATGTGTAAAAGTTTGAAAAATATTGTACAAATTCCAAAGAAAAATGAGTGTGTGCTTCAGCGAACAAAATAAATAGAGGGGATATAAAATTAGTATATAATATCAAAAGTGATTGAAAGTAATGTTACAAATATATATATATATATATATTATCACTATATATGGTGTTTTATGGAATAAAATATGCCAGTTTCATGTACAGTAATAACTTCCTTTGTGTACTACTTGACTTATTTTATCAACATGAAGTTTCCACACCAACAACTTGGCTTACCCAGAAGCTTGCCTATCTAATACCTACATAACAATGCTACAAACTGGTTGCTACATTTGGTATTGCTTCTGTGACCATACAGTTTGATACAAGAAAACTGGTCTACTAGTTGTTTACATGTCTTCATGTACAGTTCTTAGTATAAATAAATGGACATTTTTTGGACAGTATGAGTACTGTGTTTCACTGAAAACATTATTTCTACGAACACTCCACAGTCAAGTTCACTTCTGATTGCCTTTCCCAGCACTTTTCTCCTTGCAGAATTCTTTTTTTGATTAAAAAGAATTGAGACTGAGGATATATGTTTCTGGTGTTTAATTATCAGACTCTAGTATCTAATAAATAATTTTTTCGTGTTTTGTAATGATATTCTAATACAGTAACATAAAATGAGGAAACCAGATATAGAAGGAATAAGGGAATCTGCAATATCACAGAAAATAATTTTGTAATCATATTCTAATACAGTAACATAAAATGAGGAAACCAGATATGGAAGGAATAAGGAAATCTGCAATATCACAGAAAATAATTTTCAAGATCTGTAAAGTTGTAGCATTCTTTCAGAAAATGTGACTTCATCCACCACAAGTACTGTTCGCGTTTCAGTTTGGAGACAGACTATACCTTCCCAGCATTAACTGTCCAGTTCCTCTGTGTAAGTGGACAAACAACTTCACTGAGCTCACATCGTCTAGAGAAGCTAATTTCATTTCATTAGTGAGTTCTTATTTGCAATCCATAAGTGAGCTTTTATGCAAAAAACATTCCTATAATCAAAGGCTGAGAAGTGCTTAAGGGGCTCCGGAAAGGCTCAAAATCATGAAAAGTTCAATTTTTACTTTTTTGCGTTTTCTGAATCTGCAGACTATTACCTTTTAATAGATATATAATTTATTCTATTCCGAAGACTACAACTATTTTTAAATTTTTTTTGAAATGTGTTCTACATGGGCGTGACCCACTGTGGCGCTGTTAAACTGCTGTCAAATGGTGTTATTATTAACGTCCGTGTTCATCAGGTACATTTTAGTGATGTGAGATAAAGTATGTGTTGTGGCTAACCTGTGATGGTTCAATATATATCGCTGGTGTGATTGTCGATTGTTTCGTGTTTATTTACTCTGTCGTTATCTCGAAAATATTCATAATTAATTCTGTTTCTTGAGTCTCTGTTTTGTTGAAGTATAATAATGAGTAAAAGTAAAGTTATTAGAAATCCTCTGAAGGCTTTTAAGAAAAGGAGAAATGTTGGAAAGCCAAGGTATGTTTTATTACTGTAAACAATAAAGACGATGAAAATCCCCAACATAGCTTGTGTCACAAAGAAGAAGACAGTTGGTGTAAATATAACAAAGGATTGCTAACTGGTGAAGTGTACACTCATAAGCATAGTCTGCCTCATGCAATAATGGAGGTGATAAAACCTATTTTCAGAGACTTAACAGCACCTGAACTGTTGAAAAAGTGTATTCACGGAAAAACTCAAAACCCCAATGAAAGTGTAAATAGTGTTATATGGTCGAGAATCCCCAAGACTGTATTTGTTGGAATAGAAACACTTCACTTTGGTGTGTATGATGCTGTTGCGACTTTCAATGATGGCAACATTGTAAGGTGCAAGGTATTTAGAAATATGGGAATGAAGATAGATTCTAACATGGTACGAGCGATGCTTGCTTTAGACAAGGAATGCCTTCGGGCTGCAGACAGGGCTGTAAAGAGTCTAGAAATACAAGCAAGAGTAAACAGGAGGAGGAACAAGAGGAAGCTGGAGGAGGAGTTTGCAGAGGATGAAGATAATCCATCCTATGGACCTGGAATGCACTAAAAAGTTAATCCAATCTTTGTCGCTCGATTCCCAAAACTTTTATTTTCTCATACTAATTACATGTTTTCTAAGGATCTTTCAAACATATTTGTTTCAAACTTTCAGTAAATGTTACACAGTACCTTCTGCATAATTTAACACAGCCTTTTTCCAAAAAACTGTATATTTTTGAATATATAAATAAAAAATTGCAAAAAAATGTTGTGAATTTTCATTACAATTGAAAAAAAATCATCTTTAATAACTGAACTAAAATTTTGTAAAATCCCTGTGTTAAGTTGTAGCCCATATTCCTATAAATAATCTGTAAAAAGTTCAACTTCCTACCTCAAATACTTTGTGAGGAAAGATGTAATTTATAAGTGTTATTTTAACATTGCAAGTATAGGGCGTTCCGGAGCCCCTTAAGTTGTAAGCATGATGTTGTCAGTGACCTATGCAGTGTTGATAGCATATTGTAAGGCCACATAACTGTGCTATATTCACTTGGCTGTAAATCAGTGAATGACCACAAAGTTACTGCACTTGTCTCATCATTGTGATACTGGTATACTGCATAATTCTTAAATTCAGGAATTTCTGGCACTTGTAGAGTGGGCTCCACTGAGTGGAGCCACTTATAATACATCCACAATATATCTCACAAGGTGGGTATCAGTATATCAGATGGAATAGGACTGATCATGTTTAAAACTAAAACAGTAATCAGCTGTAAGGTCTTGCTTGACTTGTGTTGAAATATTTGAAGTTACATAACATCTACATGACCTACTTCTGTTACAGAGAGAGCCAATTTAAGTAGAGGCTTAAACTGTTCTTCAGATGTTGTGAGAGCTGAGACTAGGTTTATGCATTTGATACCCTCAATCTGCAAGAAGTGTTGTAGCCATTGATAGTGCAGCCAATGAAATCAAAGTTGTCAAATACATATTAACAGCATGTTACACTTGGGAAGGTTCTCCAGTACAGTAGTCAGTTGGCAGCTCCCACTTTGCATAATACCTCATTTAATAACTGAAAATAAATAAGCACTTAATAAACTGAAAATAATTCCACTAAATAAACATGAGCTCAGTGAAGTTATTTTGTCTACTCACATGAGACAAATGGACAGGAAATGCTGGGGAAGGTACGGTCTGTCTGCAAACTGAAAAGTGACCAGCACTCATCTTTGGGGAAGTTGTCTTACCTGAAAGAATGCTACAGCTACCATCCAGTATGACTAAGAATAAATTTCCCTATAGCACTGTAGAACAGTGCACAGAGATTTACTTAGATTCTGTTTATATGCGTTTGTTTAGTATTATTAGTAATTTATATTTGTATTCCATGTAGTGTAAACACATCTTGCAGAAAATAAATACCCCAGGTGCGTCTGCACACAGCGTCATCAGTGATTCATAAGGTGAGCTGCAAAAGGGTTGGTATAAATGTGTGAAACAGCCTGTAGTTGCTTTTTGTGACTTCTGCAGCAGAGAGAATGGGACATTGCCTGCTTGCTCTTCATTTTGCAGATATACGAAGGAGGCAAGTGCATGATCACAATCCAGCAAGCTTCCTTCATTCCCACTTATAATCTCCACCTCTGCTTTCCTCCCTCTCAACACAATTTATCCCTAAGCATGGTCCCATTGCACTCAGATACTGTACAAACATTTCGTGTATGTTCTTACCCCCTAACAATATACATTAATTTTATGTCATTAGACACTATTTTCAATAATCTGTGATTTCTCCATCCCCTGTGATGTGAAAACTATTTGTCCTACAGAAAAAAATGAATAGGACCCTTTTTGTAGGAAATTTAATGTAGTTCAGTTCTCCACTAGGAACCTTTGTCGCTTAGAAGTTACCTTTAAAGACCACTCCTCCCATGCTCACACCCCACCTGTCAGGATTTGTAGTTAGTTGTTCATACCACCATTGTACAAAAATTTTCAACTGTATCTATTTTTCCCCTAATGTTTATTGACTAACTTGACTATTAAACAACTCTGCAAAGACAATGAGAAAGTTTCAGTGACGGTGGTGTGTGATGAAAGAAAGGTAAAACTTTGCTGTAGGTAATGTTGGTAGAAGCACTGTCTAGGAAATAAAGTGATGGTTCACTAAATAAATCAAGTTATCATCATGTGACTGTCATAAGAGACTCAGTGTATTTAAGTAATAATAATATTTGATTGTCAGCCCTACCTGAAAGTACACATCTATTGTGATTACTGCAAAAAGAATACAAATGGGTTCTGTGACTTCCAATGACTGGATTTTTTTCTTTATTTCCTGATATGGTCATTAAATCACCTGTATACCTTTTCCAACCTTACCTGTTAATCAAAAACTAATCTTTACAATCAATTAAATACTGTGTACCACACGATATTTATTCACATTTCTCTCTTTGATGAGCCTCTTTCAGTCATTTTCTCTGTTGCTTCCATTTGAATGTTGTATGTTTCTTTAATAGAATTACATTTCAGTACATTCTATCTCAGACCAGAGAAACTGTAACTGCCTTTCAGCAACATAAGCTTCCCCTATTCCCATTAACTGAAGTCAGCATGCCAAACTTTATTGATACGGTTTGCACTCTCCCCTACTGTACACCTTTCATGAGACAGATTACACCAAATGCAATTCCACATCACACTTATGCACAAAGACACATCCTGAAGATCGATGATTACTGATTACTATAGTCTTTAAACGTATAATATCAAAAAGCTTTAGCACTGCCATTTCAGTCAATCCCACAACTGAAGCTACAAGTCACAGTATAACCAAAGAGTTAATGACATACCCACTTTTCAGTTATAAAAGGTACAAAGATAAAGTTCTCTGCCAGGTAGTGAAAATGAAAACTTAAAAAAGTATTCTAACAAGAAGTTGCTTACAGTACACTTTAAGGAAGCCAATATTTTAAACAGGATCCAATTAGTTACAAAGTGATCTTGTTGTTTCTGTGCTCATATGAAAACCTGTAAATTTCATGTGCTTGTAAGGGTATCACAATTTGAAGTACACACATCAGTGATAAAAAAATGTACATGGAGCTATGATTTACATGTTGCACCAAGATTTAGGTACCCAAAAAAGAGATTATGGTGGCCATCGTTCTTACGTGTGTCATAGACCAACATACCTACGATAAGCAGAGAACTTAACAATCTAATACACTGAATATTTTCAAATATGCAGCTGTAATTGAATCATCTTAAAAGTGTGTTTCTTGATTTAAGAAGAAAAGCATGCAAAAATTAAAAAAGGAAAATATAATGTTCAGAACAGAGTCTAAATTTATGAACAGAATTCTCTATTTTTCAATACTTTTGCAACAACATTGCAATATTTCTTCAGTAGCCCCATTGAATAAATGAATGGCCAGTATTTAAGTTCCAGTCAGTGTTTCATATCTAAATTAACTCTCCAATCTCCGATAACAGATTCATTAGATTTACTCCAGCAAATACTGTTTATACCATCAACAGGCTTTCATTTCAAAAATATCACACGAAGGACATTATAAAAGTGGCAGTTCTTCACGTTACTGGCTTGATAGGACCACTACTGAGCTAGTTTTGGAATCAGTCATTGACTTAAGAGCTTCTTAGTATCGCTTTTGTCAAGTATTCTGTACAGAAAGAGAAACATATGATCTCATAAATTGAGCAGTCATATCTTCTTAGCAGATGATGACATTGACTAGGTGCACCAGAGGAAAATAGATGAACCTAGAATGGGGAAATATAAAAAGAAGCTATACAAAGTTTGTGTTCATAATCAACATAAACTACAGTGACTTTGAATGACTGTTCAAAAAAACTGTAATGTTTGCTGATGATACAAGCATACTAATCAGGGATCCAAATTCAACCACACTATACACAGCCTACATAATAGAAACACAGTTAGGACTGGTTCACAGTAGATCATTAAGTCTCAATCCCACAGAGATTCACATTAAGCAATATGAAAAAACAAAAATGCACTCTGATATCGGTAACAGATATTAATGGTCATATACTAAATGAAATACTAAGTGCAAAATTTCCTCACTTTTAATTGATTAACAAGCTAAAATGGAAAGTCAGGCAGTCTAATCAAGGTCAATTCAGTAATTAATTTCCATGTAGACTTCCTTGCTCATTTAGAGTTCAGAGCTGAGTTCCCTGTACACCGATTCAATCAAAGTAGCAACTTTCCCATTAATTTCTTTGTTTGAAGTTTATTATAAATAGTGTTAACAGCTGCTTCACTTTGTTAAAGGGTAACTCAGCCTCATGGTGAGATTTACAGAATGTAATGAATGAATAAAAAGAAACAAAAATCACTCAGAGATGAAGAAGGAGGACGATCAAAGAATCCACATTGAACATAGACATGAAAACTAGGTTGAAAAATTGAAATTAGAATTGTTACATTAAGATGAGAACACAATTTTGCACAAACAAGAGTACTAAGTTTTCTCACTTCATTTACACATCTCTAAACTTAGTATTTACATATGAGGGTTGCAACTTAAATAGTGGCACATATTTATTCACAACCGATACAAAAGAGTTACATGTTTGCACCTATTACTGTCGTTCAAAGTAGTCACCAGCATTGTGTAGACCCTGTTGCCAGTGATGCGGAAGGCGTAGTATACCGTTAGCAGAGCCTGTTCTGTTGATGGTGTGAATGGAGTGGCCTAAAGTTATGGTTATTCTCATGTAAGACTGTTATGGTGTTATTCTAATGCATTACATTCCTCCGCGGTAGACTGTCAATGCACAGTATTACTGTTTGTTTTTGGAGCATCACCTACGACCAGCTTTGCAAAAGAAGTGGCGATACTTTCTGCGCAACCCACCCATCATTTTGCAACGACAATGTGCGGGCACATACAGTGTAAGCTGTGGCTGCTCTGTGCAGTTGACGGGACTGGGAAGTACTGTACCATCCACCATACTCCCTGGACTTAAGTCCTTGTGACTTTGATTTGATTCCGAAGATGAAGAAACCATTTTGTGGCATTCACTTCAGAACTGTTCCAGAGATTCAACAGGCAGTAGACCACTCCATTCACACCATCAACAGAATAGGCTCTGCTAATGGTATAATAAGCCTTCCACACCACTGGCAATGAGTTCTACACAACGCTGGTGATTACTTTGAAGGACAGTAACAGGTGCAAACATGTAACTTTTTTGTATCAGTTGTGAATAAATAGTTGCCACTATTTAAGTTCCAACCCTCATATTTGCTCTCATGGTGTTTACTGCATACTTCAATAACTAGTAGCAACAATGTCATTTCAAAAAAGCATACTTACTGTTAATAAGGTGTGTGACAATATCTATCTCGAAAATACTTTAAGTCATTATTATTAGTTTGCAACTCCTTACCACAGGCATTTCCCCAATATTAAGATTTAAGCTGCTTTCTTTTTGGGCATGTATGTGTCAAACAGATGAGAAGGCCAAGTATCACACAAAGTTAGATGTCATACTTGACTTTTACAGATATAATCTAGAACTGACCTTCAGATGCACATCTCAGTGTGACCTGTATTTTATTTTGGAGGGAAGAAGTAGTAGTAGTAGTAGTAGTAGTAGTAGTAGTAGTAGTTTCATTCCATACAACAGTTTTTCTGTTAAACTTTATTGCAAATTATTTGACTTGTCCTATATTATTATGTACCCCTGTACAGTGTATGATTCACAGGACCAATAAATATACAATACAATACATCCCAAGATTAGTTTTACAAGGACAGGAAATCACATTACAATGCAAGAACAACAAAAATGACACAATTAATATACGTAAAATGGAAAGTGCAGGTTGGAATATCAACAGTAGTATGTAAAGGATATATTGTTATTCACCATAAAGATGACACACTGAATTGCAGCAGGCACAAGACTGTTACACACTGAGCTCTGGCCGGAGAAGTCAGGAGTGGCAGTCGTGTGTGTGTGTGTGTGTGTGTGTGAGAGAGAGAGAGAGAGAGAGAGAGAGAGAGAGAGAGAGAGAGAGAGGTGCACTTGGTTGTGTGAATGTGTGTGTGTTTTCTTTTCTGAAGAAAGCTTTGGTCGAAAGCTCAATATGTAGCAGTATTTTTCTTGTACCTGTTTGCAACTGAATGTGCCATGTTTACAATGGGTACCAATCTAGTCTTTAATACTATTGTTGATAATTCATATTTACAGTGATTTATGCACTTACAGGACTAGTTTGACATTGATTGGACAAGTAGTGGCCATGGCCTTATAGTAGGAACCATCATAACATTTACATAAAGTAATTTAGGGAAACCATAGAAAATCTAAATCAGGATGCATGGATGCAGGCTAGAGGCTCCAGTCTCCCTTATACAAGGCCAATCTGTTTGAAACAGTGCTACCTCATTCAGTTTATCCCTAGTGTACAATATTGTTTTGCAATTAATTTACTTAATACCGTAAAATAGTAGTGTTACACTGTTCATTCATTTCTTACTCTCAGTCACTGTATACACTTTACACACATTGGTTCACAATGTAGCACTACATACCCTATCAGCTGATGCCAGGACCATGGCAACAGTGTTTGGTTTCCACTTTTTGTGTCACTGTTGCCCATTTGCTTGCCTAAAAAACGGAGCCAGAATCCCTCTATAATGAATGAGATGTTGAGCTCAGAAGGAGGATGAGGCATGGACTCCACTTAAAGAGAAATGGTAAGCTCAATTTAGTGAACCAGACAGCGGGGCTTTGTAATGGTCTGCATAAAAGCATGAACCCAATCATCCTAGATTATAATCAATGGAAAAGTGATGTGAAAAGGGATATGAAAAACCCTGTTCCCATGGCAAGGAAACTGGTTTGGATGTGAGTAAATTATCATTACAGCGTGGAGTGTAGGACCTGGGTAAAAATTTCACTGCTACACTAGGTACTTCCAACGTATGTGGTACATATAGGACTAAGCCTCACAAAGACTGAAATATAGATGAGAGTACTATATCATTCTGGTATTATAATGTACAAGGCTTATGAAACAAAACAGATGTTTTTGAATCATTTATCATAGAACTGGCTCCACATCGTAAATCAGTACATAACATTCACTATTTCAATTTAGAATGCTACAACCTATCAACATTCTACTGTAGACCACATAATAAAGGTGTTGGTGCTGCCATTTACTCAAAAAATTTAAGTTCATAGTCTCCACAGAAAAAGTGCTTTTGGTGAACAAGTTTTGTGGCAACAAATATTTCAAAACTGTGATTCTCAGAGTCACATTTCAAACTGTCTCTTTCTTTGTTAGGGGTACATATGGGATGTTCAAAAAGTCTTTCCGCAGTGCTGTATGATTGTTAGCCGCACGTGCCATATGATTTTTCACCTGCCTGGGTTACTTCCCTTCAAGTGGACACTCCCAACATTCCACTGTTTCATTTATCTCAGCCAGCGTCATTAGTATCGTTGGTGTGTGTCGTTACATGTTGACATGAATGTTTGAGTTTAGTTCCTTTGTTTGTTTGTTTCGTTTCTGTCACTGTTAAAATGCTAACCACTGAAGAATGTGTGTTTTTAGTCAAACAAGTGTAAAAGCTGATGGTTCGTCAAACATTTAATTCAGTTTTCCCGGAGACAACACTCCCACATCGTGATACTGTGCAAGATTTGATTAACAGATTTCGAAGTACGGATTCAGTGTGAGATGCACCGAGGAGTAGTTGCCCTCGCGTTTTGTCTAAGGACAAACTACTCGATATTTCTGATAAAATGTCCATGAGTCCAAACAAGTCACTAATAAAACTCACCCACGAAATCGGTGTTAGTGTCGGAACGGCTCACACAGCTGTAAGGAAAAAATTAGAACTTTTCCCATACTAAGTGACAATTGTGCAAGAACTGAAAAATACTGATCATGGCAAGGAACTGCATTATTATCAATGGTTCAAAAATTTCTTTCAAGAGAATGGAAGCAATATTCTTAATGAAATGTTTTTCACTGATGAGACGTTGTTTCATTTATCCGGGTACATGAACTTGCAAAATTCTCGTATGTGGAGTACTGCAAATCCATTGTGTATTCATAAGGAACCACTTCATTCTGTGAAAATAGGAGTTTGGATTGCAATTTCTAGATGTCGGATTAAGGGTCCCACATTTTCCAACGAAACAATAAACGCACAACGATGCTGCAGTGAGTTTAATTTTGGTATATCCACAGCAGCATACGGCACGTGTGGCTAACAATCATACGGCACTTAAGAGAGACTTGTTGAACACCCCGTACAAAGCCCCTTGTGGAACTTTTAATGGTTTGCTAGAATCACTTTGCTAGAGTTTTGAGCAAACTTATGTCAGGTAGCAGCAGTGCAAATCTCGTCGTACTTGGAGATCTGAACACCAACACTTCACTTGGTTGCCAGGAAAGCAAATTTTTACAACACTGTAATAGATCATGTTATAACAAATAATGACTACATTGTCTCAGCAGACTCTATAATTGGTCACCTCTCAGATCATTTACATCAGACACTACTGCTAAAATGTAACACCAAATTCAAACAAAGAAAAGTATACGAGCAGAAGAGAATACTACCGCCAAGCAACATTGTTAGGCTAAGACATAATTTAAGTCAGGAACCATCGGAATCAGTTATTACTACCACTGGGGTCAAACAATAAATGGAACACGTTCATACAACTTCTGACCAGGCAGATGAATAGTACAAATCCATTAAAAAAGGGATTATTATATTTTAAAAAATGCGCCTCTAAAATCAAAATGTGTGTTACTAGATGTTAAAGCAAAACATCTGAATGAAAATGAGAATACAGATATAGTTTGCACAGACTGACTAACTCTACAAGTAATATAAATATCAGTGCCATTAAGGAGTTAGACGATTAGAAGCAGAAAGAATTAGCCAACGGATACGAAGTTCAGACAATGTCACAAAGATCAGAAACAACACAACAAAAACTAAAATTAATAGTGTACAATTAACTGTTTTTGACCCCCTTCTAATTAGATAATTACTTAATAGATACTATCGAAAATGATATCTGCATGAAACCAGATACACACATTTGATTACATTAAGGAATAGAACTGTAGTACACTACCTGCAGTAAGCACAAATGACGATCTGCAGCTTATTGACAGCATCAGAAAAAAAACACAGCATTAGATGAAAATTCTTGATATCTATTGAAGAAATGCAAATATGAACTAGTGGAACAAGACAGTGTATTCTGTGACAAGTTGAAACTGAGTGTAGCCAAACCTTTACACAAACAGCGAAAAGAAAGCATGTTCATAACTACAGAGCCATTGTCCTAATCTCCACATCTGGCAAACTGATTGAGAAAGTAATGTTAAAAAGGAATCCTGGAACTGTATAACTCTGACATATTAGATGATTTTCAGCATGGTTTCAGAAGAAGTTGAAGTACTAAGTAGCAGGAGTACAATTTGTCCATTACATATTTGAAACAATAAACAAAAAATCCCAAGTAGCAGAGTATTCCTGCATCTCTCAAAAGCTTTTGACAGAGTACATAATGACGTCCTCTGAGTATTAAAAATTGTGATAAGTGGCGTCACTGGAAAACTCACGCAATAGGTGGAAACATATTCAAAAGGTAGACATCGGTGTACAGAAATCATATATTAGTAATGGAGAAACAGTGGAGTGGAGATGATCAAGAATAATAAATATACATTTTGGCGTTCCCCAGGGCCCCATTGTAGGTCTGTTTCTTTTCCTAGTCTCTGTTGTGTAGGCAGCAAGCCCATCTTAATTTAAGACACCTAAAACTTCGATTTGAAAGGTTAGGCTCACTCTGAAAGAGAGAACTTAAAACTAAACAACGAAAAAACCAATACTATTCACTTTAAACTGAGTGATCCAAATGGACAAAATATTGTGATTGGTGAAATTCTATCAAAAATTTGTTCAGAATGTAAATTTTTGTATTTATATCTAGATTATCAACTTTCATGGAAGCAGCAAGTCGCCCATGTTAGCAAAAAATAAGATCCAGTCAATATGTATTAAGGAGGTTGTCTTTCTTTTGCTTGTGCCTTTATCCCGCGGTTTTGCAGGGTTGGCATGGTTAGGGTCAGATTTGGCAAGGTTAATGTTAAGGGGTGGCCGGATGCCCCTCCTGTCCCTCCCCCTCCCCCCCCCCCTCCCGCCGGGATGGAATTAGTGTACCCCAGCTGTTTGAGTCTAGTGTAATCCATGGAATAGTGTGAGCTTGTTCAGATGTCTGCTAGTCATGTAACTGAGGTGGGACGTGGGGACCAGTCCAGTATTCACCTATTGGGATGTAGAAAACCACCTAAAAACCACACCCAGGGTGGCCGGCACATCGGTGTTCAGCAGCAATCCGCCAGGCGGATTCGATCTGGGGCCAGCACGCTTACCCGAGTCCAGGAAGCAGTGCATTAGCGCCCTCGGCTAACCTGGCGGGTGTATTACGGAGGTTATCACCATAACTTTATTCTGAAACTCCAAGGACTGTATATTTCACTTTAGTATACCCTTTCTTGTCTTATAGAGTAGAACTCTGTGTTGGGACTTGCCACACTAATATGAAAAAGGTTTCCTAATGCATAAGAGGAGGGCATTGAGAATCATAGCAAAGGTGAAACAAGGAACATTTTGCAAAATACTATTCATTAGATATTCTCACAGTTTCTGTAATGTACGATTATATCATGGAAACCATTTGGTTTGTGAAAGAAAATAATAAGACCACAAATAGGAACTTGGAAATTCGCAAGCATGATATAAGGCACACAAAGACTTCCACACGGTTAACAGAAAATTAACTTTAATAGCAGAAAGCCCCCGTGTCAAGGGAGCTGCTCTTCATAATTTGTTACCAAATGAAGTTAAGATGTTGAAAGGCAATACTTTTAGAAAGTGACTCTAGCAGTTTCTTATCCAAAAGGGCCACAGGTACTTTTTAACTGACTTTGTAAATAAGACTGCTTTAGCGATCTCTTTAAGTTTTTGGGCAATTTATTCCTTGACAGAAAAGGCTGATTTGAGTATTATGTTTATTCTTTCTTGGTAGACGTAAGTTCAGTTCACATTTTTTTCCATGGTCATGGACGGACCTGTATGTGCAGTAATCATCAATGTTATTTTTTATGTGTACAACTGATTGGTAAATGTACTCATGTGGTGTAGCTAAAATCCATAGTATTTTTAACAGACCTTTACAATGAGCTCGACTACTATTTTTGGTTGTTATTCTTATTCGCTTTTACTGTAATTTGAAAACTTTGTTCCTATTTTGTGCTTTTGTTCCGCAGAAAAGAATGCCATAGCTAAGAATTGGGTGTACATACAAATAACTAAAAGACACTGATGAAAGTACTCTAAGGACATATTATGCAGGTGACATTCGGTCTGGGAGTACCTTTTTGTGTCCACACCACTACAACTGAGAATCAATATTCGTTTCTATAAATTTTGTGTTTATTAACAAAGGCTGAAGAAATGTCATCTAAATTTAATATAACAGTGTCATTTTCACTTTTCAAACTAAAACTCATGGCATTTGTTTTCTTTATATTCAATGTCACTTTTTTACACACTGACCAATTGTAAGTTCCCTTGAGAGTTTCATTTTGTTTCTGCGGAAGTAGTTCTCTTGTTTTCTTGGTTACTATAATATTGGTGGCATCACCAAAGAAAATATTTTCCCCATGACTAGCACTATTGGGAAAATCACTGATGTGTATCAGGCACAGTATTGGTCCAAATATGCTACCCTGAGGAACTGGTTCTGATAAGTGTTTTACTTAAACTTTATACCTATCTGAAGTTTGTATTATCTCTGTTCTTTGTATGTTTGGAACCTGTCATAAGCTACTTGTGTGAAGAGAAGATTTCAATCATGCATAGTAGGTATCATAATACAATAATTCTTTGTACGGGATTATTCAAAAAGACGAATCCGATTTAACTGATTTTATTCATGAAGTATGAATTGTACATGAACAGTCTACATACCAATGAAAGGAGGAAGTTTCAAAGTTTTTTTAACACTGTTTATAAATGTTCAATGTGCCCCCCTTTGCTGCACGGCAAACATATACGTGGTAATAAAACTCATTCCACATGTGAAGAAGCATGTCTTGTGTTACAAAGTTCACCGCAGCAGTGGCATGATTCCACGGGTCAGCCAGAGCTATTGGTAGAGGTTGCACATAAACATGATGATGATGATGATGATGATGATGTTTCGTTTATGGGGCACTCAACTGCGCGGTCATCAGTGCCCGTACAAAGTCACAATTTTTTCACATTCCAATTTTTTTACGCAGTCCAATCTAGCCACTGTCATGAATGATGATGATGATGATGATGATGAAATGATGAGGACAACACAAGCACCCAGTCCCTGGGCAGAGAAAATCCCCAGCCCACCGGGAATCGAACCCAGGTCCCCGTGATCCAGGGGCAGCAATGCTAGCCACTAGACCACGAGCTGCTGACTGCATGTAAACGGCCTCAACATAGTGCCACATGAAAAAGGCACAAGATGTGAGATTAAGAGTTCTTGGTAGCCAGAAGGGTAGATCCAGGTCTTGTTTTCCCATGCAACCTATACATTGCCGAGGAAGGGGCTGATTTAAAAACTTTCCAACATCATGGTTCCAATGGGGCAGAGCTCAACCCAGTCGGAAAATGAAGGCTTGTGAATCTTCAGTAAGTTGAGGCAAAAGTCATTGTTCAGAAATGTCCAGGTACATTATTCCACTTATGGTACTTTCCACAAAAAGGAATTGCAAGTAAACTTTTATCCATGACAAGGTACAGAACATGTATAGCTTCACCACATCTCTCTCTTGCTGCAATATTGTACATGGATTTTGTGGACATCACTTTTCCACTAATAAAGAATGTAGCTGCATCGCTAAAAATTAATGCGGTAGAAATGTGTCATCCTCCATCATTTCTAGCATGTCACCACAAAATTCAATACACAATTCCTTGTCATTCTCAAGGAGAGCCTGCACAAGTTGTAAGCAGTAGGACTTGTACAGAAAATGCCACCTCAAAACTCACTATACATTTGGTTGAGGTTTTCCTATTTCTATACTTACTCTATTGGTTGATTTACAAGGGCTACAAACAAAGCTGTCATGTATTCATCTGATATCATTTTCAGACACACATGGTTGGTCTTGGATTTTTCCTTTGCAGATGTATCCAGTTTGTTGAAATTGCTTGAAACAATGATTTATGCTTTTCATAGTTGGTGGATTAATGCTCAATCGGAAATGAAATGCCTGTTGTACTGTAACTGCTGACTCACTTCCTGCAACCTCAAGAAAACAGAAAACCTTCTGCTGCATTGTAGCCCTCTTACTCACAATTGGTCATTGGTGTGAGTACCGTAGCAGCCATTTACAATACTATCACCACTGCAGCAACGATTCACACAACTAGTAGTAAACAAAACAAAACTTTGGACCTTCTTCTTTCCCTCAGTATGTAGACTGTTTATGTCCCACTTATATGTTGTAAAATGCAAATTAATTAAATTGTGTCCATCTTTTTGAATAACCCTATATATTAATTTATCAATAAGGCTTACACAATACAGAATCAAAATTTTCAGCAATATTTCAGAAAATGGCAGCAGGATATTAAATGCACAGAAACAACACTGAATAATTTGAGAAAAAGAAGATTCACAGAAAAGACTAATTTCTTGTCTGTTCTTGCAGCACATGTTAAGCCAAACTTTTTATACAATTATTGTATGATAAAATAGTAATAGATCTTGTGATCACTTAGTTTTAAAATGACCATGTGCAATCATAAATATATTTAGATAGTACATCATCCCAGACACAGCGAGCACAAGAATAACAAAAGAAGTGTGAGGAGCCCATCAGAAAATAATTAAGGGCATTTGCAGTGGTATGAAAAGTGTATGAGGACAATGACAAAGTTTTCTAAAGAACAGACATGAATCTTCTGACTCACAGGTTATTATTCATTTATTCAAAAGATCTTCATCCCTAAACATACAGAACACACCGTTTTATCACATATACAAATGTGTTTCAGTCTTACAGTATCTCTTTGCACTTATTGAGATGCAGCTTTACTGTATGATTAAATGATGATGGCGTCCTCTTGGGTAAAATAGTCCCCCATTTGGATCTCCGGGCGGGGACTACTCAAGAGGACGTCGTTATCAGGAGAAAGAAAACTATCGTTCTACGGATCGGAGTGTGGAATGTCAGATCCCTTAATCAGGCAGGTAGGTTAGAAAATTTAAAACGGGAAATGGATAGGTTAAAGTTAGATATAGTGGGAATTAGTGAAGTTCGGTGGCAGGAGGAACAAGACTTTTGGTCAGGTGAATACAGGGTTATAAATACAAAATCAAATAGGGGTAATGCAGGAGTAGGTTTAATAATGAATAGGAAAATAGGAGTGCGGGTAAGCTACTACAAACAGCATAGTGAACGCATTACTGTGGCCAAGATAGACACAAACCTGACGCCTACTACAGTAGTACAAATTTATATGCCAACTAGCTCTGCAGATGATGAAGAAATTGATGAAATGTATGATGAGTAGGGAGGGAGTAGTGAAGGGAGACAAAAATTTAATAGTCATGGGTGACTGGAATTCAAGAGTAGGAAAAGGAAGAGAAGGAAACGTAGTAGGAGAATATGGATTAGGGCTAAGAAATGAAAGAGGAAGCTGCCTGGTAGAATTTTGCACAGAGCATAACTCAATCATAGCTAACACTTGGTTTAAGAATCATGAAAGAAGGTTGTATACATGGAAGAATCCTGGAGATACTAGAAGGTTTCAGATAGATTATATAATGGTAAGACAGATATTTAGGAACCATGTTTTAAATTGTAAGACATTTCCAAGGGCAGATGTGGACTCTGACCACAATCTATTGGTTATGAACTGTAGATTAAAACTGAAGAAACTGCAAAAAGGTGGGAATTTAAGGAGATGGGACCTGGATAAGCTGAAAGAACCAGAGGTTGTACAAAGTTTCAGGGAGAGCATAAGGGAACAATTGACAGGAATGGGGGAAAGAAATACAGTAGACGAAGAATGGGTAGCTTTGAGGGATGAAATAGTGAAGATAGCAGAGGATCAAGTAGGTAAAAAGACGAGGGCTAGTAGAAATCCTTGGGTAACAGAAGAGATACTGAATTTAACTGATGAAAGGAGAAAATACAAAAATGCAGAAAATGAAGCAGGCAAAAAGGAATACAAATGTCTCAAAAATGAGATCGACTGGAAGTGCAAAATGGCTAACCAGGGATGGCTAGAGGGCAAATGTAAGGATGTAGAGGCTTATCTCACGAGGGGTAAGACAGATACTGCCTACAGGAAAATTAGAGAGACCTTTGGAGAAAAGAGAACCACTTGCATGAATATCAAGAGCTGAGATGGAAACCCAGTTCCAAACAAAGAAGGAAAAGCGGAAAGGTGGAAGGAGTATATATAGGGTCTATACAGGTGGGATGTTCTTGAGGACAATATTATGGAAATGGAAGAGGATGTAGATGAAGATGAAATGGGAGATATGATACTGCGTGAAGAGTTTGACAGAGCACTAAAAGACCTAAGTCGAAACAAGGCCCCGGGAGTAGACAACATTCCATTAGAACTACTGACAGCCTTGGGAGAGACAGTCCTGACAAAACTCTACCATCTGGTGAGCAAGGTGTATGAGACAGGTGAAATTCCCTCACACTTCAAGAAGAATATAATAATTCCAATCCCAAAGAAACCAGGTGTTGACAGATGCGAAAATTACTGAACTATCAGTTTAATAAGTCACAGCTGCAAAATACTAACGCGACTTCTTTACAGACGAATGGAAAATCTGGTAGAAGCCAACCTCGGGGAAGATCAGTTTGGATCCCGTAGAAATGTTGGAACACGTGAGGCAATACTGACCCTACAACTTATCTTAGAAGAAAGATTCAGGAAAGGCAAACCTACGTTTCTAGCATTTGTGACTTAGAGAAAGCTTTTGACAATATTGACTGGAAAACCCTCTTTCAAATTCTGAAGGTGGCGGGGTTAAATACAGGGAGCAAAAGGCTATTTACAATTTGTACAGAAAGCAGATGGCAGTTACAAGGGCCGAGGGACATGAAAGGGAAGCAGTGGTTGGGAAGGAAGTGAGACAGGGTTGTAGCCTCTCCACAATGCTATTCAATCTGAATATTGAGCAAGCAGTAAAGGAAACAAAAGAAAAGTTTGGAGTAGGCATTAAAATCCATGGAGAAGAAATAAAAACTTTGAGGTTCGCCGATGACATTGTAATTCTGTCAGAGACAGCAAAGGACTTGCAAGAGTAGTTGAACAGAATGGACAGTGTCTTGAAAGTAGGGTATAAGATGAACATCAACAAAAGCAAAATGAGGATAATGGAATGTAGTCAAATTAAGTCGGGTGATGCTGAGGGAATTGGATTAGGAAATGAGACACTAAAAGCAGTAAAGGAGTTTTGCTATTTGGGGAGCAAAATAATCGATGATGGTCGAAGTAGAGAGGATATAAAATGTAGACTGGCAATGGCAAGGAAAGCGTTTCTGAAGAAGAGAAATTTGTTAACATCGAGTATTGATTTAAGTGTCAGGAAGTCATTTCTGAAAGTATTTGTATGGAGTGTAGCCATGTGTGGAAGTGAAACATGGATGATAAATAGTTTAGACAAGAAGAGAATAGAAGCTTTCGTAATGTGGTGCTACAGAAGAATGCTGAAAATTAGATGGGTAGATCACTAATGAGGAGGTATTGAATAGAATTGGGGAGAAGAGGAGTTTGTGGCACGACTTGACTAGAAGAAGGGATCGGTTGGTAGGACATGTTCTGAGGCATCAAGTGATCACCAATTTAGTACTGGAGGGCAGCGTGGAGGGTAAAAATCGTAGAGGGAGACCAAGAGATGAATACACTAAGCAGATTCAGAAGGATGTAGGCTGCAGTAGGTACTGGTAGATGAAGAAGCTTGCACAGGATAGAGTAGCATGGAGAGCTGCATCAAACCAGTCTCAGGACTGAAGACCACAACAACAACAACACCCATAAGCATACTGAAGCCCTGGGAGAGGGGATCTGTTTGTTTAATTGACCACAAGTAAGATTGAAAATATCCTAAATATTTATTTTTAATATATATTAATGGAGTAAGAGGTCACTTGAAGTACTACTCAATTGTATAACCAACATGTTGTATGGCCTCCAGTATTTTACATAGTCAGTTCCTATCAGACTGACAAAATAATACAGTGAAAGTAAAATATTAGAACACCTGTTGAGAGATTTCCAATATATCCAAAATTTATTTAGAAACAAGTATATGGAATGATTACATTTACAGATAAATAGTTCAAGCGGTTCTGAGGTACCAGGTATGGACCTATCTGAAACACCCACTTTTTGCTCCATGGGCAGCATTTTTAACATTGACTCTGGCGTGCAGTTGAACATAAAGATGGCGAATATGGTTGTTATTCTACACATGATCCACCTTTTTGTGTGCCTCTGTAAGAGCTGTGGGTGGGTGAGTCACACGAGTCACTTGTCGTGTCACACACACGCTTGATTGGATGCAAGTCTGGCAGTTGTGCTTGCCAGGGATTGGATGCCTTGCAGAGGATGTTGAGTTTCACAGGTAGTGTGTGCATAAGCATTATCCTCTTAGGACAGAACACCTCCTTCCTGTTGCTAGAACAATAGAAGAACTGTTTGAAGAACATTCTGTACATATCGAGGGCCTGTTAGCACTCACTCCACAACAAATACCAAAGGTGAACAAAAGTGGTAGTTGGTTGGTTGGTTGAGTGGGGGGGGGGGGGGGGGGGGAGCTAAGGGAGCAAACAACAAGGTCATTAGCCCCCAATCTAAGAGTGATGCATCCAGAAGTAGAGACATTCACCAAGAATGTTTTCTGATTTAGTTGGGAGATTCATAACAGTAAAAGCAAGAAGGCTAAAAATGTAATGTACATCTTTTGTATCATCAGTAATAAGAGCAAGATGAAGGAGATACGGAAGTCAGCAGGTAGATATCGCAGGCTCTGCATGCCATCCACAGCTGTCTCAACCCTGACCCATTACAGTCAATAATGCCCATTGTTCAACAAAGTGTAGTCCGCCCCCAGTAGCTGAGTGGTCAGCGTGTCAGAATGTCAATCCTAAGGGTCCAGGGATTTTCTCCACTCAGGGACTGGGTGTTGTGTTGTCCTAATCATCATCATTTCATCCCCATCGCCACGCAATTCACTGAAGTGGCATCAAATCGAAAAACTTGCGCCCGGCAAACGGTCTACCCGACGGGAGGCCGTAGTCACACGACATTTTATAACAAAGTGTACACCCAGAATAAAAAACTGGGTGTGTCAGAAAGGAGGTAAGCAAATCTGAAGGTGGTAAAAACAGATTAAGAGAGGGATGAAAGAGTAGCACAGTTAAGAAGGTGGGGTTAGGGGTCCCCAGGTGCAGTATACAGTCCCATCCCGATTCACCCTGCCCCTGGTCTAGAGGTAGATTAATACCTTATAACTGGGAATAAAAGCCACTTTCACATAGAAAATTGAGAACCATTTCAATACAGGGCCAGTTTAAGGCCCATGTGTCACAAACCACTGCTTGGGGTGCCAATCTGAGAGGAACACCAGAGGTGCTACAGCTGTAAGATTTCTATACAGGACATATCACAATTAGTAGCTGCCACCTTGGATGCCAAACTAACTTTGCATATTAGAATTAGTAATGAAAACTGACACAGATGAAAGTGTATGAGGGAAAAGAAGGTGATGCCAAACAATAAGTCACTTTTGTGGAAAACGCTCTCGAACTGAAACTGGTTCAACCATCTATGACTTGTAAGCCAGTATTAGAGGCAATGAGTCTGCAAGTCCATACTTAGCTCAGAGGACCAAAAGGAGAAGGGGAGTCCACCAGGATATGAGCTATTGTCTGTAAGGCTCAACAACCACAATGTTTGTTGTACAAAAGAAAGCTGTGGGTTAACGAGGTGTGACCCCTGGAGACAACATGGGACAGTGGATTCCTTCCAGGAGAAGTGGAAGGAAGAGCACCTTGCTATAGTAGAGTTCCTGATTGTGTGGAATTATTAGCTGGGGAAGTAGCTCATTACATGTCATTCCATTTCTGAGCAACCAGAGGCCTCATGTGCAACCGTATATCTGCACCTGGGTTCAACAATGCAAACAAGAAACAAGTAAGTGCTCCTCTAGCCAAATGGTCAGCCACTTCATTCCACAGGATATCCATGTGACTTAGGATGCAAAGAAATTGAACAAGCTGCACGATGAAGGTCAGCATGGAGGTCATGAATATCAGACACCAACGAGTGGCAAGAACAGCAATGGTCAACAGCCTGGAGACTACTCATTGGGTCAGTACATATTAAAACATGTCAAGGGAAGCCCATTTAACCATATGGAGGGCTTTGTTAACGGTTGTCAACTCTGCTGTGGACACACTACATGACCCCAGCAGGAAATGGCATTTCTTACAGGAAGGAGATGTAAAAGTATATCCTGTCAGATCCAGAGTTTTAGAACCATCGGTGAAAAAGATAATAGCACCCTGGAACTCTTGAAGAGATGGACATAACAGATGCTAAAAGGTCATGGGGGTGATAGAAACTTTAGGACCTTAGAAGAGATTAACCCTAATCTGTGACCAAGGCACCATCCAAGGAGGAGTGCATGAGAAACACTAGGAGCACAGTCCAGGGAGGGCAGATGGACATTTTGATAGAGAGAAGTGAGAAGCATGCCAACTGGTAGCATTCCAATATGAAGGTGGGAATAAGGATGACACACCTTGTATATAAAGAAAATGGGTTATGTGGGATGATCAGGGAATTGTTGAAAGCCAATTGCATAGAAGACCAAGATCTGAAGGGGGAAGATCCCCACTTCAGTGAGAAGACTGTCTACAGGACTAGTCCAAAAGATACAAGTGGCCAGATGCCTGACACAGTGGTGGACTGGGTCTAACAGTTTTAGAGCTGAAGAAGCCACCCAGCTAACAACCTGGCAACCATAGTCCAGTCAAGACAAAGCCATGGTAAATATGGATAAGAGTGGCACAACCCGCACCCCAAGATGTGTGAGCAAGGAAACAGAGGGCATTAAGCTCCTGTGCAGATAGTCTTCAGGTGATGAAGGTGGGGCAACCAGGTCAGATTTCTATCAAAAAGAAGGCCCAAAAAACAGGACTGTGTTACAATATCCAGATGCTGAGTACCTAAGCAGAGTTCTGGGTCAAGATGAACCGTGGTATGATTGAAGAAATGAATGATGCATGTTTTTGTAGAAGAGAACTGGAAAACAGGGAAAAGAGCCCATGCAGAGGTCAGCCAGATGCCACATCAGGGCATTCAGCAGCTGCTACTGAGTGGGAGCTGCACCAAATGCAAAAACCCTTGACATTCAATGCAGGGATGACAAGTGGCCCAAAAGAGATCACTAACTTATTAATGGTGATGAGAAAAGGAGTGACACCCAACACAGAGTCCTGTGGGACACCATTCTCTTGGACCTGTGGAGTGTTAAGGGAAGTGCTGACTCTAACCCACAAATGGTGGGATAAAAACTGATGAATAAAAGTCGATAGGGGGCCTTGAAAGCCCCAGTCATGGAGGGTGAGTAAAATGTGATGACACCAAGTGGTGTCATACACCTTATGCAGGTCAAAAAAGACTACGAAAGGTGTTGACATTTAGAAAAATGCTTGTCGGATTCCTTTTTGCAACCTAAGCAGATGGTCAGTTGTGAATCTTCCATCCTGGAAACCACACTGATAGGGGGACAAAAGGCCTCTAGATGCAAGACCCTAAAATAATCTGTGGGCAACTATCCTTTCAAGCACCAAGCAGCTTACAGAGTACATTTGTCAGGCTAATCAGCTCAAATTTTGAGAGACATTAGGTTCTTGCCTGGCTTAAGGATTGGGACAACTAAGTTGTCTCATCATTGTGAGGGGAAGGCATCTTGGAGCTAAAGACAACTGAAGACCCTGAGGAGATGTGGCCTTTGGGGAACATGCAGGTGTTGGATCAGCTGAATGTGAACTGAGAGTCTGGGGCTGTGTCATGGGATGAGCCAAGAGCCTGAAGTAATTCCCAGTCACTAAGATGTTCATTGTAGATTCAGCTTGGTATAGAGAGAAACATAATGTCTTCAATTTGTTGCTTCTGCAGTAGAAAGTTAGCCAGATAGGAAGAGGATGCCAATGCTATTGCAAAGTGGGTCACAAGGTATTCTGCAAGAACTGATGAATCAGTGCAAAGACCACCCTGTAGTACAAGATCCAGAACAGCTGTTGAACGTTGGCAGCCCCTGAGATCACGGACCTTGGACCACAGTTGAAATGAAGAGGCATATGCCCCAAGGAAAAGGCATAGGATTCCAAGCATTCCTTCTTACTGTGTTGCTGTGTTTGATTAAATAGTGAGCTTTAGCACAAAGTCACTTAAAAGTGATAAGGTTGGCCTGCAAAGGATGTTGCTCAAATCATTGCAGGGTGTGTTGATGATTCTGAATAGCTATTGTAATGAGTGTGGATGATCATGTCTGATACACCTTGCACAACCTCATCCACAATCTGACAGACAGGTGATGAATATAACAGCAGAGGCACACAAAGGGCAGTTGGATCTGCAAAGCACCCAACATGGTAGTTGGTCTGTCCAGCAGTGTCATGGAAATATAGCATCACCAGAAAGTGCTCACTGTCACAAAGGTCATCATGTAGTGGCCAATGTAGTGAAGCCACAAGGTTAGGGAAAGAGATCATTAGATCAATAGCTGAAAAGGTGCTGTGGGCAGCACTGAAGAGGTAGGAGAATCATCACTGAGGAGGCACGGATCATAATCTATTAGAAGCCATTCAAATAAAAGGCCCCTATCAGGCAAAGTGGTACTCCCTCACAGGGGGTGGTGTGCACTGAAGTCCCCAAGTAGGAGAAAAGGGGAGGGGGAGACGTTGATGGATTAATGCAGTCAGTTGAACATAAGTGGTCTGATTGGAGGTAGATAAACTTTGCAAATGGTAAAAGCTGAGGTTATTTATACCCGCACCGCTGTTTCCTCCAACGAGGTATGAAGGGGAACCCATTCACTGACATCTGTGTGGACCAAAGTATAGACCCATCCACATGCCCTCTCACAGCCAGCAAGTTTCCCACAGAAAGCATGATACCACATTGTGTTGAAGAATGGTCACCAGTGAAGTGTGTTTCTTGGAGAGTAACGCAAACTGCAGAAGAAGATGAAATAAGGTGTTGTAGTTCCCGCAGGCGACAGTAGTACCCATTGCAATGCTACTAAATGATTGTGTGACTGGTGGCCAAGTTATGAGTGATGGGGCCAGGAGGGCCGATCATGCTGCCATATCACTGCCTGTCACAAGTGGGGATGGACCCACTTCCACAAACATCAGCTCAGAATCTGACTGAGTGGGGGTCTGGTGCTTCCAGCAGCACCGAAGGAGCCTTGTTCCAATTCTTCTTCTTTTCCTTTGTAGCCTGTGGTGGGCAAGGTTCATTCAAGGGGCTATCAATATTGAGTGCAGGGGCATATGAAGAGTGGACAGCCACAGGACCCACAGGCCGTGGCTCTTTCAGCATCTGTTTGGCATTGGGCCTCCATTCCAGGGAGAGGGATCCAGAGAGGGCATGATGTTAGCATAATTGACGTAGGTGTTCATATTTCTGCCATGCCTCAGTATGGTCAATAGATTTGTTCTCCCGGGACTTCTCTTCTTCCTCAAAAACTTGGAAAATTGATGAACATGGAGGGTGACATTTCACACAGTTGATACACAAAGGTGGATGTTCACAAGGACTACCTTTGTGGAGTGATCATTTCACAGTTGGCACATTTTGCATCCTCCATCCAGTGGAATGACAAATGTCAAAACCGCAAAAATCTGAAGCACCTCATAAGTGTAGGATGTAGGATTTCACATCACATATGTACACTGTGACCTTAACCTTCTCCAGGAGGACATTCCCTTCAAAGGTTAAGATAAAGGTGCCTGTACCTGTACAATTACTCTTGCACCATTTTTGTACACATATGATAAAAGGTCCTCACTGCTGGAGATTAGTCCAAAGCTCCTCATGTGTTTGGATCATAATATCTCTCTGGAAGATGATCCCTTGGGCCAAGTTCAAAGTTTTGTGTGGAGCAATGGGCACAGATATGTCTTCTAGACAGTCACATGCTTGAAGAGCCATAGATTGAGCAGCAGAGGAAGTTTTCATTAATAACAAACTAGTTCACATTTTCCCCAGAGACTCAATTTCCCCAAAATTTGTCTTCTTTGTTTTTGACAAAAAATAACGGATTCATTGAAGCAAAAGGATCCCCACCAGTCCAAGTACAGACCAAGTATTGGGTGAAGTATTTGACTCCCAGATATCTGGCTTGTCCCTCTTCCCAGAGTGTGACCTGGGAAGGAAATGTCATAGGGTCACATCTCTCTGCATTATTATAATCTTTCCCAACTGAAGAGACTGCTGGGGCCTTGTGGCCATCAGCAGAAAAAAGTTTAATTTGCTTCATGTACAAATCTTCTGCCATGGTACCACCCACCCACTCTGAACAAGGGCTCTCCCCACAGGTGCCACCCTGCCACAGCAAAGGTTACCTGGCCAATGAACCATTTCATGGAGTCCTCATTCCCCAGCCATGGTGGGCACATAGTCTTTATAGTCTTTGGTTCACATGGGTAGTTTCCAGCTCAGGCACCAACTTTGCAGTCCCGATGTGGTCAGCGAGTTACCAGCAGGTACTTGCCAACCCCCCCCCCCCCCCCCCACACACACACACACAACAGAATGGCTACAGTGCTGGGTTTTGGGCAAACTACCTTTGCAAGAAAGGATGGGTGCAAAGAGAGAAAGGCACAAGAGCTGGAATATACACCACGCTGGGCATCCTTCCTTGCATGATCTGCATTTTTGTAAAATTTTGAAAATGGAGTAGCAAGTCAAACCCAACAAGGGGACCATATCGTTGAGAATGAAAAGTTACAAAATGACAGAAAGGAAGAAAAAGGGTGTCCAAAATCACAAACCATAGCTGAGACACTCAGCAACAAGAAAACCATCCAATGGAAAGGCAGAGAGGAAAAAAGAATAGTAGGATAGACTTACAACACAGAAAGGGAAATACTGTTGCAAGGGCCAAGAATATACTCACAAACAGAGATGTGAGCCTCCCCTGAAGTGGTTGAGGGGCAACAGTTGTAGTTAATCACACAAGACTTGGGATGGGAAAAGTGCATCTTGGACAAATGCAGTGTTCAATACAGAATTCACCAATGTCTACTTGGTACGCTGAAGTGAGTATCACTTGCATGTAGACAGAATCTGCTTTCATTGCTGAAGATCACGGTGTGCCATTCCATCTTCCAAGTGATCCCCTGATGGTACCAATTGAGCTGTGTATGTTGATGATGCAGCACAAGTGGAAGACGGGCTAGAGGTGTGCATGCCTGTAGTCTCACAGCTAGTAACCAGCTCACAACAGTCTGTGTTGACTCTTGTGGGGCCACATTTGCTCTTACCTGTGCTGTGGGAGCTATACAATTGGGCACTGCTGCCCTTACAATATGATGGTCTTGGTAGGTGTCTGTGTTGCATGAAATTCCAAACCTCATCTGTTGTTGTTATTGTGGTCTTCAGTCCAGAGACTGGTTTGATGTAGCTCTCCATGCTACTCTATTCTGTGCAAGCTTCTTCATCTCCAAGTAACTACTGCACCCTACATCGTTCTGAATCTGCTTAGTGTATTCATCTCTTCATCTTCCTCTATGATTATTATCCTCCACACTGCCCTCCAATACTAACTTGGCGATCCCTTGATGCCTCAGAACATGTCCTACCAACCGATCCCTTCTTCTAGTTAAGTTGTGCCACAAAATCCTCTTCTCCCCAACTCTATTCAGTACCTCCTCATTAGTGACTTGATCTACCCATCTAATCTTCAGCATTCTTCTGTAGCAGCGCATTTCGAAAGCTTCTATTCTCTTCTTGTCTACACTATTTACTTTCCATGTTTCACATCCATACATGGCTATACTCCATACAAATACTTTTAGAAAAGACTTCCTGACACTTAAATCTATACTCGATGTCAATAAATTTCTCTTCTTGAGAAACGCTCCCCTACGAATGTGAATATGCTCACATGCCCACTGTTGTCAACATTGCCGCACAACTTATGTGGCACAACCAAATTGTGTCGAAATTCTCTGAAGCAACCATCCTACCACTCAAGAGGCCATGATTTGACCACTCTCAAAACCAGCATAGTGTGTCTCCATGGCACAGTGCCTGCTTGCTCTACATATGTTACACAGTTACAATCTTCTCATTAACATGTAACAATACTCTGCAGGATTTATCGGTACACATTACCTGTAGAATCAGTGCTGTGTTTATGTGTAGGTTTAGCTTCTCACATTTACTGCACCATCTGGGATGCACTAGCATAATATCTAATTTTGTTACCTATTTCTTGTAGCCTTACTATTTGTTCTGTAGGGCTACTGACTGCTTGTAACAGTTCCTGATGCTCTTTGGCCTCCCTAATTATCTTATTGATGGGTTTTCCAGCATTTTTAATTTCCTGTTCAGGTCCTCTGCTTCTTTCTTGGACCGTTCCAAGATTGGTGATTCCCCAGTCGCATAATGCAAGTATTGTGCTAGAAAATTCACAGACACATGGTAAGTCCAACGGAGAGCTTTATTCTCCTGTGTTTATAATTTGTTGAAATATGTCACCACAGTAGTGCTGCAATAGCATAATCCATTACTGGCAATATGAACATTCTAGAAATAGTAAGACCTAGACTGGTTGACAGCAACAAGTTCAAATTGATCTAAGTGTAGGAAGTGCCAAGCTTTGTGGCCTCTTCTTCCACACTTCCTGAATCTGATGCTTCAAGTGAGTCTCTTGAAGAGAATAATTCCAAGGTATTTAACTGTATCTGTCCATACGATAAGTGTTCTGAAGAGGTGTATGGGTGGCACAGCTGTTGGGCATTGTTTCATTAGCAGCACTGCCTGGCTTATAGCAGTATTAAAATCAATATGCCATTTGGTTGACCAGTTATCTACATCATGACAAGCTTCCTAACTTTTGCAATGCAGCATCTGGGATAACATGTTCAGCATGATTCATGGCACTACAGCTCCTATCTGTCGAAAGTCACATCACTTGCTCAAATGTTGAATGTTCACCCCAAACATAGATGGTAAGCACCTAACATTCACAGGAAGAATACTTTAAACAAGAGTCTCTCACACCATAAACTGTCAAATACTCGTGATATATCAAGGAAAATCACACAGCAATATTCCCTGCTGTTACAGGTCAATGTCACTTCCACAACCATTTGGACAAGCTCCTGTGTAATTGAGTGTTCTTCTCTGAATCCAGACTGCTCCACAGTGCTCTTCTCTGAATCCTCTGGAGACAAGATATTTCCATCATTTGTGGCACAGAATCATTTTCTTTAAGACCTTGCTAACAAACAGCAGGAGACAGATAGGCCTAATTCTTGGGGTCAATGTGATTCTTTCCCAAATTCAGAACAGCCACCACAATTGCATGTTTTCATTTCTTTGGGCAGCCCTCTTCTCAATGTTGTAGTTGATTCACATGCCAGTTCTGTCAGTGCCATTTGAAAGCTCCTTTAACATTCTTGCAGTATGTTATCATTTCCAGGGCCCTGTTGTTGAGCAGTCGCTGGATGAGGGTGTGGGCTTCCTCTTGTCTTACTGACAGTATCTGAATCTTATCATCCTCCACTGCTGCAGTGGACAAAGCTTTAAGTCACTCTTCCATCACCCATGTTTGATGTTGGCCCTTTGGCTTGTCTATGGGGCTGAAGTTTTCTTTGAACACATCAGCATTGAGCTATATTGCCATGAGCATTCAGTTTTAAAGGGCAGACAGAATGGCACTCTGGTAGTTATGCTACTACACCATGTGCTGACAGATGATGCTGAAACCATTTTCACTACATCTATTATCTCCCACATGGCATATTCCGTCATCAGATCAAAATAAACACTGTATTTCAAAATGTTCTCATTTTTTCTGTCAGTGTATCTATTTTGAGATCTCCAAATCAGTATTTACGATCTGAATTTCCACATGTTTAGTTTCAGTTTTAAATGATTTGGAGTAGGTTACATTGTATTTTATTACTTTTCTCCATCCCCAAAGAGCCCAATATCTAGCACATATTTTCTTACACCACTCAGCAAAATTCAGGCTTCCCTTACATTCAGATTTGATCTGGTTAGTACAATGAGAATATTTTTTACATGGATGCTGTTGTGAAAGACTTTGTGACATAGTAATCTAGAACAGTTAGATTGAGGGTCTGATGAGTGACAAACTATGCTTCTAAAAATTTATGGAAGACTAGAAAATGTGTGATTATTGTTTCATCCTTATATTTATCAGATCATACAAAATAACTGGACAGTTATGAAGCTAGTTCAAACAAGAACATAGTAAACAGAAAATTTTTATTAATATAACCATAGGCATAAAAATTTTGACTTCTGAATTACTTGACGTGTACACATTTATAGCACAATGAAAAAGGCATCTTGCATTACAAGTTTGAGTAAAATCTGTTGCATATGTGCTCTTTTGCTCCTTGGGATTGTTAGGCTTTCATATCAAGGAATTTGACTAATACCAAATTTAATGACCTCACACTTCTTTTTTCTGTCACAATAATAGACTAGAACACTTCACTAAAGCTTAATTTTTTTTTTTTATCTAGACTGAAAATGCCAAACTCGATTCTTTCTCACATAATAAATTATAATTTGAAGGTTGTGAGTCGCATTCCTGTAATTTCTATTCTCTTTCTTTATCTTCAAGTTGTAATTACTTCCTCTGCCATCATGTCCTACTGGTGCTCATCAAAGTCATTTCTTCTCTATGCTATTGCTCTTTTCATTCACTCACTCACACTCCATGTTCCATAAGTCTCCTCATGAAAAAGAGCTGTCAGGGATGTGGAACAAGTCAAGTTACACATTAAGAGTCAGCTGTAACCATTGCTGGCTACCACAGTAAAGTATACTAACAACAATTTACGAGTAGTGCTAAACTACTCAAACTGACAATTATGATAATTACTTCAAGATAACTTTATAAGTTAACAGAAAAACAGCTACTTTGAAGAATTACCTTGTGCTATACCATTCAGCTACTGTTTTCATCTAATACCTTAAACAAAGTATTTACATAATTTTATGCAGACCACTATCAGCCGTCTATGTACTGGCGAAATCAGGATCTATTTAATACAAATATTAGAGTAACGTGGAATTTACATCCTTGAGACCAAGTGATATGATAAATTGTTAGAGGAGGCACTAATGAGGTTATCTTTTATTTTGTTTTAAATATTTGGGGATGTTCAGTTTCCTGCCTGATGTCCACTGGCAATCTGTTACATTTTTGCACCAGAATATGCGAAAACCATTCTGAACCCTAGAAATGGATGGAAATTATTTCTGCTTTTAGTAATGTGGTTGTGAATTGTTGAGTTCATCCTAATAATGTTCAGAAAGTTCTGGCTGAAAATTATGAATTATTTAGGAATAAAGGCAAAAGCACTGCATCATCAATAGGTACACAAACAAAAGTTACAGAGATTGGGTAGCTTTTGGAATGCACTTCTTTTTTCACGCTTGTGTGAAAAACATGCACAAAAACACATACACACTCACTCACATGCACA
This sequence comes from Schistocerca nitens, assembly GCF_023898315.1. Lineage (NCBI taxonomy): Eukaryota > Metazoa > Arthropoda > Insecta > Orthoptera > Acrididae > Schistocerca > Schistocerca nitens. Next base: position 510,917,347 of record NC_064621.1, read on the forward strand.
CACCTGTCTCCCTACATTGTGCTCAGTCGACTACTAGTTTTTTTCCTGGCCCATGGCGAGTGTACTTGGGTGAGGTGGGGGTGTGGGGTGGGATGGGGGAAGGGATGGAGAGAGGCAGGGGCAGGGAGGGGGTTGGGAGAAGTGTCCAGTGACTTGTGGGGACAGTGGGGAGCCGTCTTTGAGCTAGTTAGAAGTGCAAGTGGAGGGAGCAGTTGGCAGATGGCTGGACACACAATTTCATAGGCTAGGGCATGAGATAACAGCACACAACTAGTTATTGTGGGGACACGAATTGGTGGGCTGGGAGGGGGGGGGGGACAGTGGAGAAGGGGATGGTACACACACACTCACTCTCTCTCTCTCTCTGTTTGGTGGGGGCGGGGGGGGGGGGGGTGCAATGAGTTATCATAGGTTAAGGCCAGGAACGTTACGGGAGCAAACGATGTGCTGCAAAGTTAGCTTACAGCTCAGGAAAGATGGTGGTGGAGAGGATTAGGATGGCATGGGTTGTGAAACAGTCACTGAAATCTTACATGTTGTGCCACTGGGTTGTCCAACTTGTTTTTGGCAACAGTCTGGAGATGGCCATTCATTCTAGTTGACAGCTGGTTGGTTGTCATACCAATGCAAAATTCTGTGAGGTGGTTGCAGCAGAGCAGGTACACAACACGGTTGCTTTCACAGGTAGCCCGACCTCTGATGGGGTAGGATAAGCCTATGATGGGACTGGAGCAGTTGGTGCTGGGTGGCTGGATTGGGCAGGTCTTGCATCTGGGTTTTCCACATGAGTTATATTCCTATGGCAGGGGTCGGGGCAGGGAGTGGCATAGGGATGGACTAGGATGTTGTGGGGGTTGGGTAGATGGCGGAACACTACTTTGGGAGGGGTTGGAAGTATCTTGGGTAGGATGTCCCTCATTTCAGGGCTTATGAGAGATAATCAAAGCCTTGACAATGGATGTGGTTCAGCCATTTTTCGGTGTGGTATTGGAAGACAAGGGGAGTGCTTCTTTGTGGTTGGTTCTTGGGATGGATGTGAAGATCAGGTGTGTGTGCGGATATGGCACAGGAGATCTGTTTGAGAATTAGGTCTGAGGGTACTGCCTATCTATGAAGGCCTCTGTGAGGCCTTCAGAATACTGGATGAGGGATTTCTCATCACTGCAGATGCGTCTACCACAGGTGGCGAGCCTGTATGGGAGGATTTTTTGGTGTGGAAGGGGTAGCAGCTGCCAAAGTGCAGGTACTGTTGGTGATTGGTGGGTCTGATGTGGACTGAGGTGTGCATGGAGCCATCTGACAGGAGGATATCGACATCTATGAAGATGGCACAATGGGTGGAGGAGGACCAAATAAAGTGGATGGGAGAGATGATGTTGAGGTTGTGGAGGTCCCTCTCTAGGAACAACAACCTGTGAGCAGAAGAAAGAACTGCCGTACACAACCTACCGGCAGACAAACGTAACCAGCACTGTTATGATGAAACGGAGTGACTAATTGGGAGAGGGCCTCCTCCAGTTGTCCTACACATCATCCACCTACAAGCTCTGCCACAGTGATACCATCCCAGAGGTCTAACACAATCTCCAGTCCCTGCAGAAATCTGTGGGCCCTTCCCAGAACCTCTTGCCTGAGTCAATCTCCCTACTCAGCTCTTCAACAGCCTGCACATCCACCTTCTATATGCTCCCCCAAATCCACAAACCTAACAATCCCGGGCACCCCATTGTGGCTAGTTACAGTTCCTCCACTGAAAGAATCTCAGCCCTTGTTGATCAACATCTCCAACCAATGGTCCAAAACCTAGCCTCCCACATTAAAGATACCAACAACTTCCTACAATGGCTTTTCACCATCATCACACCCTTTCCTCCTGGATTCCTACTTGTCACTGTTGACATGACCTCCCCATACACTAACATGAACATCTCTCATGCGCATGGCCTTCCTGTGACTGAACACTAGCTCTCCCAACACCCTGCAGATTCCAAAACCACCACTTCATTCCTCATACACCTAACCAACTACACTCTAACTCATAACTACTTCACCTTCAAAGGGAGGGTATACTAAGAGATTCATGACACAACCATGGTCAAGCACATGGCACCCTCCTACTCCCATCTCTTCATGCTCTGCCTAGAGAAAACTTTCTTAGATTCCCAAAACTCCAAATCCCTGGTCTGGTTCAAGTTTATTGATAACATCTTCATAATCTGGACCCAAGGCAAGGACACCTTATCCTTGTTCCTCCACTAATTCAACACTTTCTCTCTCACCCACTTCATCTGGTCCTCTTCCATCCATTGTGCCATCTTCATAGATGTCGATCTCCTCCTCTCAGATGGCTCCATCCATGCCTCCGTCCACATCAAACTCACCAATCACCAACAGTACCTGCACTTTGATGGCTCTCACCCCTTCCACACCAAAAAATCCCTCATATATAGCCTGGCCACCCACGATAGAAGTGTCTGCAAATATCTGCAGTGATGAGAATTCCCTCGCCCAATATGCTGAAGGCCTCACAGAGGCCTTCACAGACAGTCAGTACCCTCAGCCCTAATTCACAAACAGATCTCCCATACCATATCCTCACACACACGATTCTCACATCCAACCCAAGAACCAACCACAAGGAAGCACTTCCCCTGTCACCCATACCATGCCAGACTGGATCGACTGAATCATATCTTTCATCAGAGCTTTGATTATCTATCATCATGCCCTGAAATGAGTGGCAACTTACCCAAGATACTCCCAACCCTTCCCAGAGTGGTGTTCCACCATCCATCCAACCCCCACAACGTCCTAGTCCATCCCTATGTCACTCCCTTCCACAATACCCTGCCACAGGGATCACACTCCTGTGGAAGACCCAGATGCAAGACCTGTCCAATCCAGCCACCCAGCACCACTTACTCCAGTCCGATCACAGAGTTATTCTACACCATCAGAGGCCGGGATACCTGCGAAAGCAGCCATGTTATGTACAAGCTCTGCTGCAATCATTGCACGGAGTTTTACATTGGTATGACAATCAACCAGCTGTCAACTAGAATGAATAGCCAGCCCCTTCCTGCCTGCCGCCTCTCTCCATCCCTCATCCCACTCCACCCCACACCTCCAACTCACCCACGTACACTCACTGTGGACCAAGAAAAAACTAATAGTCAACTGACCACACTGTAGGGAGACAGGTGTGTGCATATCAGTGAGTCTATGTGTGTTTGTGTGCATGTTTTTCCCACAAATTTGAAAAAGGAAGTGCATTCCAAAAGCTAGCCAATCTCTGCACCTTTTGTTTGTGTACCTATAGACAATTCAGAGCTTCTGCCTTTCATTGAGTTGTCTCCCTTTTTCTTAAATAATTCGTGAGTTCATCCTAAAGTTGGTTTGTTACTAAACAAACTCTGTTACTAGCGTGTATTCATATTGGCATGTGAATGTAAGAATCACTAGGTCACTTAAGAGGTTTCTGCAAGATATGTGATTATCAACTTTACACAGTATTCTTATTGCACACTTCTGTAGAACAAATACCTTGTACTTTTTTAGCTTGGCTGCAGTGCCCCAGAAGATTCTATGGTGCAGAACTGAGTGAAAGGCCATTAACAAACATGCCTACGAGTTTACAAATTGAGAGAGACTTCTGGGTGCAAAGCAGGCAAAACTGAGATTTTTGGTAAACTTATCTACATGTTGGTGCCACCTCACTTTACTATCCATTTGGATGCCCAGGAACTTTTCACGAGGACCCTAATGTAGTGTGTGTCCAGTGATGTCTACTTCTGGTACCTTTAAGCTATTTTTAGTTAGGAATTGCATCATATGAGTTTATAAGGATAGATTGCTGTTTGCCACATAAAGGACCCATTTAACAACCTCTTTTGTGTGGTGGGTAGCAATCTACTCTAATATTAAATTGTTATTTCATCCTAGATTTTCCATTGTTTGATAATATGAGTTTTTGCACCATTAAGGTTTAAGTTGTTGGCTGTGAACCAGTTGTAAGCCCATTGCATTATTCTCTTGGCTGTGTCTGGTATGGATGTGTTTATACCCTTGATCAGTATTCTTGTGTCATTGCCAATCATAGTTATTGTCATCCAGTGTCCTGGTTACATCATTTATGTACACCAAGTACAGGAGCAGGCCACGTACTATGAAGATGTAAATGAGTTTGTTTTAAATAAATGCTGTGATAGTCATGAGCATTAGGTAGCTTTGAGACTTGATGGGGTGAACTGATGTTGGTCAAGAATGCCTTTAAGGTGACAAAGATGCCATTATCAACACCTCACTGAGTTTGAATGAGGTTGTACAATATGACTATGAGAAGCTGGATGTTCCTTCTATGATATTGCAGAAAGACTTGGCAAGAATGTAGCCACTGTACATGATTACTGGCAGCAGTGGTCACAACAATGTAGGGCACAAGAAGATTGAACTCTGGATGGCCATATCACACTACCGAGAGAGAAGACCATCATGTTTGATGTATGGTTCTGGCACATTATACTGCATCTGCAGCAGCAATCCAAGCAGCAGTTGGCAACAACAGTGCCACAATGAACTGTTGCAAATCAGTTACTTCAAGGAGAGCTATGAGGTAGAGTCCCTGTAGTGTGCATTCCACTGACTCCAAACCACTGCCATTTGTGACTTCAGTGGTGTCATGTGAAAGCTCATTGCACGGCAGGGTGGAGGTCTGTCATACTTCCTGATGAAAGCTAGTTCTGCCTCAGTGCCACTGATGGCTGTGATGAATTACTGTATGAATGTTGTCAGTGTGCACTAAAATCAAATGCTGGAATAACAAGGGTGGGATCAGCAGTAATATGTAACAATTCATATGAATATTAGACATCTACGGCCACTGATTACTATAAGTCATAGTGCAATCACTTTTTTAACTGCCATCACTAGATAATTTGTCTAGCCTACAGAAATATTTTCACAGTGAACAAGTGTGGTATCAGCTGCAGAACAGTAAGAAATAATCAACAGTGTGAAGACTGAATTTTCTTTTTTCACGTTTGATGCTGTAAAGCATCCATCTTGGATGGAGATGTGTTTAGCATTTGGCATCACAGTAGCTATGCCCATTGCTCCATAATTATGAAGAAAGAACAGTCGAATAACTGATGTTAAAACACAAAGATGATCTGGCAGTAGCACAAGCATAATTTGATAAGTTTAAGGCTGCAGTTGGCAGCAGAATGGTTAGTAGTAGTATAGATGACTCACCTTAGTCAAACCTGCAAGATCATTAGTGCACTGATGTATTCATTAACAGAAAATACAGCAACATTGATTTTGAATTCTGCTGGAAGTGATTAGTAGTTTGTGTGACATTTACTGTTGAATAGTTATGAAGTATGCAGTCGTGACCTGAAGTGAAGCTTAATTATAAACATTCTCAATAAAGAATTGAGAGCTGTTTATGCAACTGATAGCTTACTTACTCTGGCAGTGAGATTACTCTTTCACTTTGGTGAATTTTTGGCCTACGTGATGCCCTGAAAATATTCTAAGCTCAGAGTTGGTGTGGCCACAAGGGCCACTCGGCAAGCCGGGGATCGTCAGCAACCACATGGTGCCAAACATTAGCCGGAGCAAGAGGGGTAGCCAAAGCGTGTGGTCCAGGCCAACCGTGTGGCCGGATATTCCATGTTGATGCTGTGTCGAGGACTGTGCTTTGTGTCGATGAAGCAGATCTGTATGCCGGGAGTGCCAAAGATGGCAGACTTTGCAAAGCCATAAGGCAGACGTTTCACAGTTCATGTAGAAATTAATAATAGCCAGGCGAATCATAATTCCTTAAAAAGAAACATGTACATTATCATTATTCGCACAACGATTCTGATGGTGTAATCAGATTTTCAATATCTTTATTAGTTTTAAGTTTAGTATGTGACGGTAAATTATACAAGTAACACCCAGCAATGAGTTTCCAAACTCTAAAGGGTTCATCCGATTTTGTCGATCAGCGTGTCTTTAGAAAGCTATGGAGTAAACCTAAATTGGTATGAATTGCAGGCATGTAACTTGAATAGTACATGAGTTGTTGGAGGTCAAAGTAGCCAATTACTACTGATTGCATCAGGCCATACGTACTCCAGAGTTACACGAAAAAAACGGTAGCAGCATGCTTATAAATATATTTATTCATCTATATCTTTGTTTATATCAGATATACACTATTCATGAAGAAATTGGTCAAATATTTAATGTGTTTTAGAAAGCACAATACATGAGTTGTTGGAGGTCAAATTAGCCAACTACTATTGATCGCATCAAGCCATTAGTACTCCAGAGTTACACAAACAAATGGTAGCAGCATGCTTATAAATATATTTATTCGTCTATGTCTTTGTTTATATCCGATATATACTATTCATGAAGAAATTGTTCAAATATTTACTGTGTTTTAGAAAGCACAGAGACATTAATCTACTGGACTACTTTTGTTTGTATTCCTTTGATATATGTTTATTTAATTTGTTTATGTATTTAATAATGTGTGTTAGAGTGTGTTTGTGGCCCAGTCGTAGGACTATTTATTTAATTTCAAGATATTTAAATGTATCCAGTATTTCGTATCTGTTTCAATATGTTTGTGAGTGTGCCTTGGCTTGGAGACATGGCAGGAGCACTTTATCCAATCACAGTGCTCGTTACTACGGTAGGCGACTACCGAAGTCAATGGAGAGACTGTATGGAAGTGGGGGAGGAGCATCAGGTGGCACATGACATGGGGGAGTGCTGAACAGGAAGGTGCGACGGACGGTCACAGAAAATACTGGGAGTGTGTGGTGATGTTTGCGCGTGGTTGTGGGAGATAGAAATATTTCATAGTGCCGACTCGTGCACTTGTGAGATTTCCATGGCTTCTGCAGTGAAGACGTTGTATGCTTTTAGAAGTGAATATCTCACGAGCTATGTTGTTGTTCATAACTAATTACGTGAAGTAGGGATCTATTGTTTCCCTGTTATTCAACTTATATTTTATTTAATTGCTGTATCATTGACACCAATAAGTGTTTTGCAGAAATAAACAGCATTCTAAAAGTACTTCTGCTATTGTACTCATCATTTAAAGTCATTAAAATAGGACCTGCAGATTTTATTTAATTGCAATCTTTCATTTATAAATTTCTAAGTTACATTCAAAATTCGCAATTGCCAAGTGATAGGAACTTCGACCATTTGATTCATGCGTGTATTCGTATTGTATACTGTAGACTCAGCAGTATTTGGTATTTCGTGCGGCAACTACATATCCCACCGCCTAGACAAAGAAACCAGTCAAAACTTTTAATATTTCAACTCTGAGTCTGAGGGTATGTAGTTGAGGGCCATGTGTTTTTTTTTTTTTTTTTTTTTTTTTTTTTTTTTTTTTTTTTTTTTTTTTGAAAGCCCGCAATTGGGGGCTCGTCCGGGATTTGTGTCCTGCAAAGTGGTAATTCTTTTTCTCTCTGTTATTCAGCGTACTATTCGAAATGTAAAAACCTTTGCAAAACCAGTAGAGATTTCTGTAGAGTGAACCTCTCACAAAACACAGAGTGAGTCTTCTTTTTTTTTCCGCTAGTAGGTTTCTGGAAATAGTGAAATTACGCAGCAATTTTCACAACTAACACATGCTATCTATAGGGGTCCTAACCTATCACATTAAAGGCAATTTGCGTGGAGGCTCAGAGTCTAAATAAGTTGAGTGCAGGGAACGATAGTGCTTAGCGTGTTTTGCGGACAGCAGTATTGGTTGGAACACGTGGTAACCAGCAGCAGCTACAGTTACATCTGATGACTTCTCCAGTGGTGGACGCACATCAACAGCAGTACGACGGCAGTGTCTTCAAGTACTCCAGAACAGTCTTCAGTGTCGACTTCCACTACAACCGACAGCATCACCATGGCAGAGGGAACCATCTCAGATGAGGTAAGTGCCTGCACAAATAGTGAGATAGTGTTTAACTCTGAAGTTGACACTCCACTTATTGATCTCGCGAATATAAAACAGTCACCTAGTCTGTGTAATTCTGAAAACGGAAGTGAGCTGGTTAGTACAAAATCAGAGCGCAAAAGTGTAACTAGTAGGAATTCAGGCAAGGGGAATGAATGTGGGGAGATATGATGTCTCAGCTAATGTAAAAGATCCAGGGTTTGGGAAATAATATGAATACAATGGCAAATAACATCAGTACAATTTGAACAGATCTGGGTACTTTGCGAACAGATATGGGCACATTGCATACGGTTATGGATACAATTCAGAGTGATATGGGTACAATTTGAAATGAAATAGGCTCTGCTATGAAAAAGGAAGTTGAAAAAATTATGGGTAACCTTGAAAAAGCAATTGATGAAAAAATAAAATGTGTCCGAGTGGATGTGTGGAAAATTACAGATGAAGTTGTAATAGTAAAATATAAAATCAAATCAGTGGAAAAAGATCTTGAGGAAAAAATGGATAAGATACAGACGGAACTTGGGGGCAAGGTAAGCGACTGTATAAAAGCGCAAGATGCTCATAAAAACGATATAAATTTAGCAGTTAGTGACATTCCCTATCATGTAGGTGAGGGGGAGGAAGAAGTAGGCAAAATTAAAGATAAAATAGAGCCCAGTATCAGTAGTGAAAATGAATTTAAAAAACAAATGCAACAGATAAAAAGTGATTTAAATTCGTTAGCCTCCTGACAGACCAATCCGGTTATAAATATCCCTTGGGCAAATACCGGATCTGTGAAATGTTTCACAGATGACAGGAGATATCACCCAGTAAATTTCTTGGCTGCAAGTAGGGACATTTTTGTTCACGGCATGTGCGAAAATAAAATACGTTAATTGGCATTTTGAGGGAGACCCACAGTCTTGGGCAAATGTTAAACGTAGTTTATGCGAATCATACGAAGAGTTCAATGAGTGCTTTTTTTAATAAATTTTAGAGCAAGGGAAAACTGATGCGGATCCAAAATGAATTTTTAAACGGGTCAAGTTACAGGTACGGTAATGGGACGATGAGCGATTTTTGCAGGTACGAACTTGGCAAGCTTATGCATATGAAACATCTGCTGGGGGTTTTAACAGAAATCACCAGATTAAAAATCCGATTACCCAAAAATTTGCAGCAGGATCTTGTCCACAGACCATGTGATTCCATGGATGAATTTCTAGAATTTGTACAAAAATTAGAGAGGGCTTTGAAGTTCAAATCTCAGAGCAAACCGGGTTGTAGTTATCAAAATGGGAATCCAAACAATCATCACCAAAATAATAATCATGAGAGAAATCAAAGGTATTCTCAGGGAGATAGTAGCTGGAATGAGCAGAATGGTCAGAGAATGAATGGGAGTGATAACTTCTGTGAACGGGAATCAAGTAAAGAACGCAGATTTGATGGGGGAAATTCATGTGGATTGCAATTGTGTAACAACCAGTCGGGAAACTGGTGTTCGCCACATCTCAGGTCCAGGGATGGCAATCTGAACAGGCGATGAAAAGGATTGGAGATAATGGTAATGGTAGAAATGTTGACAGGTTTGCAGAAAGCCTACAAATATGTAATATGGAGTATGTTAAAGAGGAAGGCTATAGGCGGCTCTTTCAATAAAAGCAGGCGCGAACAGCGGAAGTATAGATTTGTGAAAGATTTAAGTAAAAGTAATGGGAATAAATTTGTGGGGACTGATGTAAGTTATGGATGTGTAATGAATGAGTGTGTGAATGGTGATGAATGGAAAGATTCAGTGGTCCAAAAATAAGTTAAAGAGGAAATGAATTTTGTGAAAGCAAATTGTGTGGAAAGTTATGAAGAGGTAGTAGCAAATAGCCGCAATTGCAGTAAGGAAGGTGTTGTAGTAGCAAGTATTTGTGAGTTGGCGAAAAGTGTCAATGTTAGTGACGGCGGCATAGCTTTGGTCTTGCCAGCTGCAAGTGAGAGAGATTGTGTTTTGATGGAAAACATCTATGTTACTAAGGGAGGCTTAGAATTGGTCTCGCCAGCAGTTGAAGTTAAAAATGTATCGGCGGAGATAGCTGATTTCTGTTTAAAGGAACAGAGTAATGGTAATTTATGTAATGATGTAAAAACTACTGGTATTGATACTTTGGAGGAAGGAATTTACATGTTTCTAGTCACAAATGAAGGCAAAATGAAACTTATTGATGAATGTGTGGATCTAAAACATTTGTCAGAGTATGAATGTGAGACTGTATGTAGAGTAGGATCAGGGGTTAATCTGGATGAAAAGTGTGTAGAAATGGCAGTGTGTGCTGATTTTTGTCCGATCACAGCGGAATGTAGCAAGTCTGGAAGTCCCAAAATGATACAACAAGGTAGCAGTAATTTGTATAAAGTAGCAGTGGAGGATAAAGTTGTGTACAATTCACATAAAGTTAATTTGTCGAAAGACAAAAGTAAGGGTTCTGATGTGAAGTTATGAAGTGATTTAAATGTATCAGCAGATAAGGTTGCTGAGAGGAATATTTATGGTCATGATGGCTTAGGCATCGATGTATTATTCCAGAAAGATAAAGTGTTTAACAGTGAATTGATGTGTAATTTTGTTGAAGTTGCAAGTGTTGATATTTTGGAGGGGAAAAACAGTAAATTTGTGCATGCTGTGGGTAGTGAATCGGCGAAATGTGTGGAAGAGCTAACGGAAAATTTAGAGAGTGCTGAAGTAAATAGTGTGGATGGGGATAGTTTGTGTAATGAAGTTTGTACAAAATGGTATATGAAGGAGGAGTGTGATTTTAGTGTGACTGATTGGCGTTGGTACCGTAGAACATTACAGTCTTTACTGCCGCATATGTGGAATGAGAGAAGTTTAAAATTGCTAGAGGTTTAGAAAAGGGAAGGAATGAATTTGGGGCAAAGGAAATATTTAATGAATTATTTTGGGATGAACATGAGATTGAGGGATGGATAGAACACGATGTGTGTACACTAGATTTGGAAGAGAAGGGATGAGACGTAGAAAATGATTTATTAAGGGGAGAAATGAAAAGCTGTTCTAATTTTTAGTTAGTGGTAGTAACTTTGGAGGGATCATTTTATATGTTTTACTTGGGGATTCATTAATAATTTGTTAGTTTATTGTGGCACTGTACGTGTGTAAAGAGGTGGAAGTTTAGGCATTAAGGGTGTGTGGAGGTCAGTGAACTCATGGATTTAAGTAAAATATGTATTGATTTATGCTTTGTACAAGAGTGTGGCAAAGAATTTAGTGGTCAATTTGAAGGGTATTAAAATTGTAATTGTATGTGCACGCATTTTTTGGTGCGTGGAGGTAGGATGGATTTATTAAAGACAATTAAATAAAACTTGTGGGAATTTGAGCTTACTGTAATTCAGTCATTTGCCTTGTGACTTTGTTCCTAAAGTATCGTTTTCTGCTGGAGGGAATCATTAGCGAGGATCCTGGTTGGGTTTGGGAAATGGTTTGTTGATGGGTTTCTACTTTTGGTTTTTGTTGTACACAGATTTGTCACGATAAATGATGGAGCTCGGAATTCAGAGGCAGACACAATTTCTGTGAGGCACTTGGTCAAAAGACTGATGTGAGTTGATCAATACTTCGTGCTAAAATCCTTGTGAGCATGTGTAGTGAGACAGAAAAATTAAAGCAAGAAGGCACCTTAGTGCTGAGTGAGTGGCACAAGAAGTGCTTACAAAATCACACACAAGTAGAAGTGCATTTATAAATTTTGTTTCTTGTCCAAAAGATTGTTTATGCATAACTGAAATGCAGGCATTTATTTAATATGCCATTTCGTTCATAATTTGGGCTAGTTTAAGTTTATTTCGATATTCATGCTGCTCACACACAGCTTTAAAAAAAAAAATAAATAAATAAAAATAAAAAAATAAAAAAAAAACACTATTGGCCTGGCATTTTAATCATTTAATTCTGTTCTTTGTAATTTGTTTTATATGTACTTGTATGAACTGAAGGGTGCTACTTCTGAACATTCTGGCAAACCGGAATGTTAATAAGTGGAGGTGTGTGAGGTAACGGGCGACTTGTGGTGCCCTGAAAATATTCTAAGTTCGGAGTTGGTGCAGCTGCACGGGCCATTCGGCAAGCCGGGGCTATTCAGCAACCACATGGTGAGAAACATTAGCCGGAGCAAGAGGGGTAGCCCCAGTGCGTGGTCCAGGCCGATGGTGTGGCTGGATATTCCATATTGATGCTGTGTTGAGGACTGTGTTTTTTGTCGTTTTTGTCCATGAAGGAGACTTGTATGCTGGGAGTGCCAAAGATGGCGGACTTTGTGAAACCATAATGGCAGACATTTCACAGTTTATGTAGAAATTAATAATAGCCAGATGAATCATGATACCTTAAAAAGAAACATGTACATTACCATTATTTGTGCGACAATTCTAACGGTGTAATCAGATTTTCAATATCTTTTATTAGTTTTAAGTTTAGTACCTGACTGTAAATTATACAAGTAACACCCAGCAACAAGTTCCCAAAATCTAAACAGTTCATCCAATTTTGTCAATCGATGTGTCTTTAGACAGCTATTAGTGTAAACCTGAACAGGTATGAATTACAGGCATGTAATTTGAATAGTACACGAGTTATTGGAGGTCAAAGTGGCCGATTACTATTGATCGTGTCAGGCCATAAGTACTCCAGAGTTACACAAAAAAACAGTAGCAGCATGCTTATAAATATATTTATTCATCTATGTCTTTGTTTATATCCGATATATACTATTCATGAAGAAATTGTTCAAATATTTACTGTGTTTTAGAAAGCACAGAGACATTAATCTACTGGACTACTTTTGTTTGTATTCCTTTGATATATGTTTATTTAATTTGTTTATGTATTTAATAATGTGTGTTAAAGTGTGTTTGTGGCCCAGTCATAGGAATATTTATTCAATTTCAAGATATTTAAATGTATCCAGTATTTCGTATCTGTTTCAATATGTTTGTGAGTGTGCCTTGGCTTGGAGACATGGCAGGAGCGCTTTAGCCAATCACAGTGCTCATTACTACGGTAGGTGACTACCGAAGTCAATGGAGAGACTGTATGGAAGTGGGGGAGGAGCATCAGGTGGCACATGACATGGGGGAGTGCTGGACAGGAAGGTGCAACTGATGGGAGTGTGTGGTGATGTTTGCGCGTGGTTGTGGGAGATAGAAATATTTCATAGTGCCGACTTGTGCACTTGTGAGATTTCCATGGCTTCTGCAGTGAAGACGTTGTATGCTTTTAGAAGTGAATATCTCACGAGCTATGTTGTTGTTCATAACTAATTACGTGAAGTAGGAATCTATTGTTTCCCTGTTATTCAACTTATATTTTATTTAATTGCTGTACCATTGACACCAATAAGTGTTTTGCAGAAATAAACGGCATTCTAAAAGTACTTCTGCTATTGTACTCATCATTTAAAGTCATTAAAATAGGACCTGCAGATTTTATTTAATTACAATCTTTCATTTATAAGTTTCTATGTTGCATTCAAAATTTGCAATTGCGAAGTGATAGGAACCTTCGACCATTTGATTCATGTGTGTATTCATATTGTATACTGTAGACTCAGCAGCATTTGGTATGTAATACAGAAACTACGTATCCCATCTCCTAGACAGCAAACCAATCAAAACTTTTAATATTTCAACTCTGAGTCTGAGGGTACATAGTTGAGGGACATATTTTTTTTTTTTTTGAAAGCCAGCTTCTTGAAGCACTCATGTGTCCATAGACCAATTAATTGATTGAACACCTGCTCACAAGGAACATAAGAGCTTACATGAGAAGGGAACTGCTTCACTGACAATCCTTCTTGCCAGGGTATGACTGGCAGATATTTCGTTGAGATGAGGAGAAAGGTGGCATGCAGTGGGTCTAGCCAGCAATGGATGGTGACACAGTTTGACAACAGGTGTGGCCTAAACATTCTGGTGTGCAGCTTCAGCTAGTATTGAGTTTCTGAGAGCAGTCAGCAGTGCAGGCAGTCGAGCAGTGGTCTAGCGCAGCAGCAATACGAGCAAGTCATAGATGATGCACCTTTGGCAGCCCACCAAGCCACAGCAACAGCCCTCATTACCACTGACATGACATGGCATGTACATGAGTATGTGTTAACATATTACTTGTCAGTAAAGTAGGATATAACAGAAAGGGGACCTCGCCAAGGACAGTGTTAAACTTGGCAGTGAAGGGATAGACAATAAAAAGGTAGTAAGTGCTCAAGATTCTGAAATGCTGATATTGGATCCATGGGGCAAAAGCAGGCTACAAATGGAATTATCTGTAAGCTATGGTGAACCTTATAGTTGTGAGACCTAGTCAGAGACTGTGGAAAGCAGGAGTGAAGTGGACTTAACAGATAATGATTCAGTGGACCCAGCAAGAAGGAATTGGTAAAGAGGAAGACAAATGACCCTAACAAGAGTGCAGTTGAAAATACCCCTTAAGTTGTAAGTCTTTTTTTCTTATTTTTTAATGCTTAAACCACAACTGGTTTTGGGCTCTTACATACTCATCATCTGGTGTGATACTGAATATTATTTTCAACCTGTACCTAATGAGAGCACTACAAGTGTGCTTAGCATTATAAAACACATGTTCACAGAATTAAATAGTACACTGGAATTTAGGTTTGAAGTTAGTACTCAGGAATTAAAAGAGGAGATGAAATCTGACAAGATTAATTTAGAATATAAGTTAGATTCTAAACTTATGGCAAAACAGATAATTGGAGGCAAAACTTAAAACACATAGAGATGAGATGGCATCCAAGTTCAATTCTATAATCTACTAGACTTAAAGTTGGAATCTAAGATTAAAGAACTGAAATTTGATAATCATGAGTTAAGAACTAAATTGCAATCCACACTGAAGTGCCAAAGAAAGTAGTATAGGCATGCGCATTCAAATACAGAGATATGTAAACAGGCAGAATACAGCACTGCGGACAGCAGTGCCTATATAAGACAACAAGTGTCTGCGGCAGTTGTTTGATCCGTTACTGCTGCTACAATGGCAGGTTATCAAGTTGTAAGTGAGTTTGAACGTGGTGTTATATCCGGCTCTTGAGCAATGGGATACAGAATCTCCAAGGTAGCGATGATGAGGGGATTTTCCCTTATGACCATTTCATGAGTGTACCATGAATATCAGGAACACAGTAAAACATCAAATCTCCAACATTGCTGTGGCCAGAAAAAGATCCTGCAAGAACGGGACCAATGACGACTGAAGAGAATCATTCAAAGTGATAGAAGTGCAACCCTTCTGCAAATTGCTGCAGATTTCAATGCTGGGCCTTCAACAAGTACCAGCGTGTGAACTATTCAACAAAACATCATCGATATGGGCTTTCGGAGTTGAAGGCCCACTCGTATATCCTTAATGGTTGCATTACATAAAGCTTTAAAGCCTTGCCTGGTCCCATCAACACCAACACTGGACTGTTGATGACTGGGAACATATTGCCTGGTTGGACAAATCTCATTTTAAATTATGTCAGGTGGATGGACGTATGGAGACAACCTCATGAATCCATGGAACCTGCATGTCAGCAGGAGACTCTTCAAGCTGGTAGAGGCTCTGTAATGGTGTGGGGCATGTGCAGGTGGAGTAATATGGGACGCCGATATGTCTAGATACAACTCTGACAGGTGACACATACGTAAACATCCTGTCTAATCACCTGGATCCATTCATGTCCATTGTGCATTCTGACAGACTTAGGCAATTCCAGCAGGACAATGTGACACCCCAGACGCCCAGAATTGCTACAGAGTGGCTCCAGGAACACTCTTCTGAGTTTAAACACTTCCGCTGGCCACCAAACTCCCCAGACAAGCACATTATTGAACATATCTGGGATGTCTTGCAACACGCTGTTCGGAAGAGATCTCCACCCCCTCTTACTCTTATGGATTTATGGACACCCCTGCAGGATTAACGGTGTCAGTTCCCTCCAGCACAACTTCAGACATTAGTCGGGTCCACATCACATTGTGTTGTGGCACTTCTGCATGCTTGTGGTTGTCCTACGCGATATTAGGCAGGTGTGCCAGTTTCTTTGGCTCTTCAGTGTAACACAGATCATGTAATTTGTGATCTGACCTTGAAACCCACATCTGGGAAGTCAGAGACAAGATCAAGGTTGGATTAAATTTGATAAAACTTATGACTGAAGTAAATAAAATAATGGTAAACAAATACTTTCAGGAACAATTTAAACAGTTGAAGAAGGAAATATCTGGTTTAATCCGTAGTTTTAGTGTTAAGGATAAAGAACAAATTGATAGTTGGGTTATGGGACAAAGTGAGAATATCATGACTACCCAGGATGAAGTGGGAACACTTAAGGATTTTTGTGCAGTAGTAAGTAAGCAACAAGAGGAGATATTGGAAACCTAGGCCAATGATCTAGAAAATTTCAATGCAGTAGTCTCAAAGGAAGTGGTTATAGTAGAAGAAAGGCTCTTAACACAAACTAAAGAGATGAAACTTAGGGTCAAAAGTCGTATTGAGGAAAGTGATGAACAGAAAGGGGGAAACTCTGCACAGGATAAAGGCCACTGAAATGAGAGTTATCATCCTTAGAAGAATCCCTAGACTAAACCAAATTGTGGATAAATGAAAAGCAGGAGGTCAAGAGCTAAAGCTTAGACAATGTTGCAGTGGTTCAGGGGTGTTTATCTGAAGCAACAGAATTAAAACTTCGTAACTCTGCACCATATAACCCGAGAGACGAATTGCACCTGAGAACGTTCCTAAGACGTTTCCAAGGGATGTTTCCTCCATGGTGGACAGAGAGATGTGGTAGGTTATATGTGTGGCAATGCTGCCCAGTGGTGTTTCATAAACCAGGAAAATTATGAGACCTTTGAAGAGTTCCAGACAGCTTTCAAGAACCTTTCTGGTCTGAGGGTGCTCAAAGCACATTGAGTCTTGAGATAATAGGACCAGAAGAACATAAAAACAATTAGGAAGGGTTGTGACTTTATATGAATTTGGCAAAATATTTGGATGATCCTGTGAGCTCAAAACACTTAGTGTGACCACTGATAAGCCATTTACCATGTACCATGAAGGAAAAGTTAATTGAAAGAAAGCTGAGTGACACTCGAGGATTACTGGATTATCTGGAGCAATCAGATGGCCAATGGAAACACCCTTGCGGAAAGAATGAAACGGAATGGACATTCATAGGATCCTGAGCAGGAACCAAAGGCCGAGTAAATATGATGCTAATAATTATAACCTGAGAGGGGTATAGCTGACTATTCAGAGAGAGTGGCTGATAATAATCATAACAGTAATATTATGGTGGTGTTGGAAAATTGGGGAATCAAGGCACTGTTAGCGTTAAGCAGAGGTTGATGAGTTCAAGAGGAATACAGGAAACTAGCCTTTGGTACTTATCATTTTGTATGGGCCACTCTGTACCAGCACCCCTGTACGGGGTGATGCAAGTGTGGTGATGGTGCAGGTGATGGGGAACCAGTGGAAACACAGTGGACAATTTAACAATATAACTTTATTATTTTTATTTTATTATTATTATTATCTTTACTTTCTCAGACGTTAAGTCTGGTGAGGAATGGAGTGACGCGGACCTTTATCAAGCGTCACTTCCTTTTTGCTGTACGGTATATGTTATATTGCATTTAGGAACTTTCGGGTAATTGAACATGTATCAATAATTACGGATTTCTGTAATTGTATATATATGTTTGGATGTAGCTGTATTGCATTGATGTATTGGTGGATATTGTGTGGTATGACTCCTGTAGTTGATAGTATAATTGGTATGATGTCAACTTTATCCTGATGTCACATGTCTTTGACTTCCTCAGCCAGTTGGATGTATTTTTCAATTTTTTCTCCTGTTTTCTTTTGTATATTTGTTGTATTGGGTATGGATATTTCGATTAGTTGTGTTAATTTCTTCTTTTTATTGGTGAGTATGATGTCAGGTTTGTTATGTGGTGTTGTTTTATCTGTTATAATGGTTCTGTTCCAGTATAATTTGTATTCATCATTCTCCAGTACATTTTGTGGTGCATACTTGTATGTAGGAACGTGTTGTTTTATAAGTTTATGTTGTAAGGCAAGCTGTTGATGTATTATTTTTGCGACATTGTCATGTCTTCTGGGGTATTCTGTATTTGCTAGTATTGTACATCCGCTTGTGATGTGATCTACTGTTTCTATTTGTTGTTTACAAAGTCTGCATTTATCTGTTGTGGTATTGGGATCTTTAATAATATGCTTGCTGAAATACCTGGTGTTTATTGTTTGATCCTGTATTGCAATCATGAATCCTTCTGTCTCACTGTATATATTGCCTTTTCTTAGCCATGTGTTGGATGCGTCTTGATCGATGTGTGGCTGTGTTAGATGATATGGGTGCTTGCCATGAAGTGTTTTCTTTTTCCAATTTGCTTTCTTCGTATCTGTTGATGTTATGTGATCTAAAGGGTTGTAGAAGTGGTTATGAAATTGCAGTGGTGTAGCCGATGTATTTATATGAGTGATTGCCTTGTGTATTTTGCTAGTTTCTGCTCGTTCTAGAAAGAATTTTCTTAAATTGTCTACCTGTCCATAATGTAGGTTTTTTATGTCGATAAATCCCCTTCCTCCTTCCTTTCTGCTTAATGTGAATCTTTCTGTTGCTGAATGTATGTGATGTATTCTATATTTGTGGCATTGTGATCGTGTAAGTGTATTGAGTGCTTCTAGGTCTGTGTTACTCCATTTCACTACTCCAAATGAGTAGGTCAATATTGGTATGGCATAAGTATTTATAGCTTTTGTCTTGTTTCTTGCTGTCAGTTCTGTTTTCAGTATTTTTGTTAGTCTTTGTCTATATTTTTCTTTTAGTTCTTCTTTAATATTTGTATTATCTATTCCTATTTTTTGCCTGTATCCTAGATATTTATAGGCATCCGTTTTTTCCATCGCTTCTATGCAGTCGCTGTTATCCAATATGTAATCTTCTTGTTTAGTGTGTTTTCCCTTGACTATGCTATTTTTCTTACATTTGTCTGTTCCAAAAGCCATACTTATATCATTGCTGAATCCTTCTGTTATCTTTAGTAACTGGTTGAGTTGTTGATTGGTTGCTGCCAGTAGTTTTAGATCATCCATGTATAGCAAATGTGTGATTTTGTGTGGGTATGTTCCAGTAATATTGTATCCATAATTTGTATTGTTTAGCATGTTGGATAGTGGGTTCAGAGCAAGGCAGAACCAGAAAGGACTTAATGAGTCTCCTTGGTATATTCCACGCTTAATCTGTATTGGCTGTGATGTGATATTATTAGAGTTTGTTTGGATATTAAGTGTGGTTTTCCAGTTTTTCATAACTATGTTTAGGAACTGCATCAATTTAGGATCTACTTTGTATATTTCCAATATCTGTAGTAACCATGAGTGGGGTACACTATCAAAAGCTTTTTGGTAATCAATGTATGTGTAGTGTAGTGACCTTTGTTTAGTTTTAGCTTGATATGTCACCTCTGCATCTATTATCAGTTGCTCTTTACATCCTCGTGCTCCTTTGCAACAGCCTTTTTGTTCTTCATTTATAATTTTGTTCTGTGTTGTATGTGTCATTAATTTCTGTGTAATGACTGAAGTTAATATTTTGTAGATTGTTGGTAGGCATGTTATGGGGCGATATTTAGCTGGGTTTGCTGTGTCTGCTTGATCTTTAGGTTTCAGATAGGTTATTCCATGTGTAAGTGTATCAGGGAATGTGTATGGGTCTGCAATGTAACTGTTAAATAATTTAGTTAGATGTGAATGTGTTGAGGTGAACTTCTTTAGCCAGAAATTTGCTATTTTATCATTTCCAGGGGCTTTCCAATTGTGCGTAGAATTAATTGCTCGGGTGACTTCATGTTGCAAAATTATCACTTCAGGCATTTGTGGTATCATCTTGTATGAGTCTGTTTCTGCTTGTATCCACCGTGCATGCCTGTTATGTTGTACCGGGTTTGACCATATGTTGCTCCAGAAGTGTTCCATGTCTGTTATGTTTGGTGGATTGTCTATTTTAATGTGTGTGTTATCTATTGTCTGGTAAAATTTCTTTTGGTTTGTGTTGAATGTTTGGTTTTGTTTCCTTCTATTTTCACTTTTTTTGTATCTTCTAAGTCGTTTGGCCAATGCTTGTAACTTCTGCTTCTTTTCATCTAATTGCTCCATTGCTTCTTGTTGTGAGATTTTACCTAACCTTTTTCGTTTTTTGTCTGATATTTCATTTCTTATAAATTGTGTTAGCTGTCCGATGTCTTTTCTCAGTTTTTCTATTCTGATCTGTAGCCTGTGTTGCCATGCTGGTTTTGTGGGTTTCTTCTGTGTGTTGGTTGGTTCTGATCTCTGCCTAGTGTGTATATTTAGTGTAGTGAGTGCTCCTACATAAACCAGTAGTTGTAACTCTTCCATTGTTGTATTTTCATTTATTTTGTTGTGTATGATTGTGTTGATAGTTGTTATTGTTGTTTCGACTTGTGGGTTATTTGGTGGTCTATGCAAGAATGGTCTAATGTCTGTATTTGTGTCTTTGTATTCTATATATGTCAGCTGAAATTTCTCTTCTATATCTAACATGTGTGTCACTTCGTGTTCTATTTGTGCTTGTTCTGGTGGCTGTCTTAAGATGTCGTTTTCCTCTGATTGTTTAATTGATGTGTGTTGTTCTTTGTTTGTTTGCTCTGGGATGTTTGAGTCCATTACTGTATTTTCTTCTTCTTCTTCTGATTGCACATTATTTTGTTCTAGTATTTGTTGTACTTGTTGTTTGATGTTTTCTAATTCTGACTGGGGTATCCTGTTATTTTTGATTATTACACGGATCTGATCAGCTAGTCGTTGTTCTGTTAAAAATTTTAATTCTGGGTATCTGGTAATAAATGTTGTGTGTACTTGTGATCTGTATCCAGTTGTGTTGGTTCCTAGGTTTGTTGCTTGGTAATAACAGAACATGAGGTGTCGATTAACTTCATCTGACCATCTCATCCTCTGTCTTTGTTTTCCTTCTAGGGTGGTTGCAGGAAGCATATCCTGCAAAACACCTCTATTTGGATTTAAATCATTTTCCAGTTGGCTAGCAGTGTCGTTACCATTGTGGGTGGGCATAGGGTTCAAGCGTCGTCCCCGACCATGACGGCGCTTGTCCGAGGCTTCTTTAGTTCTGTCCTGAACCAAGTAATCACACTAAAAGGGGGGTTAGCCCTATTAGTGGTTTGTTCTTTTCGTCGCCTTTTACGACTGGCAGAACATACCGGAGGCCTATTCTTTTATTATTATTATTATTATTATTATATAAGCTGGAGCTTATTAGAGATGAAGCAAAGATCAGAAACCTCGAACAAATGTACCAAATCAAGAAACTGGAAGTTGAAAGTACAGTCGCAGAAGAAAATACCAAGGCTTGGAGAATATTCATTCAGAAATTAGAAGAGGACAGTAGAGGAAATAAGAAACTGTTGTATAAGGTTATCAGAGATACAAGGAAACCAATGAATACCATAAAAGCACTTGAAGATGAATATGAAAATCTGGTTAGGACAGAAAGTGACATGACAGAATTCATGAAAAACCATTTTGACCACCTATTAAATAGATCAGTTGAAGAACCAAATACGGAACTGGAAAGCCACACTTACAATGAGGAACCTCCCATCACCCGGACAGAAACAGAGGCAGCCTTAAAATCTACACCTGAAGGAAAACCTTCAGGTGCAGATGAAGTGAAAACAGACATGATAAAGGCAGCAGGTATCCAAGGCATACAATGGCTGCACCAAGTACTAAATGCCATATGGGCAGATAACGTAATACCTGCGGACTGGAGCAAGGATGCAATAATTGCCCTGCTTAAGAAAGGCAGCAGGCAGAAACTCACCAACTATAGAGGAATAACCCTATGGTTTAACAGGCTGAAAATACTTGAGAAGATCATAGAAGAGAGACTGAGAACTATCATAGAACCACAGCTGGAAGAGGAACAATATGGCTTCAGAAGTAACAGATCAACAATAGATCTAATTTTTAGCACCCGCATGTTGATTGAAAAGTACTGGGAGAAAATCAAGTACCTGGTCATTGTATTTCTGGATTTAGAAAAATCATGTGATAGTGTTATAAGAGATAAGACCTGGGAATGCCTGAGGAAAAAGAATGTGCCTGAAGGACTAATAAAAAAAAATTCTGATGTTGTACAAAGACTGTACTAGCTGTGTACAAATTTGGGAAGGATGATCGTCATGGTTTGAGACCAAGAGTGGAGTTCGGCAAGGAAGTGCACTGTCGCCACAACTATTCATCACTATTATGTATACCATAATGAAGAATGTCAAGGAGAAGTCAAGTGAACTGAAGGAATTTGCCTTTGCTGATGACATCATGATTCGGAGTGAAACTGAAGAGGAAATACAGATCAGACTTGATGAAAGGAAATCTCATTTCCAGAAATATAACCTCAACATCAGCATGACCAAGACAGTGGTGATGACAGTCAACAGAGATGGGCAAACAGCAAGTGTAAAACTATGAGACCACCAACCAGAGTGTGTGGACAGTTTTCCTTACCTTGGAAGTGTAATTTCCGGTGATAACTTGGTCAGAAATGAAATCACCAACAGAGTGAAAAAAGAATCTGAATTCTACAAACAAGTAAGATCACTTTTATGGGATGACTTGATCCCAAATTGGCCAAATTTATGATGTTTAATAGCTATTTCATACCAATATTGATCTATGATACTGAAACATACACCCTCACAAAAAGAGAATCATCAAGGCTGCAAGCAGCAGAGATTAAATTTCTTAGATCCACCATCCAGAAGACCAAGATGGACAAGTTAAGGAATGAGGTGGTGAGGAAAGAAGCCAGACTAAAGAAATCCCTATTAGATCGAATTGGCACATCTAGACTTCAATGGTATGGGCATGTGTTGAGAATGGAGTCAACTAGAACAGCCATAATAAATTTGGAAAGACAGGTGGATGGGAAAAGGCCTCAAAGAAGACCTTGAACCCGATGGATGGATTTGATCAAGGCTGATCTAGTGACCAGAGGATGGATAGTGGATGATGCTCTCCGTGAATAAGTGTATCGGGGCAGGTCGAAGTGGAAGAGGCTCATTACCAGTACCTGAAAAACTGGAACTGTTGAATGATGATTATGATGATGAAGTTTATTATATCTTCAGTTCTACATGAGGCAGTTATGCCTCTTCTCGTGAGTTCTGGATGGTGCAGCTGGCGTCAGATCATACGATGGCACCCGGTGATGCTACATCAGGACCCAGCCCAGCGGCAAAGATGAGTCCATGGCCAGTTGTAACAGCGGCTTGTCCCAGCAAGGTGACACACCAGGCGGTGGCCATGCAGCTCTTTGCTCCATGGTGGTGGAGGCAGCTGTGCTTCGGCCTCAACCTACACCCCTGGGACAGGCGGAAGACAGGAACTGGTGTTGTAATGCCGAGTGCCTCCCTGGGCCTCAGCATCAGTGATGGAAAGTAGGCTGCCAGGGGCTTTGGCACCAAGTCCTGTGAAGGACCCAGTGCAGCGACAGATGCAACTTGGTCTCGAACCAGAAGCTGCTGCTGGTGTTGCCTAGTCATATTGTGGTCCAGCAATGCTCTGACACTGCGGTGCTGCTATTCAGTGATGACCAATTCTCCAAATTGCATCATGTCCTGTCCTCAAATTCAGCCTCGTTTACACCCCATTACTGCCCATTCGTTTCTCTAAAGCCTGACATCTAGTCACATCATCCATAACAAAGAGGCTCATTTGAGGGTGGTGGCAATGACCCACTTACTACATCATTTTTCACTGCGCAAGGCAGTTTACTGCTGCTCTCAGCTATCCTCGCTTCACAACTTACTTGCACATCTGTTATTGTGCCCTGCATGTCAACATAGCATGGCTGGTGGCCAGCACTGTTACCAGTACCCCATGCTACTTTCAGTTGCTTACACTAAAGATTTAATACTTTTACTTGAAATACTGGGTAGTGCCACTACACTGCCTCCATCTATGGAGAAGACCCAGTCCCTCGAGTCTTACTCCAACCTTGATTACAACTATACCCTTTATCTGTACAGTTAACCCAAATTGTCTGTTCCTGACTATACATAAGCACTATAGCAAATAAGTCAATCTATCTGTCATCTCTTGCCATGGGAATCCAGTCTACTGGAACTTCTATTACCCCTGGATCAGGTTTCCTCACACTACACCACTGCAAATATAAATAAACTAGGTGCAGCAAAATCAGAATCACCATCGTGCTATGAATTGCAGCACTTAAAATCACTGTCACTTAATGTTTCCTATTCCAATACTGTTCCACATGACATAGCGTTTTCAGAAAGAGATTTTCACTCTGCAGTGGTGTGTGTGCTGATATGAAACTTCCTGGCAGATTAAAACTGTGTGCCAGACCAAGACTTGAACTTGGGACCTTTGTATTTTGTAGGCAAGTGCTCTACCAACAGAGCTACCCAGTTTTATTCTGCCAGGAAGCTTTGATATAGCATTTGTTCCATTGCTATCTGCTCTTCTTTGGATGCTATCATTTGTCTTAAGGAGTGGTCCAGACTTGGTTCCCACGTATTGTTCAAGAAGGTAAGATATTGTTTGGAAAAGATCTCTTAACAGTTCATCTGGCCAGTAAGGTTGTGGCTGTGTCACATTAAATAGAGTAACTTCTGTCGTAGTCACTGGTAAAAGAAACATAGGTCCAACTATATCATACCTAGTCACATTAATTAGTAGTTCACTACCTCACAACTCCAAACATAGCACTCCTGTGAGTTTCCCTTGCTCATAACAAATACACTGAACAGACCCAGTGGACCCTGTAGTGTTTCGAGAATTTCCGTGTAAATTCTAGAATCACTCAGGCTTCCACTGTCTCTTTCAATTCCTTTCAACTGCTTCAACTTCTCCAACTTCTCACAAAATGCAGTCCTAGCAGCATCCTGTGCATCCTTACATCTCACATTGCCTCTGTGTCAATCTTCCTTGTCTGCAATATCTAGTGTAGCTAATAACAGTCCCCTCAACAACTTTACATCTTTGGCGCCAAAATTATCCACACTGATGGGTACCACTTTTCCTCTGCCCCTTTCCTGTGTGCATACAATATTACATTGTACCAAACAACACGTTGCATCTAAATACTTCACTATCCTCTAATAGTTCAATTACACATATCAAATCCACTCGTAAGGTCGATTCCACATTCACCCATAGTGATTTTCCAGTGCCCTTCAACACACAATCTTGCAAATCAAGCCTTAATGCTATTGTTCGTGGTTCAACTAGACCGTCTTGCATACTAGGCATGCCTTGAGGAAAATTAACATTAACAACAGCTTCCCCAAATCACAACGCCTTCCCATTCAGTTCCATTATATATCATCGGAGGTCAATTATGGCAAGATGTACAAGCAGAAAATCTAACTCTGGGATCATGCTGTACCCCTCACTCACATGAGACACCACTTCCACACACTGCCTAAACTTGGTTGTCCCAACCAAAAAATTCATCACTACTCATCCCAATGGTTGTATATCATTATCTCCTACCCAAAGTAAATCATATTGCCATGGGTTCCACTGCTTCCTACCCCCTAATTCTCGCAAGACTACTAACACATATGCTTCTGTGTCCAACAATACTCTATACTCTATTCCATGTACAACACCCATTATGGTACATTCCACCTCTTCATTCATTCTGACTGATCTTATTCGTACTGGGAACTCCTGTCGGTCGACCTGGTGCTCCCTTATAAGTTTAACAGACCCTTCCTATTTCCTGGACTAACTCTACCATTGTCCCTATAAATTTGCCATTGACCAAAACCTCCTCTACTGCCATTTCCATCAAATTATTGGTAACCCCTGTTACTCCAGTTGTGCTGTGGGTTCTGTAACTGGTAACACTGTCTTCATACATTTCTCATTCAACTGCAATTAAAACACTTAATATTCTATGTAAATACCTGTTTCCACTCTCTAACCTCTGTCAACCTATTGATTTCTTCATATTCCAAACCTAAACTGATCTCTTCATGAAGATCCTTATGCACCCCCGTGCACACTCTCCTAGACATTCC
This sequence comes from Schistocerca nitens, assembly GCF_023898315.1. Lineage (NCBI taxonomy): Eukaryota > Metazoa > Arthropoda > Insecta > Orthoptera > Acrididae > Schistocerca > Schistocerca nitens. The sequence goes on from NC_064621.1 coordinate 510,943,487, forward strand.
TGGTGTCAAACCCTCAAAAAATCATCAAGCGCTCGTTGGTCAGCCTCTTGCAGCATCACTTTATTCACTTCCTCATTTAAAGAGAGCTCGTATGTGTTAGTTCATTTTCCCAATTCTCTCTACAAAGTCTTCTACTGCCTCATTATGTCTCCTGGATACCATCACTAATTGTTCACAAAAAAACAGTGCACTGTTATGCTTCCTGTATCGTTGTTCCAACCCTGTCTCTATTGGTAAAAAGTTCCTGCATTTTACAATGCTTCTGAGCACCTTAAGAATAATTTTGCTTCTCCTGAGAAACATAACCTTCTGATCTACAACTGTTTTTGTGACCAATCCCCAGCTGATGACTTAAGATCCTCTATCAATGACAATACATCCTCAGACGCTCTACCAGGGAAAGGAGAAAAAGATTCGCCAGTCAGACCCACTCCTAGAGTTTGTGACTTCAACACTTTTGTCTCACGATTCTTTCCTTATAGTTCACTAAATGTAATCACATTATCCATTAACAATTGAGACACCTGATCCACTAATGACTGCACTGCTTCTTCATTGGTGACACCTCGTGTCTGATTTTGCCTTTGTGTCCATTATCCACAATAAAAATTACACTACAACAAAACAATACATGCAGAACAGCTAGTCCAGAAGTGCTCTACCAAGTTACTTCTTCTCTCTAATCATGAGTCACCTTGAATCTCTACATTACCTAGATATGTGCCCAAAATGGTTACCAGTAAAGAGTTCTGCTACTGATTCAGCACAAGGTGCAGAATACCCACATAAATTACACTGAGTGCAACATACAGGAACTAACCATCCATCTTTATCATCTTTACCATCACTCCCAAATTGTTATGGATCCACAGATTTCTCTCGTGTCATAAATGTAACTTCCTTAAAATCAGCTCCTCTAAACTTCGACCCCATGATTACCACCACCACTTAAGAACAAAACAGTCTCTCTCACTCCAGAGACAACACAGCGGACTGTGGCTCACGACAAGATGTGGGGGCATGGAGGGATGGGTGACACATACTCTCCACTGTTGACTGCTGCAATGGCAGCCCTCTTGACACAACTCTGTAGGGAGTGGTGCATGTGTGGTGATGTCGTAGGTGGTGGAGGAACCAGTTGTTACCTGATCCAAGGATTGTCACCCGTCGAATGGACAATTTAACAATATAATTTTATTATATCTTCAATTCTACATGAGGCAGGTATGCCTCTCCTCACAAGCTCTGGACAGTGCAGCTGGCATCAGCTGTTAGGACGGCACCTAGCAATGCTACATTAGGACTCTGGCCCAGCAGCGAAAGCGAGGCCACTGCCAGTTGCAACAGCAGCATTTCTGGGCAGAGCAATGTGCCAGGCGGTGGCTGCAGGCAGTGGACAGCGGCTTTCGTGATGTCAAGTCCCTCCCTGGCCCTCAACTTCGGCGGCAGCAGGTACAGACAGCAGGTGAGCGGAGGTCTGACACCAAGTCCTGTGGAGGACCCAATGCAGTGGCAGATTCAGCCTGGTCTTGAACCAGAGGCTGCTGCTGATGCTGCCCAGTCATCTTGTGGTCCAGTGGTGCTCTGACATTGTGGTGCAGCTACTCAGTGATGAGCAAGTCACCAAATCTAGTGATGTCCTGTACTCAAATTTAGCTTCATTTATACTCCGTTACAGCTCATTTGTTTATCTAACACCTTGTGTTCAGTCATGTTGCCCATAACAAAGAGACTCGTTTGAGTGCACTGGCAACGACCCACTGACTACATCATTATTTGGTGTACGGGGCAGTTTACCGCTGCACTCAGCTATCCTTGCTTTGCAACTCACCTCTGCATCTGTTATTGTATCCTACATGTCGACACTACGTGACTGGTAGCCAGCCTGTTACCACAATACCCTGTGGTGGCCTCTGTGCTGCTTTCAGTTACTTACACTAAAGATTTAAACCATGGAAAATCCAGGACAGAATGAAACAGTATTTTGAAAAGGATAGTTGTTACTCACAACGTCTTCATCGGAAACAGACAAAAAAACACACACACACAAAACTATTTCCTCCAATGACTCTCCACAGTTCCTGTTCCTTTATCACATGGTGCTCTGCTTGTCACTATTGATGCCACCTCCCTTTACACTAACATCCCTAATGCCCATGGCCTTTTTGCTACTGCCCGATGGATTCCAAACCTACAACCTCCTTCCTAGTCACCATGACCAACTATATCCTCATTCACAATTACTTCTCCTTTGAAGACATTACCTACAAACAAATTTGGGGTATGATTATGGGCATCCACATGGCACCATCCTATGCCACCCTTTTCATGGGCCATCTAGAGGAATCCTTCCTAAACACTCAGAATCCAAAACCCCTCACCTGGTTCAGATTCATTGATGACAACTTAGTGGTCTGGATCAAGGGTGAGACAGTCTATCCACATTCCTCCAGAATGTCAATGTCTTCCTTCCCATTCATTTCACCTGGTCCTACTCAACCCATCAAGACACTGTCCTCAATGTTGACCTCCACTTCAAAAATGGCTACATCAGTACCTCCATCCATACCATCCTACCAACCATCAGCAATACTTCCACTTCAACAGCTGTGGCCCATTCCACACCAAGAAGTCCCTTCCATACAACCTATACACCCATGGCCATCACATCTGCAGTGACAAGCAGCCCCTTTTGAAATATACCGAAGAGCTCACTGAGGCCTTCACAGAATGTAATTACACTCCCAACCTTGTACAAAAATAGATCTCCCATGCCTTATATCTCCAGTCACCCACCACCTAACAAAGTTCCACCATCCAGTCACAGAGGAGCATTCCCCTTGTGACTCAGTACCACCCAGGACTGGAGCTAGTGAATCATATTCTCCACCAGGGTTGCGACTAACTCTCGTCGTGCTCTAAAATGTCCTACCCACTCCTTCCACAGTGGTATTCTGCCGCCCACCTAACCTAAACAATATCCTCATCCACCCCTACACAATCCCAGCTCCCAACCCCTTGCCTCATGGCTCATATCCCTGTAATAGACTTAGATGCAAGACCTGTCCCATACATCCTCCCACCACCACCTACTCCAGTCCAGTAACAAGCATCACATATCCTATCCAAGGCACCGCTACGTGTGAAACCAGTCATGTGATCCACAAGCTAAGCTGCAACCACTGTGCTACATTCTACATGGACATAATAACCAACAAACTGTCTGTCTGTATGAAAGGCCACCGACAAACTATGGCCAAGAAAAAGCTGGACCAGCCCGTTGCTGAGCATGCTGCCAAACACAATGTTCCTCATTTCAATGACTGTTTCACAGCCTATGCCATCTGGATCCTTCCCAACAACAGCAGCTACTGTGAATTGTGCAGGTGAGAACTCTTCCTGCAATAAATCCTATGTTCCCGTACCCCTCCTGGCCTCGGTCTTTGTTAATCCTTGTTCTAACCCATATCGGCCCCTTCCCTCTTCCCATTCCAGCCTTCTATTCCACCAAGACATCCCCAGTCTTTTTTATGTCTCTCCTTTTCCACTACCCCCTCCCCAGCCCCACCCTCCATCTAATCTACCAACTGCACTAACTGCCCTACACACTCTCCATCCCATCCCTGTACACTACCACAAGCAGCACTTTATTGTCCCCCACCTCAACCCTGCCATCCCCCCCCCCCTGCGACCCCCATCCTCCACTTTACCTCTACCACCCGGTTGCCTCTCCCATCATGCAATGCACAGTATGGCCTCAGCAGCCAGAGACTGTGGAAGTGAGAGCATGAGTTGCGTTTGCATGAGTGTCTGTGTGTGTATTGTCTATCTCCGATGAAGGCCTTAATGACCAAAAGCTCACTTTCTAACGGTTCTTTTACTGTGCCTATCTGTGACTCAGCATCTCTGCTACATGGTGAGCAGCAACTGTCCTTTTCATAATACACCAAAGATTTAATGCTTTTACCTAAAATACTGCACAGTGCCACTATAATTTCAATGCAACATCTGAGAAGCCATTCACAATTCATGATCTACACAATGAAAGCACAAACTGGTGATATTTAGCTATTTAAGGCTAGTTAGTTAGTTGCTTGCTCCATAGATCATTTGAAAGAGACTTTTATCAAAATGATGTGGGTCAATTCAGGTTACAGGACACACACACAGTACATATACATGATTAATGAACACCTTATTTTTAGTTCTACTCATACAGATACTCTTAAAAACGAAAACTGACAGATTGAACAGCACAGAACAGTCATGATACATTTGGACTTTTATATCATAATATAAAAAGCTTTTTAAATAAGAAAGATAAGCTTCTAGTATTTCACCAGGGAAGCAAAAAATCCAAAACCACAGAAATTTAGCACATTCTCCTAAATGGATGTTCATTAATCATGTATACATATACTATAAACTGACTTGTTCCACATCATTTTGATCAAAGAATTGTTCACATGACCCATGGCATTTGTAACTAACTAACTAGTCTTAAATAACTAAAGTCACCAGTTGGTGTTTTTGATACCTGTAAAAGATGTTTTATTGTGTAGATCATGGTAATTTCTTAAAAAGTTTTTCAGTTCTAAAGTTAATCTTTTTATCTGTTAACACAGAAGACATAACATCAACCAAATAAGAGCTTCTATAAGATCTATTGCAGTCAACACCAGTGCCAGGTACTGTGCATACAGAAGACACACAGAAGTTACTACATGCGCATGCCAAAAATAAACAGAACGTCCCTAACCATTGAAAGACTGCATAAAAACATGGAAGTGCTATTTTTGTTCATCCAGACATTCAGATCCTATCCACAGCATTTACCGAGGAAAATGATATCAATATTCTTACTTCAGAAAAAGCCAATTGTACTATTTCATCCCTTTACAAACCACCCAGTGCTGAATTTATGATTAAGCAACCATCCAATTTTCATAATTAAAGAGTGCAAATTGTGATTGGTGATTTCAACAGCCACAGTAATGTGACCATGAAGATGAGAATGGGACAGCAGAACAAGAACGGGCAGAACTAAATCAGTTACATTTAATCTGTGATGTAAAATTACTAGCATCATTCAACAGCAGCAGGTGGAAGCAAGGCTGTAATCCTGACCTCATATTTAGTAGCAACAGTATCAGTCAACAATGTGTAAAATCTGTCGGTTCCTCAATACCCAACTCACAGCGTAGACCAATAGCCTGCAAGATATTTTCTACTTAGACCTCACAAAGTACCTTTCTGAAGATGGTTTAATTTTAAAAAAAGCAGACTGGTAGAGATTTGTAGAAATGCTCGATATCGAAGTGACTTCTATAGAAAAAGCACCAGAACATTATGACACCTTAACCACTGCTGTAAATAGCTGCTCCAGAATGTCAATTCCTGGGGTTGTTGAGCATCTCATGTTCCAGGACTTACATCAGACCACCCTACTCAAAGAATACAGGAACTTATTTGAAGAAGATCCTTTCAGTGAAGAAGCTATGGAAGCATGGAACAAACTCATTACTTCTATAGGAAAGATAAAAAGGGATCAATTGATTAAAGCCATAGAAAACTTGGATCTAAAAAGAGACAGACATAAAGCTAAGACACTCTTGAAATATATAAGTAATGATCCATCTATGACGGCTGTACACCACAATATTACAGCCAATAAAATAGCACATTAATTACTGTTGAACGGGAAGACAATCCACGAATCCAAAAAGCCAAAATTCCAAAGAGAAGAAAAAGAAGACAACAATCTGCTTACAACGTCATTCAGATTGGAAGGATTAGATAAGGCTATTAATGTAAGAATGGAAAATCTGCTGGTTTAGATGATATGCAAACAGAGCAAATTAAGCACTTTGACATAACAACAAAGAAATGGATTCTGCAACCCTTTAATAACTGTGTGAGCAGATGTCAAATCCCAAAGATATGGCAGAAGAGCCAAGTGATTGCTTTGCTGAAACCTGGTAAACAAGGGAACAATTCAAAGAATTTTAGACCAGTTTCATTACTCTGTCATCTATACAAACTGGTGGAAAGAATGATGTTAAATTGCCTCCTCCTACCTGTAGTTGAGCTCCTGCTAATATGTCAACAAGCTGGATTTTGTCCTGCTGGAAGCTGCACTGGACAACTGCTGAATCTTACGCAGTTAATGGAAGATTGGTCTGATGCTGGTAAGGTAACAGGTGTGATATTTTTTGACTTATCAGTGGCCTATTACACTGCAAACCACCAGCTACTACTACTCAAGGTACACAATATGACCAAGGATTTTACGCTAACTAGGTTCATCACAGCAATTCTACAAAACCGCAGGATCTTCATTGACTTTCAAGGGCAGCGCAGTCGACAGAGACTACAGAAAACTGATTTTGCCCAAGAAAGCGTGCTAGCTCAAGTCCTATTCAACATGCATACTAACGACCAACCTATGGCCCCCAACACCAGTAGTTTCTTGTATGCTGATGACCTTGCTCTTGCCACTCAGAGCTCAGACTTTGAATCAGTGGAGAACAGCCTCATGAATATTCTTGAAGGTCTATCAAGATACTATGGCACAAATCAGCTTAAATCAAACCCTTCAAAGACTCAAGTGTGTGCTTTTCATTCGAGAAATAGGGAAGCTACCCGTAAGTTGTTAGAATGGCCAGGAATTGAGTTACAACATTGCTACACTCCAAAATACCTAGGAGTGATGCTGTACAGATCACTTATTTTCAAGAGACACTGCCTGAATTGCAAGTTGAAAGTTTCCACCATGAACAATCTGTTAAGAAAATTGGCCAGATCACAGTGGGCAGTCAGTCTGAAACCGTGCGA